>NC_072802.1:19206834-19509864 GCF_028583425.1 Eublepharis macularius
CTCCTGTTGCTTGGGGCACAAGGGGCCAGGGAATCCCCCAACCCCTTCCGCAGTGGGCAAAGGAGGTGACGGGGCTTCAGGCTTAAGCCTGCAGCAGTGCTGTGGAGTGCTCTTTTTGCCTGCTGCATAAGCAGCTGATTTGGGGGTTTAAATGCCCCCTTTCTGTGCTGCTGCACAGTGGCACGGAAAGCGGCATTTCACCCCAGCAGGCTGGACTCAGCCACTTGTTGGGGAAACCCCTGACAAGCAGCTGATTTGTGGTTTAAATGCCTCTTTCTGTGCCGTTGTGCAGTGGCACGGAAAGGGGCATTTCACCTCCGCAGCCTGGACTCAGTTGCTTGTTGGGGAATCCCTTGACAAGCAGCTGATTCAGGGGTTTAAATGCCCCTTTCCATGCTGCTGTGCAGCAGCACAGAAAGGGACAATTAAACCCCTTGACCCGAAGCTCCCGAAGTGATACAAATCACTTCGGGAATCTTTGATTCAGGGTTTCCAAAACGGCCCTAGTACGCTGGGGTCATTTCAGAAATCCCGAATCTTTGCGAATAAGGTTGATTTGGGTATTTTTTCTGAATTGGAAACTGAATTACACTCCCCTACAAAGAAGCATAGAATCATAGAAGCCCCTTCCTAAGGTCTGAAATAGTCCAGGCCCTGCTCACCCCTCATGAAAATCTAGCTGTTCTTATTTCCATGCACCACTAAGAACTGTATCAAATGATATCTGAGACTGTAGCTTTGTAGAAGATGAATTATTCACAATCCACCAATAAGTAAAAGAGACAGAGAGGGAGAGAGAGAGAATTAACTATGTGCTTCTCACAACATGTAGTTGAATTGTTGGTGTTCAATTTCTCATTGTACATGTGCAGTAGTTACATGTGCTCTGAACTGAGTCTTGACAGTACTACAGTCCTGATAAATACTGCAGTGGACTGTCCCTTTGCAAAAATGACAGCGCAGCCTCCATGCCTAGCAGTGGTTTCTTGTGCAACAGCATGCATCAAAAGCTCCAGATTGCATCTATATGTGCCACTTACCATTATTCACTCTCAATTCTTCAGATGCACAAAGAGTATCATTTTGATTTTCCTCATCCAAGGATCTTTTTTTCACTCTACCTAGATAGCTTTCTGAAGTTGAAGAGACTCAGACTTGGTATTAAACTCCTCTGAAGGACAGTTTAATCGTATTCCATAATAGCGGATCTCATTTAAAAATAGCAAATGGCAGTCAGAGGACTAATAAAAGCCAGGGGAGAAAAAAAATCACACCGTACCCACCCATATATCAAAGTCATTTTAATAGGCCTTAATTCAGTCACTGATGCAGATAGTCCAGCTGTAGGAGGGCACAGATAAGATTTCTGATTCCACTCACATTACATTCGAAAAGTTCCAGCTACTTTTTTGCATGTACATTATGGCTAATGATCGTGCAAGGAAGAGGCCATCCGTTGCTGACTTTGCAAGAATGTGGAGACTGGCAAGAGAGTACCTGTATAAACACAAGGAGCAAGACATTAATTGCTTGGAGATTTTTCTTTCTTCCTTTTTTCAAATTCTTGGTTGGCCAGCATCCCTGCGACATAGCTCACTTTTCTTCGATATTCAAGGAATGGTTTGAAGATAATAGAGACAATTACCATGCCATTCTTCTCAAAACCCTGGCTTGCAGCCTTCATGGTGATTGATGAAGCTAGGGCTAAAGTGATCGAACCTGGATGGCAAAATTGTGAGGAAGAGGGACCACGGGATCAATGCTGGTCCCACTGTTCAGCGGGAAAGAGTTCATCTCTTGGGGCCAAACTTCAAGTCATGTTGGAGTTCCATTTTTGGTCTTAAAAAGAAGTTATACCAGATCCTGTTGATCGGGACTACCATGCTAGGGAAGTATAAGGACCTCTTCCCCAAGTGTAAAATAAATGTTCTCCTGTAGGCTGCTTAAGCCCAGTATGTATATGTATATGTGAAAGGGATCTTGGGGTAAGAGTGGACTGTAAACTAAATATGAGCAGTCTGTGTGATGTGGTGGCAAAAAAGGCTAATTCAATCTTGGATTGTATCAAAGGGGCCATAGAGTCGAAATCGCAGGAGGTCATAGCCCCTCTCTATACTGCCTTGGTCAGGCCACACCTGGAGTACTGTGTGCAGTTCTGGAGGCCTCACTTCAAAAAGGATGTGGACAAAATCGAGAGGGTGCAGAGGAGAGCAACGAGAATGATCAGGGGTCTGGAGACTGAGCCCTACGAGGAAAGGCTGAGGGCCTTGGGAATGTTTAGTTTGGAGAAGAGGAGGTTGAGGGGGGACATGATTGCTCTCTTTAAATATTTGAAAGGCTGTCATTTGGAGGAGGGCAAGGAGCTGTTCAAGTTGGCAGCAGAGGGTAGGACCTGAAGCACTGGGCTTAAATTACATGCACAAAGGTACTGGCTGGATATTAGGAAACCTTTTTCACGGTCAGAGTATTTCAAAAGTGGAATCAGCTGCCTAGGGAGGAGGTGAGCTCCCCTTCACTGACAGTTTTCAAGAAGAGGCTGGATGAATACTTGTCAGAGATGCTTTAGGCTGATCCTGCACTGGGCAGGGGGTTGGACTAGATGGTCTGTATGACCCCTTCCAACTCTATGATTCTATGATTCTATGTACCTGACTCTTTTCAGCCTGGAAGCATTTTCAGATGGGGTCACACCATAGAAAAGATCTGGTGCTTGATGGCTTTTCTGCCTAACATCTGATGATAAGGACACCAGGAACAGGGACTCAGTTATGCCATTTGTCTGCCTGATGTAGGCAGACTCCTTGCCTTTGGGCCTCATCCTCAAGACATTGAGAAACAGGTTTAAAGATGGCTGGAAAATGGCTTCCACTGACGCTGGCAAATGGGTAGGTGTGGTAGTCTGTTATAGCAAAATAAATCACAAGTCCAATGGTACCTTAAAGACTAGAATCATAGAGTCATAGAGTCATAGGGTGGAAGGGACCTCTAGGGTCATCTAGTCCAACCTCCTGCACAATGCAGGAAATTCACAACTATCTCCCCTCCCCACACACCACCAATGACCCCTGCTCCATGCCCAGAAGATGGCAAACCACCTCCAGGATCCCTAGCCAAACTGGCCTGGGGAAAATTGCTACCTGACCCCTTACCCTGGGCATGCAAGAAGGGGCCATGAGAACTAAGCACCCGTCCTGCCCTCCCTCTCATGATCTGCCTAAGTTCACAGAATCAGTTTTGCTGTCAGATGGCCATCTAGCCTCTGCTTAAAAACCTCCAAAGAAGGAGAGCCCACCACCTCCCGAGAAAGCCTGTTCCACTGAGGGACTGCCTTGTCAGGAAGTTCTTCTTAATGTTTAGCCAAAAACTCTTTTGATTCATCCCATTGGTTCTGGTCCAATTTTCTGGGGCCGCAGAAAACAACTCCACGCCATCCTCTATATGACAGCCCTTCATGGTTATCATATCACCCCTCAGTCGTCTCTTCTCCAAGGTAAATGTTCCGAGCTCCTTCAACCTTTCCTCATAGGACTTGGTCTCCAGACCCCTCACCATCTTCATTGCCCTCCTCTGGATATGTTCCAGCTTGTCTATATTCTTCTGAAATTGTGGTGCCCAGCTAACAGCATCTATTTCTATATGAGTTTTCATGAGTCAAACTCTCTTCAGATATATGGAAATTTAAAGGGGAATCTTCCTTAAGAGGAAGATTACAAGAAGGGGAGGAAGAGAATTAATTATATCACAGGGATGTCATCAGGGCTTTTTTTCAGCAGGAATGCGGTGGAACAGAGTTCCGGAACCTCTTGAAAATGGCCACATGGCTGGTGGCCCCGCCCCTTGATCTTCAGACAGAGGGGAGTTTAGATTGCCCTCTGTGCTGCTGGCACGGAGGGCAATCTAAACTCCCCTCTGTCTGGAGATCAAGGGGTGGGCCCACCAGCCATGTGACCATTTTTGCCAAGGGTGATTTAAACTTTTAACAACTCCCCCCTTGTTCCAGCTTACCCAAAGTGACGTCATTGGCCCCGGGAGCATGTGAGCACTTTGTGTGCACACATGTGGTACCCAGGGCACCACCTCTCACCAAGAGTTGCCCCCTGTGCTGGCAACCCAGTGAATTCCCCCACCTCTTTTCCCAGAAAAAAAGCCCTGGATGCCATTATGTCATAGTTACATCATAGTGATGCTCCAGGAATCTTTCCATGTCTCGCTAGTTTTTACCATAGAGATTAGGGAAAATTTCTAGAGCATCACCCAGGAGTGATGCCACATCCTCCCCAAACTCCACCCTCTCCAGATACCTCCCTCAAAATCTCCCAGCATTTGCCAGTGCTGACAATGGCCATTTTCACACTGCTTACCGGCCGCAGACATTGCACTGAGCTCCTGGAACTGCCGTTCTTGTGCAAAATCATGCCAGGAAGACGCTGTCGTTCCAGGAGCTCGGTGCGATGTTCCGTGGCCGGTAAGCAGTGTGAAAATGGCCCATGACAACTCTAATTATGCCCCAGGCTAGGGTGATAGGACACACGATACGGCAACCTTGCTGAAATTCAGCAGGTCTGGGCCCGATCACAGCACAGCAGATAAGGAAGAAGGCAGTTGTTTAGGCCCCCTTAGTAGTGCAGAAGAAGTCAGCTGTTTCAATTTGGCTGTTTTAATTTATTTTTGATTCTATAAATTATCAGTCATCTGTTTTGGTTCACCTCATTTTTGCTCCTGTGATTCTTTTGTTTTCTTTGATGCCATTTCCCCAACATTTATACCCTGTATGCCATTGATATAGAGTTGATACAAAATGCATTCATTTTAGTATCAAGAAATTAAGCATGAGAAAAGAGAAACCACTGCTATAGGGAAGACTCACAGGCCTATTTCTCACAAAGGAGAGCCAGCATCAAGATGAGCTACTCGAACGGAGTCAGGCAGCTTTCAAAATGTGGCCTCATTGCTAATATTTAACAGAATGTCTGCCATCTCCCCCTTCTTACACCACTATGCCCCATTATTTGAGCATTTTTCTCCCAGCTTGGAACTTACAGTAAAAGTAAGGTGAACTGGAAGAAAAATGTTTAAAGCAAGGAAGAACAATGAGTAAGAAGAGGGATGGTGCACTGTCTAGCTTCCCTTGTCTATATAGCTTTTTCTGTTAGAAAATAAAGGCCCCCACCCCCTACTTTGTGCATGAATGTATAAAGTGTACAAATGCAAAAGGATCCATCCGTTGCACCATGAAACATCCCAGGGTATGGTGGCAGGGCGTGTGATATAGCAACCTTGGTGAAGCAATGCAGATCTGGGTCTGGTCAGAGAACCAAAGTAGGAAACCTCCCGGTTATGCTCGGTAAGCTATCTTGAGTTTCTTAATGAAAGAAAGGCCGTACGTACATCCAACAAATAAAGGTCCAGCTTGGTCCTCCGAAAGGAACGAAGACTACATGAGGGCTTGATCTGGTGATATGAAAGACATCAACTGGTGAGGAAACCAACCAGCTGGGGAGGGAACAGTGACAACAACAACAACAACAACAACATTCGATTTATATACTGCCCTTCAGGACAACTTAATGCCCACTCAGAGCAGTTTACAACGTGTGTTATTATTATCCCACAACAATCACCCTGTGAGAGAGCTCTGGAAGAACTGTGACTGACCCAAGTTCACCCAGCTGGCTTCAAGTGGAGAAGTAGGGAATCAAACCCAGTTTTTCAGATTAGAGTCCTGCCGCTCTAAACCACTACGTCAAACTGGCAAACTGATGAGCCGCACTAGCAGGAAAGCTCCTTTACCCTGATAGGCCAGAGTGAGTCAGGTGGTACTATTTGGGGACCTCCTCGAAAAGCTTTTGGGTCAGGATCATTTACTGTACTGAGCATCTGGAATAATTTGCTCTTTCTATTCTTTATCCTTAGCTTAATAAGAACTATATTTTTGTATTTCATTAACATTTTCCTGCTGACAGCTTAACATTAGCAGACATGATGCCCAAGTGCAGGTAGGATGTATATATGTGTGTGAGGAAAGTGTTATATAAGAACTACATCAAGATGGGCAGCCATGTTTGTCTGTAGCAGTAGAAAAGAATCCAGTAGCACCTATAAGACTAACAAAACTTGTGGTAGGCTATGATCTTTCACGAGTCACTGTTCACTTCTTCAGATACAGCTAGAATGTGAGTTCATCTGTCCTTATATCTTGAAGATGCTGAATGATAATAGCAGGTAAATGACAATAGCAGGCGTGATTGGATAGAGTGGGGTATGCAGAGGGGTAGTAGGTGTGGTGAAATCAGCATTGGTAATGAGACAGGAAGCCTAGGTCTCAGTTTGGTCCAAGTGGATACATTGTCTTGAGCTTTGTTATCAGTTGCAGTTCAGCAGTCTCTCTTTCTAATCTCCCTTTGAAATTCCCTTGCAGGAGAACTGCTACTTTTAGGTCAGCAACTAAATGTCCTAGAAGGTTAAAATGTCCACCCCCCCACTGTTTTTTGAATGTTTTGGTTAAATACTAGTTATTAAATTAGCATTATTTATTTCTCACTATTGCTACACACCCTGAGTCTTAGGTAAAACTGAGTGATTAGATGGGTGCCCAAATTCAAGGGCTCCACCTAAAATAATTTTGAGATCTGTCTCTTTGAAGTTCGTATTTCCTCCCCAGGATAAAGAAGAGTATCATGGTTTGTCAGTTAGTTTTTTTCTCTTCTTGCCAAGGGTCTGCACAACTGACTTTGAAAACATTCTTTTGTCAGGCAGATATGCTCCCTTCAAGAGGGCATCACTACAATCATTTTAAAAAGTTAATAGTGAATGGAATAATGGTTTCTAAAGTACCGCGTATTCTTTTGCCATTGGCTAGTTCATTCCTAAAAATGCTCCAGATGAGGAAGCACCTCCGAAAGGACATCTGCCTGCCAGACCTAGTTATTTTTGGCCAGAGTGCCTGAAGTGTAGAGAGGAACTGAACCACATGTGCGTCTAAGCTGAAAACAACCTGTATTCCTCCCCCAGCCCCTTTTCACCCGAAGCAAAGGGTTTGATTCCTCCTTCCTGTATTAAATGAGGATAATCGAGACTGGAAAATGGCTGTCAGTCCCAGATCACTGTCCTAATCAGAAATACTTGGAAGCAAGTCCCACTGAAATAATGCCATTCTTTCTCCAGTCCGGGACTGATTCACGGTGAGATTCATGGTATTGGATTTGAAGGGCGTTACTTAATTTTGTGAAAGCTCTGGTTTGATTCACAAGTTTCTTTAAAAATAGTAAAGAGTCCAATAGCACCTTTAAGACTAACCAACTTTATTGTAGCATAAGCTTTCGAGAGCCACAGTTCTCTTCATCAGATGCATCGTCAGCTTTCGAGAACCACAGCTCTCTTCATCTGATGCATCTCGAAAGCTTATGCTACAATAAAGTTGGTTAGTCTCAAAGGTGCTACTGGACTCTTTACTATTTTGCTACTACAGACTAACACAGCTAACTCCTCTGGATCAAGTTTCTTTCAGCGATTCTTCACACTCAAGGGCCTCACTATGCATTACACAGTCCCCACATTGAGTCTGGGTCTGCCACGAGAACTTTGTATCAGTCATGCATTGTGAGATCTCCACTGCAGACTCAGTTTCAAGGTGCATGATTCAGGTTGGGGCAGGCCCATGTCACCTTAACTAGGAAAGGCAAGTTCCTGTAACAGCGAATAACTGCACCCTCTGCTAAGTACTGCCCGCGTAGGTTGGTCACTTCTGGGTTTGGAAATTCCTGGAGATTTAGAGGTGGAGCTGGAGGAGGATAGAATTTGGGGAGGGACCTTAGCTGAGTATAATGCCATAGAGTCCACCTTCCAAAGCAGCCATTTTCTCCAAGGGAACTGGAAATCAGTCGTAATTCTAGGAGATGTCCAACTATCGTATACCCTTGACCAAAGTTCAGAACACTCTTATCTGAGATGGCTGTCCTCTTCCACTGAGCGTGCAGCTTTGGGAAGGACGCACTTGGAGTGGCGAGGGAGGAAGGGGACAATCACTTAGCCAGCCAGATCAGCCGAAGCAACATTGGCGATCAATGGGGTGACAGATGTCGCAGCCAAATCGCTCTCACATCCCCAGATCTCCAGGCCCCACCTAGAGGCTGGCAACCCTATGCCATAGGCAGTCACCAAGAGCTGCAGGTGTACTGTTACAATTCTCCCTCTTGGGGAAGGTTCGTACCCTGTGTTCATTTTGATTAAAATGTGCTGCAAGCAAGGAGCAGGGTGAACGTTGGATCATTTACCATTAATTTTTCCTCCCTCCACCCAAGTTTGAAAAAAAAGGCCAAAAGGAAGAGAAAAAAAAATCTAATCTACAATATGGCAGAGAAGCAGTTCGCTAAAGTCCTCCTTAACACAAGAGATTTGAACTCATTGGAACTCTATTATATGCCTGAGCAACTCCTGGAACCATAGGAAGCTCTATTGCGTGATTTTGTCGGAATCTACAAATACGCAAGGCAGATGTTGGCCTCACTGCCGCACAATAAAATCTCATAACTGACCTAAGTACCAATTTTGGAGTGATTGTTCATTGGAAAAAAACAGCAGAAAAGAGGAGAGCATGCGGTAATGTGATGCTTCCAGAAGCCGTGTGTGTGTGTTCAGGATTTGCTGATTCAGTTTGCTTGTTTGGTAAACTTTGTGAAAGCAACAGCAAACCAACAGCCACAGCAGAAGCTCCAAACATCCCTTTGTTCCTGGGGGTGGGAATAAAACAAAAAAGAAGCCAAATCTGAGACACCTTACATGGCTCACAATTTTATTGTTGCATAAGGGCTCCTAGTACACTAAGTAGCCCAGCTGGTAAAGGGCCACAAGGTTTTATTAGTCTGTGACAGACTAACATAGCGACTCCATTAGGAATTTACTTACCCGCTGCAGTTTCAGGTGGGTAGCTGTGTTGGTCTGCAGTAGAACAGACCCTGGTATCTAAAGAAGAGAGCTCAGACTCTCAGAGAGCTCAGTACTAGCCCATCCCAATTGAACATTGGTTAGAATAAGTAGCAAGGGTAGGGCAAGGGGGCTTCTTTGTACCTTACTCAGCCTGATGCTTGAACAGACCAAAGATATTATTTTTATTCATTTATTAAACTTCCTTATATTTTGAATGCTCTGGTCTCTGCCATGCTGATACGGTCTTGTATCTGAAGTGCAGTAATGGGGAGGGGCAGTTGGTAAGCTTATAAGCTTTTCATCCCTTGAGTGCAATAGCTCAAAATTGCAAAAGTGCAATAGACCATAGCTTGCAAGAATGAAGCTCGTGATGCAGCAGGTAGGCAGAGCCTCTAAATGGCAATGCAAGTGCAGAGTGCGAAAGCTGCCCAGTGACAGATTTGCTCAGGGCTTTTTTTCTGGGAAAAGAGGTGGTGGAACTCAGTGGGTTGCCAGCACAGGGGGCAACTCTTGGTTGTTGTTGGTGTCCCTGGTACCACATGCGCATGCGCGAAGTGCGCACACGTTCCCGGGACCATGCAATGACGTCACTTTGGGTCAGCTGGAACAAAGGGGGAGTTTTTTAAAGTTTCAATCACCCTCGGTGAAAATGGTCACATGGCTGGTGGCCCCGCCCCCAATCTCCAGACAGAGGGGAGTTTAGATCACCCTCTGGGCCGTGGCACGGAGGGCAATCTAAACTCCCCTCTGTCTGGAGATCAGGGGGCGGGGCCACTGACCATGTGACCATTTTCAAGAGGCGCTGGAACTCTGTTCCACTGCGTTCCGGCTGAAAAAAAGCCCTGGATTTTCTGATAGTGAAAGCTACCCAGTGACCGATTTGCTGATAGCAGTGGTTAGAACTCAGTTTGGTTTGGGTTCCTCAGGGAGTAAGAAAAAAAGACAGCAGTGCCCAGTGGTTACTTGGGATGGCCATGGAGTTTTCTGTCTTCTTGGGACCCAGCCTGAAGGAACAGAAGGCTTGTGAGTTCATTCTTTCACAGGTGGGATAAAAATGGACAAGACAGAATAAATGAATACAGCATACAGCAGTCTGAAAACAGCTTTCCTTGATGTGTAACTGGGACAAAGATGTAGTGAACAGAACGAGAACTGGGGGGTTATAAGGATATGCGTGTGTCTTTATTTTCACTAGTGCAGTATCGGTGGGCTAAAATCACAATCCTGGGAAGGTTTAGCACGTTGGTGGCTTATGGCAAGTGGCCGGCTGCTGCTTGTTGTTCATGTTGGCTGTGCATCTTACAGCTGCGTGCTTTATGGCTGGATGCTTTTGGCCATTTCGAGCAGGAACACTGCGTTTAGGAGTGGCTGGTCGCTGCTGCTTTCATTTAAAGGACACGGGTGAAGCTAGCATAAGGTTGCCAACTGGTTAGTTTTCCACTGGCATGACTAGTTTCTCCCCCCTGGCTGTTGGCCAGATGATTTTTTATTATTATAAAGGAAGGAATAGGAAAGTGGGTTTTAAAAAATGGTTTAATTGCTTTTAAGGGAAAATATTTTTCTATACTGTGCCTTGTCCTTTACAGGACTCGGCCTGCATCCCATTTTAATATTTCAGCCTGGGCTTTTCTATGCCTCAGAAGCAGCTTCTCTAACTAATACTGCTGTATTTGTCTGTCCTTTCTCCCTTCTTGCCTTTACTTCCTGAGATTGCTTCAGAGAAAGAAATACTTACTCAGGAGCAAGTCTTATTGAGTTTAGCAGGGGTTTGCTTCCAAATAAATATGTGTAGGAGTAGCAGCCTGTCATATACGCTCTGTTTATCTGCCATGTAGTTGCATTTGATTTGTTCTGCTGTTGTAATGGGTTCCTGAGTAAGTGCAGAGTGAAGCTAATTTCTAATGTGCTGTGACTACTTGCTTATCTTACAGGAGAGGTGTTTTCATTTCGAGTTCCTGCCATGCTGGAAACTCAACCTTGGAGAAGCTGAACTCCTCTTTCTGTCCTCCCTTCTTTTCATTTAGTATTTATGTAGCACCATCCATCTGCAGGACACTTTAGAGAGGACAAGTTCCTTGCCCCTAACAGCATACAATTCAAAATCTGAGATGAGGGAAACTGCAAAGGGAGGAGAAGGTGCAGGAGCTGGAGATGAGGAGAGGAAGAATCATGTGCTTCAGGCAACTGCTTAAGTTGGGAGTTGCATTTTTTGCAGCAATATAGCTCAAAAAAAGGTATTGTATATGTAGCTCCTTAGGATAAGTTAACCATTCTATGCCTACTGACTTGGCAACCATCAGTGAGACACAGCCTTGAGGTTTTGTAGGAGTCGGGTTTGGATGTAGAATGTAAGAATCAGGAGATAAATACGAATACTAGAGTGTGGGGCAGTCTTCAGAATTGTTGACCCTGTAGATGTTTTTAGAATTTTGAGGAACGGTCATGGGAGAAACTATTTCCAAATGGGAACTCCTTGCAGATCTTCATGGGGCCTTTTGAAATACCTGCTGCTTCTGTGGGGTTGAGGAATGCCAAACTTGGCCCTTGGGAAGAAGCAAATGGATGCCACGAAAAATGTCAGTGAGTACCATGGGGGCCAGAGGCACCATATTGGGGGTTACTGTACTAGAGAAACACAGGCTCTTTGGTTCACAGTTTTTTTTTTTTTTGAAAAATTTTTATTGGGTTAGAATCCATTATTTCCACATTTACATTCAATTTTCCCCAATTTTTTCATCTCTAACCCCCTCCCTTTCCCCCCCCTTTTTGTTGACTTCCAACAGCTTTCCAACCCTTTGTCCCCTTTCCCTTACTTTTATTAGCTTCCTCTATCTAAAACAAATATATATTCTCCATTATTCTAAGCAGTACATCCTTAACTATTTTTAACATTATATGCCCAAACTGTAAGCCTTTGTTTCCATCTTAGATAAACAATTTATCCCAATTTTTCAATTTCAGGTATTTCTATATATCATAAACCATATAGATCATACATTCGTTTATATCAAACAATTTGACTTATTCTCTATATATATTACTCATTCTATCTTTTTATAATAGTTCTATATATCTCTCCTCACGTAGTCAATCAATTTGACCCATCTATATCTTCAGACATTCAGTTTGGTACAAAACTTGTCAGAAAAAAAAGAAAATATTGTTAGTTAATCGCTCCTTATATTTAGTCCTTATAATTAATTATTTTCTCTATGTTCTGTTTGTTAACCTATATATATCTATATATATGTCAATCTATTAATCTGACTGCTTATTAATTCACATTTATCTCTTCTCCCCCCCGGTAAAGTCTCCCCCCTCTACTTCAATACTTCAGTAGTTCTCAAACTGCCACAGTTTTCCTCCCACCTCCCATTTCTTCTCCAGGTATTGTTTCAGCTTCTCCCAGTCTGTGTTGAACTGCCCTGAGTCCAGATCTCTCAGTTTTCTTGTCATCTTGTCCATTTCAGCCATATACAGCAATTTGTAAGTCCAATCTTCAATAGTTGGCACTTCTTGTACTTTCCATTTTTGCGCATACAAAAGTCTAGCTGCTGCTGTCATATAAAATATCAACGTCCTGTGTTGGGCTAGAATTCCCTCCATTCCCAAGTTCAGTAGCAGGAGTTCTGGGTTCTTATTAATTTGAAATTGTAAAATTTCACTCATTTCTCTTATTATTTCCCCCCAGTACTGCCTGGCTACCTCACACGACCACCACATATGATAGAGGGAGCCCTCATGCTTCTTACATTTCCAGCATTTATTAGAAGTATTCAAATTCCCTAGCGCAATCTTCTTTGGTGTCATGTACCAACGATAGATCATTTTGTAAATGTTCTCTTTGATATTAATACATGTCGTTGTCTTCATTGTAGTTTTCCACAAGTATTCCCATGCCTCCATTGTTATTTCTTTATTAAAGTTTATAGCCCATTTCACCATTTGTGTTTTAACTATCTCATCCTCGGTATACCACTTCAACAGTACTTGGTATACCTTGGATATACCTTGGGTATACCTTGGGTATACCTTGCGAAGATATTGGCGGAGAGATTGAAGGGGTGGCTCTCGGAAGTCATAGAGGAGGAACAAGCAGGCTTTTTGCCAGACAGACAAATAAGAGACAACTTAAGGACAGTGATCAATGCTATTGAATATTATGACAAGCGTTGTGACAAAGAGGTTGGTTTCTTCTTTGTAGACGCTGAAAAAGCGTTTGACAATTTAAACTGGGACTTTATGTTTGCCACTATGGAAAAGCTACAATTGGGAGAAAGATTCATCAGAGCAATTAAGGAAATTTATAGAGACCAGACTGCAGCAATCGTGGTGAATGATGAATTGACCAAGAAATTGACGATAAGTAAAGGAACAAGACAAGGTTGCCCGTTATCTCCATTGTTGTTCATTTTAGTATTGGAGATTCTGATGATACAAATACGTCAAGATGATGAAATTCGTGGAATAAAAATAAAGGACTATTCATACAAGGTCAGAGCATTTGCGGATGACATAATGTTAATTGTAGAGGACCCATTGGAGAACATGCCAAGAGTGATAGATAAGATCAAGGAGTTTGGAGACTTGGCAGGTTTCTTCATTAACAAAAAGAAGTCAAAGATATTATGCAAAAATATGACTAAGCAGAAACAACAATTGTTAATGGAAACAACGGATTGTGAAGTAACAAGTAAAGTGAAATATTTGGGAGTCGAATTAACTGCAAAGAACATAGATCTATTCAAAAACAATTATGAAAAACTATGGACTCAGATAGAGAGAGACTTGATTAAATGGAATAGATTGAATTTGTCATGGTTGGGCAGGATTGCAGCAGTTAAGATGAATGTGTTACCAAGAGTAATGTTTTTGCTACAGACAATACCAATCATCAGAGACTCCAAACAATTTGAAAAATGGCAGAGGAAAATATCAGATTTTGTTTGGGCAGGCAAGAAGCCTCGAGTGAAAGTGAAAGTTTTACAAGATGCAAAGGAAAGAGGCGGAATGCAACTGCCCAATCTGAGACTTTATCATGATGCAATCTGCCTAGTTTGGTTGAAAGAATGGATGACATTAAAGAACAAGAAACTATTAGCCCTAGAGGGATATAAAAAAATATTTGGATGGCACGCATATTTGTGGCATGACAAAGTAAAGGTCAACTCGATGTTCCTGCATCACTTTGTTCGGAGAAGTCTATACATAATCTGGAAGAAGTACAGAATTTATCTACAAGAAGGAACCCCTTTGTGGGTGGTTCCATATGAGGTGATAGACCCGAGAGCTGTTGATAATGAACAACAATGTTTAACGTATAAAGAAATAACTAAAACTGAAGCATCCAAACTTAGAATAAAGACACAAGAGGAACTATCACCTAACTACGATTGGTTCCAGTATAGATAGATCAGAGACTTATATAATTCGGACTCTGTAAAGGGAGGTATACGAATAGAGAATTCGGAACTAGAGCAGACCCTTCTCTTTGGTTCACAGTTTGATTTGATTTCAGGCGCATAGCCATGTTGCCACTTCAGTGCTATTACGGCTAGGTTCTGGTGAATGATACACAGACCCCTCTGTGTAGTTGGAATGGCCACAACTTTATTGATTACAGCAGATTGGAGCATTGGCCTGGCATATGGGCACGGATCCTTGGTTGGCATCGACAGGCCCGCATGCTGTTCGATGCATAAACTCCAGCCCAATGCTGGCCTCCGTTCCATCCCAATGCCGGTCCCCATGGGACGGCAAGCCATGTTCTGCCACCAGCCATACTGGCCGGGCCTTGCCTACCTTTTCTGCTGGGGTGAGCAGCCTGGCCACTGCACTCACCCTATTGAGGATCCAGCCCAATGCCTCAAAACCGCCAAACGCTTAAAGTTGTGACAGGCCCACAGCCGCCTTGGTTGAGTGGTGGGTGGGTGGGAAAATCATCCTGCTCCTGCCAAAACACCGCTGTAATCGCGCCAGCCGCGTTGTGCCCCCTTTGAAAGAGGCCTCCAGATGTTCATCCTCTTCCACCTCTGTCCACGCCTCCACTTCCGCCTAGCCCTCTGCAGCAACACAGCCCATGCGCTAAGCCTGCGAGCTTCCTTTGGTCTGCTGTTGAACAGCAAGATTTGAGTCCTGTAGCACCTTACAGACCAACAAGTTTTTAAGAGTATAAGCTTTTCATTGTCTAACCTTACTTTGTAAGATGGAAAAGGTGGGTTTCGAAGAGGGATCTGAAAGGTGAGAGAGGTGTCATCATGCACGTATCCATTGGGAGGTGGAAACCAGAGAAAAAGGGCAGAGCTGTTGGAGAGAGAAGGAAATATTAGGATGGCTGAGGAGCAGTGAAAGTCACAGACAGGGATGTGGTGGGCTTAGGGTTCCCAGGTCCCCTGGTCAGGGCGGGGATCCCTCACTCCCAGCCCCCACCCCCTGCTGCCTCTTACCTAGATGTCAGGGGGAAAGTTGCAGGGAATGGGGAATGGGAGCTCCAGAATATGGTGTGCACCAGAGCCTCTATCGTCACATTGGAAATGACATCTTTTCTATTTCAATTTCAGCCCATTTTAAGCAAAAATACCTCCGTGTGGTGGCCTTCCCTTTCTTGTCACACTGGAATCGATGTCATTCCTGGTGCAACAACAAAGACTTTTGAGCATGCATGCGCACAGTAATTTTCTCATGCTCACACCCCCGTCACAACCCCTTCATCAAATCCAGAACACTAGGAAGCCAATTTCCAGATCTAAGGAGGAGCAGCACATGCTCAGAACAATGAGAGAGGTGAATGTTTGTAGTGGCAGAGCACGGGATACAAGTGAAGTTGCCAACATGTGGCTAGAGAGGAGGAAGTTGTGATATGTACCTTCAAATTAATTTGGGGCCCAAAATTAATTTTTTGTAAAGGTACAATCTTTCCACTCCTCAGGTAGAAGTCTTACCAGGCTTTGAACTGCTAGTTATTGTATCATGGAAATGGTAGTCAATCAATCAATTCAATTACCTTTATTGGCATACAATAAAAGAGAAAGAAGAAAATGAATAGATAAATAAATAAAAACATCAGGACAGAGAATAAGGGATCCCCACTGGTCAGACCCCACAGTAATTTCACACTAAGTAAAAAAGGAAAATGTAGCTTGCATACATGTGCTAGGAACTCGGCAACAGATGCAGTTGTTTCGGGGGACTTGTCAGATAGCAAGAAATTAGTTTCATTAGCTATCAAGGTCTTTGCAGAAAGCAGAAGGGGTAGAAATGCAGAGAGGAGTACTGAGGACAGCGAAGGAAGATGTGTTGCACAAAGTTAGGTTCATTGTAGGAGCAAGTACAAACTCTTTCTTTAAAGGGAAATCAAAAAGAGTCCAGTAGCACCTTTAAGACTAACCAATTTTATTGTAGCATAAGCTTTCGAGAATCAAGTTCTCTTCGTCAGATGCATGGTACAGAAACTGGTCAAATATAGAAGAGGAGGGGGGAGGAGGGGAGGAGAGAGAAGATGCAATTAGGGGGGGAGAGGGAGGATGCAACCAAAACATTCCTTTGCTAGTAAATGTAAACATCTCCTTTTGGTGTGGGGATCAGTTGGCTTGTGTGAGGCTTCAAAGGAGTTTGCCGTGTTAGTTTATAGCAGTAAAACAGCTAGACCATCCAATTCCAATGCAGTATAAGCCTTCGATAACCACAGCTCTCCCCGTCAGATGCATCTGACAAAGAGAACTGTGGTCCCCGAAAGCCCATGCCAGGTGCCACTGGGCTCCCCCAGACCCCGCCTCTGTAAAGGAGATCTGTTACCTGTGATAATGTGATAACCATTCATAGTCCCTATTCAGTCCCAGCTTGACAGAGTCAAATTTGCATATGAATTCCAATTCAGCAGCCTCCTGTTGGATTTTGTTTTTGAAAGGTTTCTGTTGAACCACAGCGACCTTTAAGTCTTTGGTGAAATGTCCTGGTAGATTGAAGTGTTCTCCCACTGGTTTCTGGACATTGCCATTTCTAATGTCAGATTTGTGTCCATTTATTCTTTTGCATAGAGGTTGGCTGGTTTGTCCAATTTACAGAGCAGAAGAACATTGTTGGCACATGAGGGCATATATCAGATTGGAGGATGAGCAGCTGTAAGAGCCAGAGACAGTGTAGTTGATGCCATTGGGTCCTGTAATTGTATTCCCTGGGTAGATATAGGGGCAGAGCTGGCATCTGGGTCTATTGCAGCTGAGGGAAAGAGGTTGAACCTGGCTAACATGAAGGCTCTGCAATGGGAGGGAATTACCAGATTGGAGAGAAACTGAGCCATGGAATCATGTGAAAGAGGAAGGCCAAAAGAACATGGGGAACGTACTCCAGAGCAGCCAGCATTGATTACTTGGGCTTCGATGTCCCAAATCCTCCTTCAGATTACCCAGGAAATGGCCAGGAAATGGTATAGTAGGGATCCCAGGTCCCCTGGTGGGGGTCGGGATCCCCCACTCCCACCCTCCGCACCCCGCCACCACTTACCTGACTGGCGGGGTGAAAGGCGGGGGGAAAGGCCTCCTAAGTGCATTCCTGGGACAGTGCAACAACGTAACTCCCAGGAGTGACATCATCACGCTGCCCCAAGAGTGATCTCACACTTCACAGCAGGCTGATTTGGTGCCCAAATGGGAGCGCTCATGCAATTTGTGAATGCACAAGGAACAAAAAAAGGTGAGTGCTGGGTCCCCCCCACAGCAACCTGGCAACCCTAAATTACAGTCTGATACACCTGTGCGATCACCTAGGAAGGAACTATGTTTTTATAAGAATTATCCAGAAGATGCAATCAAACAACAGAACAAATATCTTATTCCAGTTTGTTGCTTGAGCCTTGCTTAGGGTGGCCAGCTCTTGGAAGTCACAAGTATGACAAGGAGAAGGCCCCTCTGCAAGATGAGGCTCCACCCAAGGCCTATGCACCTGGGGGTGGGTTAAATTGGGTTAAGGGTTGGAGGTCAGTGAGGTCAAGGGAAGAAGGAGCCAATGTGCCCAATGGCACAACTGAGGGGTCAAAGGATGCAGTTAAATGTTCAAGGGGCATTACCATCAGAAAATTCTATGGTATACACAGCACTCTATAATCACTTTGCCAGCTTTGCAAGAGAGAGAAGGAAAAACAGCAGTTGCCACAGTACCAGGGAGATGGGAGTCCCTGTCCCCCCCCCCCCGTGCCACTGGTTACCCTTTTTTTCCTAGTCCAGTTCAGGGCAATTCACTCTTTTCTTCCTCTGGTAGGCAGCATGGAGAAGGGAGAAAAGAGCGAATTCAAAGCTGGCAAAGTGATTACAGTACCCTCAGAAGGGAAAGGGGAGGAGGAGGAGGAGGAAGACCCCCCCAACTATCTGCCAAGATTAATCTTTAAAACAACGAAAAAGCAAGTGCCATTTTCCTTGTGAAATGCAAGTGTGGAGTGACTACAAAGAGCAAGGGAGGGAGAGGTGGGGGAGAGCAGCCAGCCAGCCACCAGAGAGAATCCCTCCCCTGGCAATTCTCTGCAAGGGAGAATAGCAGCAAGCAACCTTCCTTTGTCAGACTACACTTCTCAGGGAAACTTGTGGAAACCCAACAAGTGAAGGACACGTGTCGGGCGTCTCGTGTAGTTTAGCTCCTACAGTCCTGTCTAACTAGAACCTGCTGCCTCCTGCAGGAGCTTCTTTTCTTCTTCTTTGTACACAAGACATTGCTGTACTCTTGCACAAAGTCCCATCTAACATGGTGGGGCTTACTTCCAAATAAACAGGCATTTGAACTGGGCTGCAATCCTGCATTGGGTTAGACAGCTTAGGTTTCATTGACCTCCAGGAGATTTAAGCTGCTGAATTGCACTCAGGGACTGCAGCCATGGTAGAGCGAGGGTTCTGCTCTTGCCGTTTCTTCACTGCGTTCTTTTTCTTTGCCTCATCTCTTCCCTTTCCACCTTCCACTTCCATGCCTCGGTGGCCGCCTGAACATTTGCCAGGGGCCACGTTTAAGAAACCAAGTGATAAAGGAAAACATAACAGATGCCTATGGAAATGAAGGAGGAACATAGAGTATGGAGGCATTTAAATTATGTATCGTTTTAGGGTTTTTAATGGCTCAGCTGTGAATTGCGTTCTATTAGCATGTGTATGCAGAGGCCAGAGCAGATGGTGATGTTCTTAGAAAAGTAACAGCCATTAAAATTAACCTGTGATGTTCAGAGATTGTTCATGAAGAGTGGAAATGAGTTGTTTTGGATCCCAGCAGAACTACTCTAGAAGAACAGGAGACTATTGAGCTCTCTCACAGCTGACAATTTGGGGGCTTGCAAGAAGAGACGAAGCTGAATTTCAAAAGCTGGTTGATGCCATTTCAATAGTCTTGTTTTGATTCCCCCCTCCCATGAGAAACAGACTTGTAAGTCTTTATTTTCACACCACTTTGGCTGTCCTTGCACTGAATTTTTCCTGTTAATTATTATTACACACTTTTAAACATTATTTTTTTTGCATGTAAATTCCATATCAATGGCATAAAAGAATCAGTAGCAGCATTGGACGTGAGGGAACCTGAAATGCATGACAACATATACATCAAACAGAAAGGAAAAGGGCTGAATGGGATAATCCTTACTTTCAAGAAACTCTTTTTTTGGTGCAAATTATGTGGAGCTACTTCCCCAAAGGGAAGCTCACAGGAGCTTTTCAAAAGATGAAATATATTTGCATATTATTCTCTGGTTCCACATCCACCAAATTATTGAATGTGAAAAATCTTCCCATGCGAAAGCCCCTCCCCATATATTGATTTGATGGAGAGTGCTTCATATGAACTCTCTCTATATTGAGAGCTCTATGGTACAGTGGTTAGTCTCAGATACAAGACTGGTCAACATGCACAGCAGTATGTTGTGATCAGGGCTTTTTTTCTGGGAAAAGAGGTGGTGGAACTCAGAACTGCACAATGACATCACTTTGGGTCAGCTGGAAGAAGGGGGGAGTTTTTTAAAGTTTAAATTGCCCTCGGTGAAAATGGTCACATGGATGGTGGCCTTGCCCCCTGATCTCCAGACAGAGGGGAGTTTAGATTGCCCTCCATGCCAGTGGCACGGAGGGCAATCTAAACTCACCTCTGTCTGGAGATCAGGGGGCGGGGCCACCAACCATGTGACCATTTTCAAGAGGTGCCGGAACGCCGTTCCACAGCGTTCCAGCTGAAAAAAAGCCCTGGTTGTGATAGAATAGGCCATACCATTTCATACGGTGGGTAGAGAACTCATTTTTATCATTTTTGAATGATACACTATGTCCGAACCTTCCCTGCAATTAAAAAAATTGAACATCAGGGAGAGAAAGTGTCTAACACGTTCAGTTTATATTTTTAAGAGTTGCTGCCACCACTATACCTTTTCCACATGGTACGTTTGAAATTCTTTTCTCAAGGAGGCTGCCATCATGTCCTGAAGCGACTGCATGCCAGCCAGCCCAGCGCAACTGAAGACAACTAGTTTGTGTTGGAAATTGCAATGTCTGGTGTACTGCAGCAGCAAGAAGGGAAGAAGTGCCTTCCATGCAGGGGGCAGCAAGGATCAGTTAAGACAGTGAGAGCAGCATCTCTCTTGTTTCCTGGCGGTCATTTCCTTGTCTTCTCTCCTATTGGGCTAAACAGGGCAATATCATGCTTCTTCTCTCTCCTGCCTTGTTCATTCTTCTACAAGATGTAGTCAGATAGCAAGGACCCTCTCTCTATCTCTCCACTTCACTCTCAAGTATGTATTTCTTAAATAAACTTTTTAGCCTCTTTAATCAGCACAGCATAACTTCACTGCTCTGTTTGCACTCTGCCAACAGTTTGAAGATGGCAAACCATCTGTTGATGAATCAAACAAGTCTAGGGACTGACTCACCTTGATCGCAACTATCAAAACAGATAGATTTGACTGTCAAACATGTTCATAGTGAAATCTGTGGTATCGCTAATTGACCCCTTCCTGACTACAATATTATGGAAGGGATCGTCCAAAGACAGAAAAATTACAGAATCATGGATCTAAGCAGGTCCTCCACACCTGAATGAGAAAAACTAAGAATAGCTACTATTAAAGTAGATCAACTGTATAATTAACATTTTAAAACTTTGAATATAAATGTTGAGGGTATGTAAGTAAGGGGATGGAGAGGGGAAATAGTTTTGTAATATGTGCGCGTTATGTGCCATCAAGTCACCTCTGACCTATGGCGACCCTATGAAGGAAAGATCTCCAAAACGTCCTGTCATTAACAGACTTGCTCAGATTCTGCAAACTGGAGGATGTGGCTTCTTTTATTGAATCAAGCCACCTCAATTTAGGTCTTCCTCTTTTCCTGCTGCCTTCCACTTTTCCTAGCATTATTGACTTTTCCAGAGAATCTTGCCTTCTCATGATGTGACCAACGTACGGCAGCCTCAGTTTTGTCATTTTAGCTTCTAGGGAGAATTCAGGCATGATTGGATCTAGCACCCACTTATTTGTCCATGGTATCCGCAAAACTCTCCTCCAGCACCACATTTCAAATGAATCAATTTTCTTCCTGTCAGCTTTCTTCACTGTCCAACTTTCACATCCATACATAGTAATGTGGAATACCTGTCAGGTGCTTGCTATTACCTGTCATGCTTGGCATCACCTGTCAAGGCCAGCCACATGCTGTTATAAGTGTACTCAGGGCTTTTTTTTCTGGGAAAAGAAGTGGTGGAACTCAGTGGGTTGCCCTTGGAGAAAATAGTCACATGGCTGGTGGCCCCGCCCCCTGATCTCCAGACAGAGGGGAGTTGAGATTGCCCTCCGTGCCAGCGGCATAGAGGGCAATCTAAACTCCCCTCTTGTCTGGAGATCAGGGGGCGGGGCCACCAGCCATGTGACCATTTTCAAGCGGTTCCGGAACTCTGTTCCACCACGTTCTAGCTGAAAAAAAGCCCTGTGTACTCATGCTATGTGTTATGGTTAATACTGAGACTATTCTGTGCTTGAACTGCAGATGGGAAGCTACATGAGGGGAGGTGTTCATTCCCACTCTTATCTGTGTGTTCTCTCTCCTCCAGTGGGAACTGGCGCCTTGGAAAGCTCTTACGTCATCTCTGCTATTTTCCTGCTTAACTGCAATGGAGGATAGCAGCAAGCAACCTTCCTTTGTCAGACTACACTTTCCAGGGAAACTTGTGGAAACCCAACAGGTGAAGGACACGTGTCGGCGTCTCGTGTAGTTTAGCTCCTACAGTCCTGTCTAACTAGAACCTGCTGCCTCCTGCAGGAGCTTCTTTTCTTCTTCTTTGTACCCAAGACATTGCTGTACTCCTGCACAAAGTCCCAACTAACATGGTGGGGCTTACTTCCAAATAAATAGGCATTTGAACTGGGCTGCAATCCTGCATTGGGTTAGACAGCTTAGGTTTCATTGACCTCCAGGAGATTTAAGCTGCTGAATTGCACTCAGGGACTGCAGCCATGGTAGAGTGAGGGTTCTGCAATCTCGTTTTTGGTTGATGATTGAGCCAAGGAATAGAAAATCTTGAATAATTTCAATGTGCTCATTGTCAACTTTAAAACTGTGTAATTCCTCAGTAGTCATTACTTTTGTCTTCTTGATGTTCAGGTGTAATCCTGCTTTGGTGCTTTCTCCTTTAACCTTCATCAGTAGTCATTTCAAGTCTTCACTATTTTCTGCCAGTAATGTGGTGTCATCTGCATATCTCAAATTTTTAATGTTCCTTCCACCAATTTTCACTCCACCAGTTTTCACTCCACCTTCTTTTAGATCTAATCCAGCTTTCCTTATGATATACTCTGCATAGAGGTTGAACAGGTAGGGAGATAACATGCATCTTTGTCTGACACCCTTGCCAATTGGAACCCATTCAGTAATCTTTTGTCTAGAGTACAGGTTGTGCATCAAAACAATCAGATGTTGTGGCACTCCCATGTCTTTTAAAACTCCATCGCTTTTCATGATTCACACAGTCAAAAGATTTGCTGTAATCTATAAAACATAGGCTGATTTTCTTCTGAAATGCCCTGTTATATTACAGTTTTGTATTATAATAGGCTGTTATATATTCTGCTTTATTGTTTTTGTGTATTGTTATATATCTTGCTTATATTGTTTTAGCCACTGTTTATTGTCTTTGTTGTTTATTGTTTTTCTTTATTTTCAAATACAAATTTAAAATAAAAAAGGAGAAATCTCTCTTTTAACTCCAGAAGTTACTTGTTGCCTGTATTTAAAATGGATCCAACAAGGGCCATCCAGTAGGTTTCTCATATTCCCAGTGTCCTTCACTCTAAGTCTCAGGGCCAAGCTACAAGTGACGAATGACACTTGAACGGCAAGTGGATTGAGTGGAGCGCAAGCGAACAGGGAGAAATACACTTGCCATTCAAGTGTCATTCGTCACTTGTAGCTTCACCCTCAGAGGACAGGGTTGACCAACAGTACTCATTGACTAACAGTACTCATGGTAGCACTTCCACATAGCATTAGGAATTGTGTCACTTGGTATCTGTGAACGTTTATAGTTGCAATTATGTGTCTTGGAGGAGTCACCCCTTAACAAAACTAAAGTAAAAATGAAAGAAAAACTGTAGCTGATCTGTTAGTGCTAGATTACTGTATACAACTTGATCAAGCATATAAACATCGAGCTGGAAGGGATCCCAAGGGTCAACTAGTCCAACTCCTGCACAATGCAGGAAATTCATAACTACCCCCCCCCCACTCTCCCAGTGACCCCTGCTCTATGCTCAGAGGAAAGGCAAAGATACTCTAGTATCCCAGGCCAATCTGGCCTGGAGGAAAATTCCTTCCTGACCCCAAAGTGATGACTGGCATTACCCAGGCTATGTAAGAAAAGGCCATGAGAGCCTAACACTGGCTCATCCCATCATGCCCCCTCCCTTTCACATTCCTATTGAGTCATAGAGTCTTCATTGCTGCCAGGTGGCCACCTAGCCTCTTCTTAAATACCTCCAAGGAAAGAGAGCCCGCCACCTCCCAGGGAAGCCTGTTCCACTGAGGGACCGCTCTAGCTGTCAGGAAGTTCTTCCTAATGTTTAGCTGAAGAATCTTTTGCTTTATCCCATGCTGGGGCAGCATGTAATAGTGGTTAGTGTTTTTGCTCAGGATCCAAGAAACCTGGGGCATGAAGCTTGCTAGGCGACTTCGGGCTGGTTACACTGTCTCAGTCTAACCCACCCCTCAGGGTTGTTATGAAGATAACATAAGGGAGAGAACCGTTATAAGATCCTTGAAGGAAAGAAGGTAACAATGGACGAGGCAGAAGTCTTGGGTGAAGCCATCAAGCATGTGGGCTGGTCTTCAGCCCTGACAGTTCAGTCTGAGACCCAGAGGCCGTTTCCACACGGCTTACCTTTTGCCAGGATGCAGCATGTTCTTGCGTGAAATCGCGCGATAACAGCATGATCTTGCACGAAATTGTGTGATAACAGCATCTTCCTGGTGCGATTTCGCACACAAAGACGCTGTATCCTGACAAAAGGTAAGCCGTGTGGAAATGGCCCCTAGGTCTCTGGGCCAAACCCTAGGAACTGGCAACTCTTACCATGCTACTGGACATTGCAGAGGACACTTCTCTCCGATATGTCCTCTGATATATGTCCGATATATATATGTGCACCAACGTGGGCAGCATCAAACGGAACACATCATTCGCCTCTCTGCTAAAAGTGAACAGTTCAGCCTGCAGCATGCTGCAAAGCATGATTAAGAATGATACAGCACATCATCATTGTCAACACCATTCAGCCAATGTAAACCTTACTTAGAAATGTACTTGTCAGAGAAAAATGTGCCTTTGATTTCTATTACACTTCCCCAGTAATTGCTGTCATCAGTGGCAGGTTATTATTACAGTTGAATAGAGTTTCAGTAATTACTTTTGCACAGAATCTAACAGCTTTTAGATTGAATGATATTCTGACAGTTTGAATACTCTTGACAACAATTACCTTTTTCCTGGTTAACACTGATTCAGGAAAATTAAAAATTAAATCTGTTCAGAGGAAACACTTACGTGTGACACTAGTAAGTGGGTTGATACAAAAATGTGTAAATTGCAGAATGTCTTTGAATAAAAAAAAAAAAGTTCACCCGCTCTTGTCTTTTTTTAAAAATGACATTTTAGGGCTCATCGAGTCAGAGGGATCCTAAAGAGCAGAATGAAATTTACAGCATTTGTGCTTTTTTTTAAAAAAAAAACCCTTTCAGTCATTCTACTAGACACTTTTTAAATTTCTTACTCTTGTGCAAAGGGATATTGAATGAACATCAAAGGTCAGCCTACAAAGGTCCCAAATATTTATTTAAATAATCTGTAACCCACCTTCCTCAATGGAATTCAAGGCAATTACACAGGATACAACAAAACAATCAACAGGAAAGGATGCAATGGGATCTGAGCTGCAGAAATCTGGAACCAGTTTGGGATCAGAAACAGTTGGGAAGCAAAGCATAAATATTAACACGACACATTAAATAATGCAGAATTACATAGTGGTTAATTGGTTGGGTTGTGAATCAGGTTTTTTTGTGGTTTGAATTCTACTACTGCCATGAGCTCTGTAGGCAGCCTTGGGCAAACCACTCCTCTCAGCCCCAAGTTCCCAGATGTATTGTGAAGATAATAGGGTCCTCCCGGCCGGCAGGCAAAGGCTGCTAAGGTTGGTGGCCGCTTTTGCAGCCCCGGAAGGAGAAAGCAGCTTTCCTTCTCCTTCCCAAGTGCGCGGGCTTTGTGGGAGGTGGGGCTGAGCCTCTTTAAGGTGGCACCGCCTCCTGAGCCCCGCAGTTGGCTTCACACGCTCGGCCCACCCACCCTCCCTATAACAGTGCAGGATATCTGGTTGCTGGTTGCCAGGGCCAGGTAGGAATTTTTTCTCCTTTCCTCTCATTGGCTCTTGGGGAGCCTACCTTGCACTGTGTACAGGGTTGTGGTAACTGGCTAGGGTGGAGCTGTAAATAGGTGGTCATTTGGCAGGATAGAATTGGGAAAAGGGAGCGGGCCAGCGAGCACCCTTGGCATATCCCCACTAGGGGGATTAGGGTCTGTCAGGATCGGCTGGTGGGCTTCATGGCGACCAGCTGAGAGGGCAGACTGCTGATGGGACCCCATGTATAAGTCCTTCCCTCGGGCTTTATGGCGGGGTGGTTGGAACTTCAAGGGGGGGGGGGAACAATTTGCCTGGCTGTCAGGGTTGCAGCCATGTGCATGAATGGCTCACACCCCGGGCAGCGGGGTTCGCCCAGATGAGTCAAGGCGGCAGTCCTGGTGCGGACACCGGGCTTGACCTGTACCGCAGTTAAATCCCTTGCCGTATTTACAGTTCATTAATTGTTTAATAAAAGTGGCCCTTAAATACCCAAATGCCTTGTGTCTGCCTCTTTACTCCTGACTGGGGGAGGCAATAATACTGACTTTGTTCACCAGTCTGAATTGGGCACGAATCTGTCTAGAAGAGTGGTATATAAGTGCAGTTATTATAGTAGGAACTTACAACAACAGATAGTACGAACTATATACAGTGATATATTCTACAGTTCCCAACCCTTTACCCCAAGTTTTATTCTTAATCATTTGCTACAGTATAGCCCTGTTTTCTATGCAAAAAGTCCTCTCAAATATTCAGTTTTGCATAGTTCATGGAAAACCAGGAAGGTGGAAGCCTTCCAGACCTCAACAGGCAGAGCATTATGTAAGGTGGGGGCCACAACAGAGAATGGTCATGTACGGACAGCTGTTGATTTTACCCATTTTTCTTACAGTTGAAAATATTACTCTTCAGAATCATACATGTTATTCTTTATTTATACAGTGCTTATAGCATTCCAAGTATGGCCATTTCCTCATGGTCTAAAAATAGTGTGATACTCACAGAAGGCTGCCGGCTTCCTCGCACGATTTTTGATGCCATCTATTTACAAACGCCACAGACGATGCATCTGACGAAGAGAGCTGTGGCTCTCGAAAGCTTGTGCTACAATAAAGTTGGTTAGTCTTAAAGGCGCCGCTGAACTCTTTACAATTTTGTATCAGGTATCATTCTCTTTGTTTCTATGGGGACCCAAAATGGTTTACCACGTTGTTCTCCCCTCCTTCATTTTATCTGTGCAACAACAACCACTCTGTGGGGTAGGGTAGGCTGAGAGAGAGTGACTGTAAGCTTCCATACCAGACTAGGGACTTAGATCTGGGTCTCCCAGATCTAGCTTAACACTCTAAACACTACACTGCACTGACGCATGCACACCACACTGGCTCTCACAGTAGTCTAACATAACTATTCAACATTACATGGGAGAGGACCAGATCTATCTTTTAAAACCCTGACAAGACCCGATAATGTTCTGCACGGCTGCATCTGTGATGAGTGGGAGCTAAGAGCAAAAAATCTTGAAATGTAATAGTGAATCACAACATATACAGTATTAGTAATGCAACTAGATCCTACTATTTGGGCATGCTTTGCTTTGAGCATTAAAAAAAATCAAGCTAATAGAAAATTTGCATCAAGTGAACTGTCACCATGTGTGAAAGTTTGTCGCTGCAGATAAGCAGAGGATGTTGGATATACTTTAATTAGAAAAGTAGCAGTGGATTCTGCAGTGTATAGAGATGTGTGTGGTGGAATGGTCAGAGTGTCAGAATAGAACTATGGAAGCCCTGAATTGAAATTGTCCTCTGGCTATGATGCTCACTGCATGACCATAAGTCAGTCAGTCACTGACTCTAAGCATAGCCTATTTCACAGCCTGTGTTCTGGACAAAATGGAGAAAAAAAATGTGCAAACAAAAAAATAGCTCTTCAGGGGAAAAGGTTCTACCTGCTTTCCTTGCTTGTTGTGCTAGTTTTCTGTTTGCAAGGTGCTTGTAACATAGGGGAACATTCTAAAATGTGATCCTTCATGATTCTCCACCTTTCTTCTGAAATGATGCTGTTATTTCTACCGCTTCTGCCCCATCAGTTGCTTGCATATGAGATCGAGGCTTGCCTGAATTCAATGACTTCAAAGCAACTATTTGTGAAAACCAGATTGGCTGAACACCATAACAAGAGAGCCCATCTGACTTATTACGCACAATGTAGGGCTCAGAACAAGAAACTCCAATTTCTCACTACTTAGTTTAGAACCCAGCACGGATATGGTTGTCGGGCTTTGTTTTCCTCCTTTCAGCTCTTGGGTTCATAAGCTGACACCCAGCTCCATGGTTCACCCACCTCTTCAGGCAAAATAATTTTTTCCCTTCATGTTTTTCATTGTTGTTAATTGTCAATCCATTACCAAGTAAACTTGTTGAAAAGGAAACTGAGCTTTACAAAACAGTTATGATTTACAAAATTCGTTTTACAACAGATTTTTGAAAACCCACATGATTCACAATAATTTGTTCCACTGACAATCCAACAGATAAACATCTTGAGCACATTGTAAAGCAGCAATCCCAATCACAACATATTTACTGGACTTTTCTGAACCATACCTCTCTAACACTCTGCAGGTAAGATGATGACCAAAACTATGGATTACTCCAGATGTCACTTCCTAGAATAGCCAAAGGCACAGTTTGCAACCTGCTTTATGTTCATTTCATATTATTTTTGTCAGTGCTCTTTTTTTCTCTTCAAAATGTACTGGTACTCATCTACATGGTCACACTGATTTTCACCAGTTCCCCCCTCAGGACTTGGAAGATCCCTCCAAAAGGGGTCGGTACTTAGTATGGGTGAGTACCACCACAAAAAAGGCCCAGTTTTTTTGTATTGAAACTGAGATTTAAGTTGTGAACTGATTTGGGTGGAAAGGTGGTCTAGACATACACTAAATAAATAAGTACATTAATGCTTCCAGCCATGGTTTCTGGTTTGCCCGCTGATTGCAGGTCAATCAAAGTTGACACCAACCCTTCCTTAACTAGAGATGGGCACAAACCGAAATACGAACCAAAATTAAGCATGAACCAGGGAGGTTCGTGGTTCGCGAACCGCAGTTTGTCAGATCCCATTTCTGATGAACTGCCATGGACTTTAGGCTGGTTCGTTTGGTTCATTTTTTGGTTCGTGACTGCAGACAGCCTGGTGCCAATCAATCAGCTTCCTAGGCAACAGGGGATGGACTTCCTGCAGACCTTCTGCTGACAGGGAAGTGATGATTTTCTGACCCGGATGTGACGTTCTCTTGAACCAAACGGACTGGTTCATGAACCAGGGGCAGGTTCGTGAAAGTTCGTGGTTCATGAAACTTGATGAACCACGAACTGCACGGTTTGTTTTTTTCCAGTTCATGTCCATCTCTATCCTTAACCATGGTGTAATGTCTGAATTGCAGTCACTCTGCCTAGAGCACTTCACAGGATTATCATGAGGATTCGATTAATTTGTCCCGAGCATTTAGGAGAACTGACGAGGTACAAATCCTAGTTGTAAGAAACAAATATTCACTCCAGTTCATGATACATTTACTTCAGCCTCTGTGCTGAGACAGCATCTGATTTGCCGCTGCTGCTGCGAGTTCTGAATGGAGATAGGATACAGAATATGGAAAAACTGATGGGATGCCTTTCAGATTGATGACTGTTCATGAAATCCATCCACTTGAAATGAGCTGTTCACTCTCAATTACCTTCTCGGGAATCTTGACCAAGGAATCACATGTAATTGTGAGCTATTCACTCTGTCTGGGAGTTCATCCCTCATTTGACAAAACTAGCACACAAGCTCAGGCTCAAAAGATGTGTAGGATTTGGCCATAATAAAGAATGGAGGTGCTGGAAAGAAAAAGTGCTAGATGTTTAATTATTACTAAATAATATTCATCTTCCTTCAAGGAAGTCAGGGTAGAGTACCTGATCCTCCCCTTCATTTTTATCCTCTCAACAAACCTGAGTTTGGTTAAGCCAAGGGAGAGTGTTTGGTCCAAAGTCACCCCGGAAAGTTCCATGGCTGCACAGAGATTTGAAAGCAAATCTCCCCAGGTCTATTCTAATACTCTAATCACTATGAGCCAAGCTACAAGTGACGAATTACACTTGAAAGGCAAGTGAGCAGACTCAGGGCCAAGCTACAAGTGATGAATGACACTTGAACGGCAAGTGTATTTCTCCCTGTTCACTAGCCCTCCACTCAATCCACTTGCAGTTCAAGTGTCATTCGTCACTTGTAGCTTGGCCCTCACGTGTATTCCTCCCTGTTCACTTGTGCTTCACTATGTGATCGAGTGGAGTGCAAGTGGACACAAGTGAACAGGGAGGAATGCACGTGAGTCTGTTCACTTGCCATTCAAGTGTAATTCGTCACTTGTAGCTTGGCCCTCAGTCACACTAGTTCTAAGGAGGGAGACAAAAGAAAGAGAGGTGGATGGATCTGCTTTGGGAGTGAGAAGTTTTAGTAGAATGTCCCAGCCTTTGTTCGTCTTAACCTACACTGTGGAACTCACCTTGAGTTTCAGCAAGAAGCTAGACCATAAATAACATAAAAAAACAAATAACAGAAAGTGGATGTAGATGGACTGGCTTGAGGGTTTGCTTAGACTGAATTAAAGCACGCGTAGCTGATTTGTGTGGGTTGCAAGGGCAGGTTTTTAAAGAGTTGGGTTCCCCAGACCCAACTCAGGTTTTTACAGCCGTACAGCAGTTAAAAAATAAATGGCTGTTAAAAAATAAAAGAGAGATTCTAAAAGGCCTCAGAAGGCCTCCGTGGGAGGAGGAGGGGATCCTCCTTCCCCTCTCAAGCCATTTCCCCATCTCACAATAGCACAAGAGGAGCCCCCCCTTGCTTTTACTGCTCCGTGTGCACAGAATATTCCATGTGGAGCAGTGGAATATACACCAGTTTGGTGTAGTGGTTAAGAGCATGGGACTTTAATCTGGAGAGCCAGGTTTGATTCCCCACTCCTCCACTTCAAGCCAGCTGGGTGACCTTGGGCTAATCACGGCTCTCTGGAGCTCTCTCAGCCCCACCCACCTCACAGGGTGTTTTGTTGTGGGGATAATAATGGCATACTTTGTAAACCGCTCTGAGTGGGCATTAAGTTGTCCTGAAGGGCGGTATATAAATTGAATGTTATTATTATTATTATTTTAAAAAACAGGGGGGAAACTCTCTCCTGCTATTTTGACATGGGGAAAGACTTAAAGGGGGAGGGAGGAGCCCCTCCTCCCCTCATGGAGGCATTTGGAGGCCATTTAGGGTCTTCTTTGTTTTAAACAGCTATTCCTCAAAACTGCTGTGTAGCTGCAGGGAATTCGAGTTCGGTCTGGTAAAAACCTACACATCAAGGTTGGCCCTCAGTTTGAACAAGATTGTCAGAAACAACCTACTCATGTAAAGAGAAGGACTTATTTCTAGACTTGTTTGGGGGCGGGGTAGGAATTATATTCCTTGATGGTTTAGAATCTCTCTCCAGTCCCGGAACGAGATGCACATCTGAGCTTGGCAAAAATGGAAGGGACTATGAAGGAACTTGGCCGTTTGAATTCTTGAGAGAAAGGAGGTGGGAAGGGGAGCAAGAGACTGAAATTTCTACTCAAGAGTTAGTTAATAGTGATATTTAACTTTGGGACAAACAGTGTGTGCAAGTTGCTTTCTGGGATACAGATTTAAAAGTTTTGCTGCCTTCTATTAGGAGTCCACTTGCTTCTACTGTGCTTTGCAAGTGTACGTGTAAATTTAGCAAATATTACAAAGATGCCTTAAGTCTCATCCAAAGAAAGAGAAGCCTCTGTAGCCCTCTCCCTGAAATTCCTCATTACTGTGGGGAAGTGTGTAACGTCATGAGCAAATAATTTAGACCTAGGTGTATATACTTTTTAAAATAAGGAGAATGTACCTTTCTATTCCTTTTTCAATTGAGTCCTGGGCATTTTCCTTTCCCAATTTTTGTTACATCCAACCTGAGGAAGACTTTTGAAGAATAAGAAAGCTTGCATACTGTTATATGCCATTTAAATTTTATTTAATGAGACTCAAATCAGATTACACAGTGCAAGTCGAGAACAGTCCAGACATCTGAGAAGCACAGTGTAGGTTGATATGATCAATAGGAGGAGACACCTAATCAGCAATGTACTAGGACTAGAATTACTGAAATTTGAGTGAGCATAATGTATTAGGCATTATTCAGAGCGTGGATATAATGAAGAAAAAGTGGGATTACATCTGTGGAAAAGAGTGAAACTAAAACAGGGTGATGAGGACTTCCGGTTTGGGATTCATGGAGGTCTAACGCAGCTCCTTTTGCGGAGCTGACCGGACTGCCGTTTTAAGCGGCCGGCGGGGTGAAAATAGCCCGCGGCCAACTGCTCTCAGGCGGAGAGCAGGCAAAGAACGCTCAAGACCCTAGGGTGAGTTAGATCTCGGACGAGGGGGGGCTCTGCGTAAGGGGTCCCCTCCCGATCCTTGAGGTCCCACCTTGCGACGGGTCGGCTACAATCTCTGCGGCAGTTTTGGGGCCAATTCGGCTGGCATAAGACCTACATACCCAAGCTTCGATTGGGGGAAGAAGTGGAAAGGAGAACTTGAAATCGAAACAGCGATTACAACCCGAGGAAAGTGAAGGGAAGGTAAAGATCACTATCTTCCGATACGGGACAGATTGATAAAAACAGAGAGGAAAAAAAGTAGACTTTTAAACTGCAACAGACTAGCGAAAAGGAGGGGAAGCTTCGGCAGGAGTTGTATTTGAAAAGAGACTAAGTTTAAAGAAGTTATTAAAGAAATCGGACTATTGTTTTGAATATCTGTGGTTCTGGAGCTGTGAGAAAAAGATACCATCGCGAGATCTGCTGTGGGAAGACGGGAGACAGGAAGTGCGTAACAACAATAGAGCGGCTGGAGAGAAGCGGCCCTTGCTGGAGGGCAGGAAGAAGGGAATCGCCATCTTTGGGAGGGGAAGGGTCGCGGCCTCAGCGGAAAAGGAAGTAGGCCATATTGGATTATAAAATCATAGAGAGACCATAGAGAAAAGACGCCCGACATTTTGGACCCTTTAAAATCAATTTATGCAAGAAGACCGGGACATTTGAAATAAAAAAGGTACTAAATTTAACGCCACGGAGTTAAGGAAGAGAGCGGACTCGTGGGAGCGAGCTAAAGCAAGCCCCACGATGTCGAAGAAAGAGTGGCAATCGGCAATAGAAAACCTGGATAAAAAACTTTTGGAGGTGATTAAAGAATTTAAAGACATGAAATTGGAACTGATCAAAGAGGTTAAACAGACAGTAAAATCGGAGCTGTCAGAAGTAAAATCGGAGCTGTCAGAAGTGAAGAAAGGTATGGAAACAATACAAAGTGAATTACAAGGGACGCAGCAGAGAGTTAAAACAGTAGAAGGAGCGATGGAGAACTTAGCAGATACGCAACAAACAGAGATGAGGCTGATGAGGGGAAGGATGGCGGTTGCGGAAAGTAGACATATGGAGAAGCAGCTGAGATTTCGCGGCCTGCCGGAAATGGAAGGAAAGACAGCGCAAGAGCAGATGACGGAGGTGTTAGCTGAATACCTGGGGAAGGAGGAGGAGGAAGTTGTGGCTATCCTAGATGTGGCATATCGTGTGAACTCGAGAATTGCAACCCAGAGGAAAGTACCAAGAGATGTGATTGTACAATTTACAACAAGAAACATGAAAGAGAAGATTGTGACTAAACAGTTTCAAGATCCATTGGAGATCGATGGCAAGACAATCATTATAATGAAGGAACTACCCAGATCAGTGTTACTAGATCGGAAAAAATATAAAGCGCTAATCCAGATGTTGAAGGACATGAAAATCAGGTACAGATGGGAGCTCCCAGAGGGTTTGTCCTTCGAATTTGGAGGTGCCAAAAAGCGTATCAGATCTGAGCGGGAGATGGAGCGATTTATAAGGGACAATGAAAAAGACTTACCAACAAGATTATGAATATGGAGTGTAAAGTATTATCTTGGAATGTAAATGGACTAAATTCACCGAATAAGAGAAAAAATATTTTTCACTGGCTACTAAAACAAAAATGTGATATTGTTTGTTTGCAAGAGACTCATATTCGAAAACAGGATGTAAAATATTTAAAACTGGGAAAATTGGGCAAGGACTTTGTAGTGGCCTCAAGTAAGAAAAAAAGAGGAGTGGTGTTGTATGTAAAAGAGGAGCTACAACCAAAATTCATAATGAAAGATGTGGAAGCCAGATTTGTAGCAGTGGAATGTACTTGGAACCTAAAGAGAGTGTTGGTCGTCAGAATCTACGCACCTAATGGTGCAAAAGAGAGCTTCTTTGAGGATTTGAGGAAGCATTTAGACGATCTTTCATATGATCAGATAATTCTTGCTGGAGACTTCAATGGAGTGACAGACTTGGAACTGGATAAAAAGACTACAATGGCACAAAAGAAAAGAGGACTATTACCAATGCTCTTTTTTGAGCTGATTCAACAAGAGACTCTTGAAGATGTATGGAGGAGAGAATATCCTAAAAGCAGACAGTTTACTTTTTATTCTGCAAGGCACTCCACATTATCAAGAATTGACATGATCTGGGCCTCAAAAGATTTGGCGTTATGGACTAAAGATGTAGAAATAATGCCGATGGTAGGCTCAGATCATAACCCAATTATGTGGAAATTAGGGAAAAGGAGAAAAAGGAAAGCATGGAGAATAAATGAGGACTTGCTACAGGAAAAAGAGAATATGGAAATATTGAGAAGAGAGACAAAGTTTTTCATACAATACAACGTGAATAAAGAAGTACCAACTGATAAAGTTTGGGATGCTTACAAGGCGGTTATAAGGGGCATACTAATGGACTTAAATGGTAGAGCAAGAAAGAAGAAAGAGGAGAAGAGACAAGAGATTGAGGAGAAAATAAAAGTTAAGGAAATACAGTTAAAAAAGAGACCAGGGAAAAAGAAATTGTACCAGGAAATTAAAATATTGCAAGAACAGCTAACAGCAATGAGTAATAAAGAATTGGAGTGGAATCTCAAAAGGCTGAATCAGAAAGCGTTTGAGGGTACAAATAAACCTGGGAAGTACCTGGCATGGCAACTGAAGAAGAGAAGGGAAAAGAAAACAATAAATAAAATTTGTGAAGATGACAAAACGTATTTGGAACAGACTACCATTAGTAGAGCCTTTTATAAATTCTACGCTAAATTGTACAACAAGAAAGAAGTAAATAAAGACTCAATAGCGTCATATCTGGAGAAAATGACGCTACCAGAAATCTCGGACGCTTGGAGAAATAAACTGAATAGTGAAGTAACGGATGAGGAAATAAGTAAGGCAATACAATCTGCAAATCTAGGAAAGGCGCCAGGGCCAGATGGACTTACAGCTAAATTTTATAAGACTATGGCCAATGAGCTGGCACCATTCCTAAAGGAGGTGATCAATGGAGTTCTAAGGGATCAAAGGATTCCAGACACTTGGTCTGAAGCGAACATATCATTGATCCCAAAAGAGGGCCAAGATTTGACTAATGTGAAAAACTATAGACCTATATCGTTACTCAACAATGACTATAAAATTTTTGCGAAGATACTGGCGGAGAGACTGAAGGGGTGGCTTTCGGAAGTTATAGAGGAGGAGCAAGCAGGCTTTTTGCCAGACAGACAAATAAGAGACAATTTAAGGACAGTGATTGATGCTATTGAATATTATGATAAGCGTTGTGATAAAGAGGTTGTTTTCTTCTTTGTTGACGCTGAAAAGGCATTTGACAATTTAAACTGGGACTTTATGTTTGCCACTATGGAAAAGCTACAATTAGGAGAAAGATTCATCAGAGCAATTAAGGAAATTTACAGAGACCAGACTGCAGCAATTGTGGTGAATGATGAATTGACTAAGAAACTGATTATAAGTAAAGGAACAAGACAAGGTTGCCCGTTGTCTCCACTGTTGTTCATTTTAGTACTGGAGATCCTGATGATACAAATACGACAAGACGAGGAAATTCGAGGAATAAAAATAAAGGACTACTCATACAAGGTCAGAGCATTCGCGGATGATATAATGTTAATCGTAGAGGACCCATTGGAGAACATGCCTAAAGTGATAGATAAGATCAAGGAGTTTGGAGACTTGGCAGGTTTTTATATCAACAAAAAGAAGTCAAAGATACTATGCAAAAATATGACTAAGCAGAAACAACAACTGTTAATGGAAACAACGGACTGTGAAGTAACAAGTAAGGTGAAATATTTGGGAATTGAACTGACTGCAAAGAATATAGATTTATTCAAGAATAATTATGAAAAACTATGGACTCAGATTGAGAGAGACTTGATTAAATGGAATAGGCTCAATCTGTCATGGTTGGGTAGGATTGCAGCAGTCAAAATGAATGTGTTACCAAGAGTGATGTTTTTGCTACAGACAATACCAATCATCAGAGACTCTAAACAATTTGAAAAATGGCAGAGGAAAATATCAGATTTTGTATGGGCAGGCAAGAAGCCTCGAGTGAAAATGAAAGTTTTACAAGATGCAAAGGAAAGAGGCGGAATGCAACTGCCCAACCTGAGACTTTACCATGATGCAATCTGCCTAGTTTGGCTGAAAGAGTGGATGACATTAAAGAACAAGAAATTATTAGCCCTAGAGGGATACAAAAAAATATTTGGATGGCACGCATACCTATGGCACGACAAAGTAAAGGTCAACTCGATGTTCCTGCACCATTTTGTACGGAGAAGTCTATACACAATCTGGAAGAAGTACAGAATTTATCTACAAGAAGGAACTCCTTGGTGGGTGGTTCCATATGAGGTGATAGACCCGAGAGCTGTTGATAATGAACGACAATGTTTAACATACAAAGAAATAACTAAAGTAGAAGCATCCAAACTTAGAATAAAGACGCAAGAGGAACTATCACCTAATTACGATTGGTTCCAGTATAGACAGATCAGAGATTTGTATAACTCGGACTCTGTAAAAGGAGGTATACGAATAGAGAATTCGGAACTAGAGCAGACCCTTCTCAAAGAGGACAAGAAAAGAATATCCAAGGTATACCAAGTACTGTTGAAATGGTATACTGAGGATGAGACAGTTAAAACACAAATGGTGAAATGGGCTATAAATTTTAATAAAGAAATAACAATGGAGGCATGGGAATACTTGTGGAAGACTACAATGAAGACAACGACATGTACAAATATCAAAGAGAATATCTACAAAATGATCTATCGTTGGTACATGACACCAAAGAAGATTGCGCTAGGGAATTTGAACACTTCTAATAAATGCTGGAAATGTAGGAAGCATGAGGGCTCCCTCTATCATATGTGGTGGTCGTGTGAGGTAGCCAGGCAGTACTGGGGGGGTAATAATAAGAGAAATGAGTGAAATTTTACAATTTCAAATTAATAAGAACCCAGAACTCCTGCTACTGAACTTGGGAATGGAGGGAATTCCAGCCCATCATAGGACGTTGATATTTTATATGACGGCAGCAGCTAGACTATTGTATGCGCAAAAATGGAAAGTACAGGAAGTGCCAACTATCGAAGATTGGATCTACAAATCGCTGTACATGGCTGAAATGGACAAGATGACAAGAAAACTGAGAAATCTGGACTCAGGGCAGTTTAACACAGACTGGGAGAAGCTGAAACAATATTTGGAGAAGAAATGGGAGGTGGGAGGAAAACTGTGGCAGTTTGAGAACTACTGAAGTATAATAAAATGTAGAGGGGGGTGACTTTACCGGGGGGAGAAGAGATAAATGTGAATCTATAAGCAGTTAGATTAACAGATTGACATATATATAGATATATATAGGTTAATAAATAGAATATTGATAGAAAATAATTAACTATAAGGATTAAATATAAGGATTGAGTAATTAACAATATTTTCTTTCTTTGATAAGATTTGTATAATGCACCAAACTGAATGTCTGAAGGTATAGACGAGTCAAATTGATTGACTATGTGATGAGAGTTATATAGAATTACCATAAAAAGACAGAATGAGTAATATATAGAGAATAAGTCAAATTGTTTGATTTAAATGTGTAAGATTTTTATGGTTTATGATACATAGGTTTATGATATATAGAAATATTTAAAAATGGAAAATGGGATAAATTGTTTATCTAAGATGGAAACAAAGACTTACTGTTTGGGTATATAATAAGAAAAATAGTTAAGGATGTACTGCTTAGTATAATGGAGAATATATATTTGTTTTAGATAGAGAAATTTAATAGAAGTAAGGGAAAAGGGACAAAGGGTTGGAAAACTGTTGGAAGTCAACAAAAGGGGGGGAAAGGGAGGGGGTTAGAAATGAAAAATTTGGGGAAAATTGAATGTAAATGTAAAAATAACGGATTCTAACCCAATAAAATTTTTTCAAAAAAATAAAATAAAACAGGGTGATGTGTAGACATGGGCATGAACCAAAAAATTTAACAAATCAGAAGTTTGTGGTTCGGTGCTGACGATGATCCCGAAGTCACGAACTGCAATGAACATTTTCCGTTGCCAAAACGGTTCGCGGTCCGTGGGCGCCAGAACGGCCCCCGTTGCACTTAGAGAGCCCATATTCACAGGGAGTGTGTAGCAGACTCTCCTCCAGTCAGCACCCAAGTTTGGTCAAGATTGCAAAAGGGACCAGAGGAGACAGATGCCTATCCCCAAAATCCAAGCTCAATTAAACTCTCTCTGTCTCTCTCCCCAAAGGCTAGCAAGTAGCAAGCAACAACTCTGTCACACTCCACTGCTCGCTGAAAGTGAAACCCAGCCTGGTAGCCCACTGCTTTTTATAAACTGAGGTCCCATTGAGTAACGCAGGAGGTCTGTGGTTGGCCATCAGAGCTGCCTATCAGGGTTTGCAGGGATGAGATTGGAGTGCCCATGGCTACAGAACACCCCCTCCCCCCCCTCCCCCGGGTGTCTTCTCCCAACTTGTAACCGCTTTGCAGCTCCATGGTTGGAAGGAAGCCCTGCTGATCAAGGTAAGCTGGGCTTACATTCTGGTTTCCAGGGCGACAGAAGGAGCGCAGACAGAGTTCAGGCATTCCCCTGGCTCCATTTCCAGGGGAATTGATTGATGGAGCCTGGTTGTTGGCATGATGTACCCTGCTGTAATAGTGTGTGCATCAGGCTTATTTGAGAACTTCTCATAATAAACCTTTTCTACTTCTAAGATCACCAAGTATGAAGCCTTGATTTATTATGATTCAGACAAGGAAAAAAGGAGGACCTTGTAATTGGCAAACAGAGGTAATTAAAGTTTCCTCCAACACATGACTTTGTACGTGATAGTCAGTACTTTGAACTGAACCCAGTAGCTGATGGGCAGCCAATGTAGTGACTGATAGTCATTACGGCAGACCCAAAGATTGTGTATCTTGTAGTTAAGCTCTGCGTAGGGATTTGAACCTGGATCTTTTTGGTCCTAATTTCTCTAAACACCGCACTAGACTGGCTCTCTTCTAGCCTGCTCTTTGATATGACACTCTGGGGAAGCAATCCCGAGACCTTAAAACACATGGAAGCCCCGCTGGAAGGAACAAAAATCAATACAATTTAAGCACACCGTTAAGTCTCATTGATTTTAATGACCATTACAGAATGAACAACAGCCTGGCTTTTCAAGCCAAACTAGGAAATACATTTCTAAACAGGGCAACCAAACAATACCAACCCTGTCTAGGAAGCCTAAATATATTTCTTATTATTTATTCAGTATAGGGCCTGGCATACCCAAAAGAACTGGGACAGGTTTTGCAAGTATTATTAGTAGTCGCTTTAGTTTTATTATCTTTTAATATTATTTTATTTATACTTCTTTAAAAAATCACTCAAATGATGATTGAAATTAAATACAAAATGTTCTTATACTGGTGTGTGTTTGTAAATAGATACAGATTTCTAGTCTGATCTTCCAAGCATTGCAGTTTCTCTATTCTATCTCCACCCTCTGTCTTGAGAAAACCTTTGTAAAAGACATATATCAGCGTATGAAGCAACCTGAATGATTTTTTTCATCCTTCTGAATAAGCAAAAAATAAAAACAAACTGTGGGCATAAATTATTCCCCCCTATCTAACATGAATCACGTATCTTTTTTGTCGTGGGATAATGGTCTGCAGCATATTACAGCAGACATGTTAACACATTCAGGTTAACATGTTCAAGTTTGATAAATGAACACATTCTTAATTTTTGAATGGTTCAAATCACTAGTCTTTTACTGGACTCAAATGAGACAATTTTCTTTTTCCTTTCTGGGCAATTTTTTCCCCTTTGCTGTGCTGATCTATACATCTGTACCTTCTTGATATGATTGACAGAGTTGTGTAGTGGTTAGACTGTCAGATTAGAAGTTGGACACCTTGCTTCAAATCCCCCCTCTACCCCGAAACTTGGTGGGTAACCTTCAGACAGTCCGCATCTCTCATCCTAACCTACCTCACAGAGCTGTAGTGAGGATAAAACTGGCGAGGGACAGCTGTGTGTATTATAAGGCTGGGACAAAAATGTGCTAGATTACTGTAATGAGTTTTATGTGGGGCTGCCCTTGGAGATAAGTCAAATGTTCTAACAGCAGCAGAATGTAACTTCCTATCAATTGTTTGGAGTCTGGTGGCATGCTTATATGTAACCTGTTCTGGTTACGCTGGTAACTTCCAAGCTCAATTCAAAATGTTGATTTTTAAAGCTCTTCACAGCCTAGGACCCACATCCTTGAAAGATTATCTCTCCCTAACGGAGGTCGTGCACCAGCAAAGATGCTTAAATGCTTAAAGGAATGACCAGCTATATAATGAGGCATAGGAAAACTTTGAGCATGGGTGGCAGTAATTGGGGGGAGGGGGGGTGGAACCCCCACCATTGTCATGCCATGTTCCCAGCAGCAGCATCATGCATGCCATCTCTGCCATCTCCTTGTCACTTCACCACACTCACCTCATCTGGGATCTGGAATGGCTGATCTCCTTTCATTATTGTTCTCAAAGATCTTTATACATAGCATGGCAGGCTGCTTATGCCCAATGGAGCTTCCTGAACTAATGTGACACTTCGGCAAGTCCTACCGGGCATGCCTAAGGGAATGAGGAGGGAAGGGACATTAATTGCTCTGGCTCCTGCCTAGTAGTGGAGAGGGGCAAGAAGCAGTAAGAACAAGAGGTGGAGGTAGGGTTGTCAGGCCCAGCCAGGTAACCACTGAGAAACTGGGGGAAGCTAGAGCATGGGGGGATGTCGGTGATGGTGTGATGTCACTTCCATATAAAAACAGAAGTGACATCATCCCTCTCTAGGAATCGCCGGAAACTCTGTGGTAAAACTCTAGAGCTTTCAGCAATTCTAAGAGAGGGCTGATGTCACTTCTTGGAAAAACTGGATGGAGCAACAAGCCAGATGGCAAGAAACAAAAGGAGAGGGATCTCATTCCCTCTCTGGGGAACAGGCAACTGTAGGTAGAGGTGAGTGCACATGAACATACAAAGCTACCTTATATTGCGTCATGCCCTTCATCTCTCATGGGCAGTGAGATCTACTCTCACGAGCAGCAGCTTTCCAGGATCTCAGATCAGGATCTTTCAAAGCTGGAGAGAAATATTCTACTATTGAGCCATGGCTCCTTCCATTAGGGTGGCCTAGGCAACCGGGGGTGGGGGGTGGGGGGGGCACTGTGGGGGAGGGATGCCTTCAGTCAGCAGATCTTACTGAGCCACCGCTTCTTTGTGGGCCTATTTTTGAACAAATGGGAAAAGTGGCAGCTAGAATCTGGGATTTGTAGTGCCCTACTCTATGGAATTAGTTCCTTGTAGTAGCGCACCACTTTTGATTTTCTGTAGACACTTTTCAACTTGCATAGGTAGAATTCTCTCATGGTGACTTGGAGCTCTTCATTTGCATTTTTGATTTATTGTTTTTATTGCCCGTCAGTTGGATTGTTTATTCGCTCTCTTAAATTTATTTACTTCACTTGTACTCCACCTTTGCCTTCAGTGGGGACCCAAAACAGATTACTTAGTTCTCTACTCCTCCATCGTATTCTCACATCAATCCTATGAGGTAGGTTAGGCTAAAAGAGAGAGGCTGGCCCAAGATAACCCAGCCAGCTTCCGTGACAGACCGGAGATTTGAATCTGGGAGTCCCAGATGCTAGTTGGAGACTCTAACCACTAAATCACATTACCTCTCTCAGTTATTGCTCTCAGCTTGAACTTTGTTGACCTTTTGGAGTTTGGAAGAGTTGGTATGAAATGTTAAATAAACAAAATTCTGTCCGAACAGTAAGTGACCTTGGGAGATGGTGACTCATCCGAAGTCACCGAATGAGCTTCGGAGGCAAACGAAGATTTCAAAATGTCTCAAAATCTAAGTTGCACATCAAGTGGGCTCTCTGTCATGTCATGATTTTCCATCAAGGAAGAACTGTGTTTCAGACATGATAATGTGTGCATAGTGACCTCGAAAAATCTCTCCTTCAGACACCCTTCTGTCCTTCTGGTTAATGGCTATAGACAGATGTATAGACTTGAAACAAATTTTTTAAATGAACATTTTTTAAATGTAGCATGCGGCTTCTCTGCTCCTTTATTTTGAATAGCATGTGCCACGGAATGATTAATGGGATCAGAGACTAATAGCCCTTAATTACGGGGCCTGCCTGTCTTCTTGTTGGCATCCACCATAGGTGTTGGATCAGGACCAAAAAGAAATGAATCCCCGCCATCTATTTAAACTTAGCAGGCTTTTCTACTTGCCAGTATTGGGTTTCTTTGTCTTGTTTGCAACTTGTTAAAGAACCTGAAAGGGGGAGGCAGTGCCCCGACATGCCAAGACGTTCTTCATGCTCAAAGGCTGCTTCGTTCAGAGCACCCACTTCTCCCTCCCTTCTGGTGGGTCCTACTAAATGTTACTCGACTGACATGTAGGATATGGTTGCAAAAGGGTTGCCAGCTCCAAGTTGGGAAATTCTTGGAGATATGGGGAAAGAAGCCTGGAAAAAGCAGGGTTTGGGGAGGGAAAGGACCTCAGCATGGGACAATTCCATAGAGACCACCCTCCAAAGCTCCCATTTTCTCCAGCTGAACTGATCTCTGTGGCCTGGAGATCAGTAGTAATTCTAGGCGATCCCCAGCCACCACCTGGAGGCTGGCAACCCTAGGTTCCAATGAGCTTTGTTGATGCTGAAATTCAGCTGGAAGAGGGTTGTGATTGTCAATGAAGAGCAGCAGGGCAGGAGGAAGAAGTCTTAATCCTTTCCCATCCAGCCATTTGGCTGTTCAAAATTGCACTCCCCACCCCAGCTTTTCTTTTCTTTTTTTATCCATTCGAGGATTCAAAAAATAAAGCTATCTATATCTGTTTCCCAGGGGGTTTTTTTCTGGGAAAAGAGGTGACAGAACTCTCAAGAAGGAAACGAGGAAGAAACACACAGGATTCTTTGAAATAATATTATTTTCATGCACTATTGCTGAGTATTTTCAAGAGGTGCCGGAACTGCGTTCCACTGCGTTCCCGCTGAAAAAAAGCCCTGCTGTTTCCCCATGTGTGGAAAAGTTCTGTGTGTGATTTTTAAAAAGCGGCTGCCATTCCTCCGCTCATTGTCACCTATGTGTTATCTCAGTCTGCGTTACGGCTCAAATGACTCACACAACACCTGTCATGGGTTAGAAAATGGCCACAACTTTATCGATTACAGCTTGATGGAGCATTGGCCGGGCATCCAGGCGCGGATCCCCGTTGGCATCGGAGGACCATCCTGCCGACTGATGAATCTTCCGCCAGTCCCGTGCTGGCCCAACACAGCAAGTGTCATCCCCCGCCAGCACATGCCAGGCGATCTTCTCCTTCCAATCCATCGGGGTGAGCAGACCCCTGGCCCACTCACTCTATTGGGATCCAGCCCAATGCCACAAACCCGCCAAACCCATAAAGTTGTGACAGTCCTCACTCCCTTCCATTGAAGTGGAGGGTGAGTGGGAAACGTGCTGCTCCTGCTGAAGTCCGGGGAGGAATAGTGCCGACCACGATGCTGGCCAGATGTGGGCTGGGAGCTCCTCCCCATCCTGGCGGTCACCACCTGCACTGCATCCTTCACCGCGGTGACAACGCTGCCCACCAGTGAGTCAGCGAGCTTCTCTTCTCACGGCTTCCTGCTTTCTGAAGGTAGGCTGATTTCTCCTACTCTATTCCTTTATTGTTCCCAAAGCCCACTCTATCCCGCACCTCCTCGATTTTGCTTTTAGCAGAAGAATGTGCAAACAATACCTGGTAATATATATTTGAATATTTAATGGAATAAGTTTTGCCAAGTAATCCCTTTTACCAAAAATGGATATTGTTTTGATTTGGCTAATTGATAGTTATATTTGTGTTAAATGTTTGTATTATACGTTATCTTCATTGGTAGGTAGTTCACAATAGTTTAATTGATGTTTTATATATTTATGATCTGAGAGGTAATTTTTAGCCTTATTAATCATATGGATTAACGACTGTGTTATGTTTGTTTATCCAAATTTATTATATCTGTATTTTACAGGATTAGAATACATTTTTAAAAATGTGCAAACTTGAGAGCCAGTGTGGTGTAGTGGTTAGAGTATATAGGACTAGGACCCCGGCACACCCAGGTTTGAATCCCCATTGGGCCATGGAAGCTCACCGGGCAACCCTGGGCCAGACTAGCATGGCTCACACGTGGATGAGAAATTCCTGGAGATCTGGGGAGGGTGGTGTTTGGGGAAGGGAGGGACATCAGCAGAGAATAATGCCATAAAGTTCAGCCTCCAAAGCTCCCATTTTCTGTGAGGGAAGTCATCTCTCTAGCCTGGAGATCAGCCGTAATTCCAGGAGACTTCCACATTCCACCTGGAGGTTGTCATCCCTAGGCCAGTCACACCTACACAGTGTTTGGATGATAAAATGGAGGACAGGAGAATGATAAACCCGAAGAAAATGACAACAGAACACTGCTGGTGGTCACCTACAGCTCACAACTCAAGCCAGTTCAACGTATTATTAATGACTTACAACCTATGCTTGATTGTGACACTTCCCTCTCATAGGCACTCAGGGGCTGACCATTTCTTGCTTACAGACAGCCTGCTAACCTAAAACAGCTACTCACCAACAATGATAAAATCAGGGCTTTTTTTCTGGGAAAAGAGGTAGTGGAATTCAGGACCACACAATGACGTCACTTTGGGTCAGCTGGAACAAGGGGGGAGTTTTTTAACGTTTAAATCGCCCTCAGTGAAAATGGTCACATGGCCGGTGGCCCCACCCCCTGATCTCCAGACAGAGGGGAGTTTAGAGCGGTGCGGAGGGCAACCTAAACTCCCCTCTGTCTGGAGATCAGGGGGTGGGACCATTGGCCATGTGGCCATTTTCAAGTGGTGCCGGAACTCCGTTCCACCGCGTTCCTGCTGAAAAAAAGCCCTGGATAACATACTAAACAATAACATGGATTCAGGCTGCAACAAACCAAGATGCCAACTTTGTTCTCATATAGATCCTAGCAACACCACTACTGGCCTCAACAACATCAGCCATACTATCTCAAGTTCATACTCCTGCTCATCTCTAATGTGATTTATGCCATCATGTGTCAGCAATGCTCTTCCGCCCTCTACATTGGACAAACTGACCAGTCCTTTGACAAAGAATTAATGGACATAAGTCTGAGATCTGACATCAGAAACCACAACATTCAAAAACCAGTGAGGGGACATTTTAACCTTCCAGGACATTCCGTTGCTGACCTAAAACTAGCAGTTCTCCTGCAGAGGAATTTCAAAGAGAAATTAGCAAGAGAAACTGCTGAACTGCAACTGATAACGAAGCTCAAGACAATGCATCCACCTGGACTGAATAGAGACGTAGACTTCCTGTCTCATTACCAATGCTGATTTCTCCACACCTACTACCCCTCTGCATACCCCACCCTATTCAATCTCACCTGCCTTTGTCATTCACTGGCTATTATCATTTGGCTTCTGTGATCACTCCACTCTCCAAGAGATAAGGACAGATGGATTCACATTCTAGCGGTATCTGAAGAAGTGAGCTGTGGCTCATGAAAGCTCATACCCTACCACAAATTTTGTTAGTCTTATAGGTGCTACTGGACTCTTGCTCTTTTCTACTGCTACAGACAGACTAACAAATCGACCCATCTTGATGCAGCTAAACACTTCAGGTCATCATTGGGGAGAAAAGTGGGGTATTAATAAATAAAATAACGAATACTAGCTAGCAGGGTTTGCCTCAGTTTTAGCAATTTATTTGCATGTTTCTCCTAGCTACTTTACCAAGATACATGTTCACGTGAGTTTAAAAAAACTGCAAACGAAGCTATCTGATGTTATTGCATGGACGATGGCAGCAAGAAGAAGGAGAGTGTTTACTGCATGCGGCTAAAGGCCACCACAATTAAGCAAATGAAACACATAAGTAAAATAGGAACAATACATGATAAAACTATAATGTTAAAAACACAAGTACATTAAAACAAATTCGCATCTTCATTATGTGCATGTACACAGTCGCTTGATTCAACTGTACCACTGTCACATTAAAACTGAATTTGACAGATGCACGTGTGGCAATAATGTATGTGTGTGGCGGGGGAGAAAATGCACACAAACGCAGCGGCAAACTGTCCATGCACAGTGCTGTGTGCAAAATACAGACAGAAAAGGTGTCCTGGTGAAGAATTTCTGATGCATCAGTTCCACTTTGGAAATGAGGCCAAGTAATTCAGAATTCCAAACTCCAGGGAATTTGGAAGGATCCCTACTGTTTTTTCATTTTAAATAACAAACTTGGAGAAGCGTCATGCATGTTTCTTTACAGTTTGGGGCTGGAAATCTAAAGCAGTTTTAAGCATGATTGGTTTTGGGGGATGGGGAGCAGTCATTTTTTTATTGTGACCAGCATCCGAGACGTTTGTGCACAGCACTTCCTGCATTTGTTTTTCTTTTAAACAGGCAACATGCGAGTCTCAAAGTTGGACCGGGATGTCAACAAGAAATGGGGAGAGCATGAAGTCTTCCCCCTATTTGATTTTCTTGTCTATAAACTATTCCCCTGGGGCTGCAATTTTTCCAGTTGTGGTAAATGCACAAGATTAGTGTTTGTGTGTGTTATGTGCCGTCAAGTTACCTCTGACCCACGGTGATCCTATGAATGAAAGACCTCTAAAACGTACTAACATTAACAGACTTGCTCAGATCCTGCAAACCAGAGGACGTGGCTTCTTTGAGTCCTGCCATCTTGTTTTAGATCTTCCTTTTTTCCTACTGCCCAGAGCTGGATCTAGGGTGGCCGGCGTCTGGGGCAACCCTAGTCTGGCCTTGCGCGCGTGCTCCCAGCATGGTGTGGTGATATCATTTTGGTGACATCATCATGCAGGGCGGCAGAGGCAGCGTGCGGGGCTGGGAAGCCACCCACGCCGTTCGCCTCCCCGCAGGTGCATGGCGCAGGCAGCCTCACAGCCCTCCGCGCTGCCTTTCACCTGCCCTGCAGGACAGGGGGTGGCCAGCTTGCCCCCTGTCCTGCAGGGCAGGCAAAAGGCAGCACGGGGTGCTGAGAGGCCGCCCGCGCCATGCGCCTGCCCCGCAGGACAGGGAGTGGCTGGCTGCCCCCTCTCCTGCAGGGCAGGTGAATGGTGTGGGCGGCCGCGCTGCCCTTTGCCTGCCCTGCAGGACAGGGGCTGCGCAGGCGAAAGGCAGCGAGGGGGGCTGCAAGGCTGCCCATGCTGCCAGCTGCACGCTCTGGCAGCTGGCAGTTGCTCCCGGCGCCCCCTCCCTGGCGGCGCCGGGGGCAGACTAACCCCCCTGCCCCCTCGATCCGGCCCTGCTACTGCCTTCCACTTTTCCTAGAATTATTGACTTTTCCAGAGAATCTTGTCTACTCATGATGTGACCAAAGAACAGTAGCCTCAGTTTTGTCATTTTAGCTTCCAGGGAGAATTCAGGCTTGCTTTGATCTAGAACCCACTTATCTGTCAGATTACTATGCTTGTCCAATGGGGCAAACAGCAGTCCCCTGAGATTGCTTGGGATAAGGAGCATGGCAGGAGGAGGAAGTCTTTGCATTCCTCTGTGCCACCTCCCACTGGGTTCCAGTCCAAATCGGGGTTCCACGGACTGCCTATTTAAAGAAAAAGAAAACCAGAGGGAGCGCCATACAAGAACTTCCGGGGTCTGGTCTGGCCCTTAGAAGGAAAAGAAAAGGCATTGGGGTTCCTTGCAACCTTGCAACCTCTTTTTGGCCACATGAGAAGATTTAACTTTTATAAAGGGGGTAACTTAACCTCCTTCGACAGCCACAGAGGGAGCTGTTGTGAATTGGAGGGGTCACCATTCGGGCAGCTGACGACAACCACGGCAATCTCTTGCTAAAAATATTGGCCTGTTCTCGCTGCTGCTTTTTATTTGATCCAATCAGAGTGATTTCAAATACAACCATTTCCATTAATTGGGGACGAATGCCATCTCTGGAAATGGGACAAGAGTTTTCGTTCAGTTAATGAACCAGAAAAAGAAACGGAGACATTACAGGGGCAAATGAGGTTCGTGCATAATAACATTGGATTTTCCATGTGCAAGGCTGCTTACTTTCAAGTCACAGCAAGGGCTGTATCTTGTGTTCATAAAGTTTACACACAGTTGCTGTTTTAAAGGGAACACATTTCTGTGGCGTGCAGAATGCTAAACAAAAATGTATGGCCATTTTATCTGGTCTGCTAATGGGCAAGAAGATAATTGTTTAATAAAGGCATTCTTCCTTGAAAAGTAATGGCATAAGAGTGCTATCCTAAGAATGCTTTCCTGGGAGTAAGCCCCATTGAATGGGATTGTGAACAGATTGTTTTAGGACTGCTCTCTCAAAATCCTGAGGTATTATTATAATATTATAGTAAAGAGTCCAGTAGCACCTTTAAGACTTACCATCTTTACTGTAGCATAAGCTTTTGTGAACCACAGTTCTCTTCATCAGATGCAGAGAACTGTGGCTCTCGAAAGCTTATGCTACAGTAAAGTTGGTAAGTCTTAAAGGTGCTACTGGACTCTACTCTTTTGCTACTACAGACTAACACGGCTAACTCCTCTTAATCTATAATATTATATGCACTGTATAGCTTGAGAGTGAGTGGGGTGTGGTCAGATCAAGTTCAAGGAAAGCATGGACTTAAATCTGTGCTCATCAACAGAGCTTGCTGGGTAACCTTGGGCCTTTCCTTGTTTCTCAGCATAACCTACCTCACAGGGTTGTTGTGAGGATTGTCAGGGCTCCACTGCGAATGCTGCTGGGCGGGGCGCTGGCATGCCTGGCTCCGACTTCAGGGGGGTGTCAGTGATACTGCAGGACCCTCCTCTGCGAAAGGAGGGGTGGTATACCTCACCCTGGCTCCCTCTCAGTCCGCTCGCTGGCCTGCTCAACCTGACCCCATCACTACTCTTATTCTCCTCCATCTCCTCTTTAATCAACTTTCCCCCTCACGCTTCTCTCCATTCCTCCTCCACTCCATCACTCCTACACAACCCACCACACCCTGTGGGTGGACTTCCCTTATATCCTGCCCCTCATCCCAGGCTCCACCTGCCAGGCCACACCCTCTTTTGCCTTCCAGCATTGGCCTGGGCTGCCTCAAGCAGTTGCTTCTGGGGTAGCTAGTTTGGCTGCATTGGGCAGCTACAGCTGTGCTTTCTTGGCTGGCTGCCTAGCTTCCTCTGTTCTGAGCTTCCAGCAGTCTCAGCTGGTCTCTATTACTCCCTTCCTCCCTGTTTACAACTTGGGGCGTGGCCCTGTGCTGCTTCTGCTGTCCCGCCGGTAAGGTAGTTGGCTGGCTGAGGGCTGGCTGCCCCTATTTCTTGTGCTTTCTCTCTCTGCCCTGGCCCCCTTCTGGCTGTCCTTACTTCCACTGCCAAGGCCCTTAGTCTCCAACTGGAGAGTGGGGCTGGCTGGCTTCCACCTGCTCCTTCTGATCCTCTGGGGCTTGGGAGCTGCTCCACATTTCTGTGGCAGGGTTGCCTCTTTCTCCCATAGGGCTTTGCCCAGGGTTTCCAGTACCTCTACCCCCTTGTTGGCACTCTGGACAGGTGTGGGTGCCTGTTGCCCTTCGGGGTGGGGTGGGGCAGTGTGCCCCTGGCTGGTCTCTCCCTCTGGCTCCCTTTCCCTTTCCCTTTCTGCTGTCTGGAGCTGTACCCCCTCCCAGGTGCTCCCCGTGCCTGCTGCTGGTGTCCCATCAGCTTTCAGGTAGGGGGTCAGGGGCAAGTCTGGGGTGCCAGGACTGCTTAACCCCGTACAAGGATAAAACAGAAGAGGAAAGAACCTTGAACTCCTTGGAAGAAGATTGATAGGCAGATATTACCCCTTAACTCTGTTACATGGGGCCACCATCTAGGGTTGACAATGCCAAGTTGGGAAATTCCTGGAGATTTGGGGGTGGAGCCTGGGGAGGGTGGGGTTTGGGGAGGGGAGGAACCTCAGCAGCATATAATGCCATACAGTCTTCCCTCTACAGCAGCCATTATCTCCAGGGAAACTGATCTCTATAGTCTGGAGATCACTTGTCCCACTCAGAGCAGTTTACAAAGTATATTGTTATTATCCCCACAACAAAACACCCTGCGAGGTGGGTGGGGCAGAGAGAGCTAGAAGCTGTAACTGACCCAAGGTCACCCAGCTGGCTTCAGGTGGAGGAGTGAGGAATCAAACCCGGTTCTCCAGATTAGAGTCCCGCGCTCTTAACCGCAACACCAAACTGGCTCTCATTACAAGACCTAGTTGGGCAATAGACATTTAATTTGGTTAGGAGTTTGGCTTTGGCTTCTGACGAACAGGGCCAATGGGGCTACCTGTGCACTTGTTTCTGTAGCCCCTGGTGCCATCTTAGTCTATTCGTTTGGAGGAAACCGATTAGAGAGCCACCATAAGTGCTCTCTCCTCCCAAGAATACTGACTCTGTAAGGCTGCCCTGAGCTTCCCACTGGGTGTGGGCTGAGCAGTGTGAGCTAGATAAATTTACTCTGTGACTAAATTGTAATGGGATTGAATTGCTGTGTCTGTCTCCCCACAAAGAAGGTTATTTTGTTGTTCAAAACCTATAAAATCAGACCACAAACCATACCACAATCGATGAAATTCAACACTGAGGACCCAGTCCACAAAGCAATCAACTCCAAGTACCAATTCAATTACATTAAAAAGTCTGTTTAAACAATTAGTGGTGTATTTCAGACAGTATGTAGCGTCTCGTTCCTCTACAGCCCATCTTACTTACATGATAAATCTTTTCTGGGATGGTGATATTGCACTGAGCAGAGATGAACTGGGAGGCAAAAACTGCTCTGGGAACGGCCTCATATCCCAGCTCCTCAAGCCCCCTGCCAATCCATGATGGAAGGGGAAAAGGATGAAGAGCAGGCTCCTGTGGTTCTGGGGCCATCAGCTAGCAGTGGCAGCTGCTCACATCTATCCCATCCAGGGCACACAGCAGTGGCTCCCACTTGCTTCACATAGGGTCAGGGCTGCTCCTTGTTTTTAGGGGTGGGAGGACTGCGGGTGGGGATATGGGGAGGTTGATGTCAGCTGTGGTGTCTTATCACTCCTGATTTTAAAAACCCCCCACAGAAGTGACACAGGTAGCTCTAGGAATCACTGGAAACTCTATAGTTTTGCCATAGAGTTTCCAGCACTTCCTAGAGCTACCTTATAGCACTTCTGGTTTTTTACCAGAAGTGATGTGATGCTGCATGCAACACTGTGGGTTTTTTAAATTCTTTCTCCCACCACTGCTTTGGGACTTTTCCTGCTCATGATTTTCTGCTTTCTCATCCTCAGTGTTGTTATCACATTTTCAAACTCCACAGCTGCTATCAGCTCTGTTGCAAAAATTACATGTGACAATGTAAGTAGGGTTGCCAGCCTGTGCTTATCAACCTGCAGGAGCTTTGGAGGCAAGGACATGGGTGGCTCATCATCATCTGCACCATGATGTCACTTCTGGGAAAACCTAGAATTGACATTGAGTAGCTCTAGGAATTGCCAGAAACTTTCTAGTAAAATCATAGAGTTTCTGGCAATTCCTAGATCTACCTGTTATCACTTTCAGGTATTCCTTGGAAGTGAAATAGTGGTGCAGATGCCATCTCCTTTAAAAAAATTATTTTAATTTTTGTTTTTAATTTTTATTTATGATTGTTGCTGCTGTTTCTATTCTGCTCTGATCAATTGTGGGCAACGAGGGCCACAGCAGGAAGCCTAGCAGCCCTACATGTAATTTGATTTCTCAACAGAGCAAACAGTGGCTTGATGGGGCAGTCTTAGGACCCAAAAATGCCCCAGGAGAAGAATGCTGCAACTGCTTCTGCCTGGTTGCTAGCTGAAAAAGGCCAGCATGAATCGGGAAGGAAAAAACCTCCCATCTCTCGTCTGATACAGTCCTCATGTCATCTATCAAGAAACACAATGACCTAATGGTGCCAGCCTGTCCACTAGGCAGAGCTAGGCAATTGCCTAGGGCACCCGTCTCTCCCAGAGCTGGCAGTAAACCCAGCTACCCTCCTGTGATATTGCAGGATCAGCTGCACCAAGTGGCACCATACCACCAAGGCACCTGGAACATGGGTGGGACCTTCCCCATCACTGGGTCTAGGGGCACCATGGCAAGCTGCAGCCATGCCCCAGTAAGGAAAACCTCAGTAGGGTAGCTTCCCCATGGCACGGGGGGGAGGGGGGAATAATTTGCCTAGAGTGACAAAAATAATTGGGCTGGCCCTGGGACTTTGGAATGTGCCTTTGGGTTCAGCGTACATAGGCAACTCTGACCTGCGTCAGCAAAGACATTTTTGCACCTGTTGATCTAGCCACTACCCTCACCGCTCTGTATGTAGCTCTGTTCCTATCCCCGTAACTCACAAAATGGTTAAATGAAGGCTTTGAGACCACCGATATTTATTCATTCATTATATATGCCAATAAAGGCTAACTTGACTTGACTTGACTTATTTATTCATTTAACATATTTCCTCCTTGCTGTTTGAGTTCACACCAGCATTTTAAAAATGCAAAGATTCAACCATGCAAATGGAAATCAAAAGCCAAGCCCTCCAAAAATGCAGAGAAAGGTACCTTAGAATTAAACAAAGGATTGCCGAGTCGCCGGTGGCAACTCCTGGGAGAAATTGAGGGTGGATCTTGGTATGCCAGCCCTCTGCTAGCATGCTGACCTCACTTCCAGTAAAAACCAGAAGTGATATAGTCGAGGCTGTAGCATTTACAAAAGCTCTATGGAAATGCTACCGCATCCCCTATGTCACTTCCTGTTTTATCAGAAGTGACAACTAGCACAGTGCAGCTTACCCTCCATTCTCTCCCAATTCCTTCTGCTGGCATCTAAAGTGCTGGTGAGCAAAGAGCTGGGGTGCTGAGAAGTCTCCCACGAAGCTTGGCATCTCTAATTAAACAGCAAAACCCCCTTCCCATCAAAATCTCATATAAAGAAAATGCATTTAACTTGGGAGTGAAATGATGAATGGGGGTACTGTGGGTGTAGGCTCTGGTATATCTTAGGAATGATACTGAGTCTAAGGAGTGGATGAAGAGAGTTTATTCAGGAACTACAACTTTGACAGAAAGGAGAGAAACAGAACAGATACTAACTATCTCACTAAATTGGGAGAGGGTGACTTCTGCAAAGAAGCAGGAAGTAGCCTAAGAATACCAATCTGGAGACATGCAAGAAGGACAGAAGAGAGGAGGAAAGAAGGATTCCATCCTGCTGTCTATCTGACTGTCAGACGTGCTGCCCCCTGCAGGTATTCTGTGTCTCCTGCCTTCTGTACACGAGACATTGTATTTCCAACAGAGGGGAGGGCATTCCATAGGCTGGGTGCCAGCTAGAATTTCCAGACTCCTGGTGGTGGCTGGAAATCTCCCGGAATTACAACTGATCTCCAGGTGACAGAGATCAGTTCCCCTGGAGAAAATGGCTGCTTTGGAGGATGGATTCTAATGCATTATACCCTGCTGTGGCCCCTCCCCTCCTCAAACCCCACCTTCTCCAGGCTCCACCCCCAAAATCTCCAGGAATTTCCCAACCTGGACCTGGCAACCCAAGTGCCACCACACATACAGCCCTTTCTCTTTTAGTCGTCCCCGGTAGGGGCTTTTCATGTACAGCCTGTAATGATAACCTTGGGAAATGAGATGGTTTCATGGGGTTATTGTCTTAATGTTGCCCCGAGGAGACTAACTAGTTTATTTGTGTGTGTTGAAGGTTTTCTCTGTTATTTTGATTTATAAATTGAGGACTAAAGTGGTATTTGCCCTGACCTGGGTAGCCCAGGCTAGTCCGATCCCGTCAGATCTCAGAAGCTAAGCAGGGTCAGCCCTGCTTTGTTCTTGGACAGGAGACCACCAAGAAAGTCCAATGTCTCTATACAGGGGCAGGCAATGGCAAACCACCTCTGTTGGTCTCTTGCCTTGACAGCCCCAGCAGGGGTCTGCATAAGTCAGCTACAGCTAAACGACACCTTCCACCTCCAAAATGGTATTTAACAAAGATCTATAGATAATTTCTGACCGTCTGTGGAAAATCTCTTAAGTAAGTTTATGATTCCGATGAGTGTTCGTAAAATTACAGGAATGGATTTGTCCTCTGTTGCAACCCATGCACCTCTCTTATATTGCAATGAAAACGAGAGCGAGGGTGTGTGTGTATGAAGCACATATGTCCAAGCAATCTATATTTTACTACATACAAATACACATTTTTAGATTCCTTTCCTTTTTAAATCATTGAAATGGCTCCTCTTTTCTGTCCGAGGAAACAGCATTTCACCCTCGAGGTTCTCTTTTATCACTAGGAGGAAAACATAGCAGATGAACGCTGCCTTGCATAAGCAAAGCACATGCATTTAAATCACTTATATTTTACTTTTTTATGATGCGATTGTGAATTATGTTGTTTTGCATTTGTAATTAGGGGTTGAAGCAGATGGTAAAGACTCTGTTTAGTGATGTACTGGAGTCAGATATGCTTTCCATCAGGCCTTTGGCTTCCAAAAAATGCTGAGAAAGGAAGTCGGAGTAGGAGGTGGTCTGATATCCAGGTATTTATGGCAGATTGTAGTCACCTAAAAACAGAAAAATACCTGATCACCGGAAAAGTCATAGACGCAACAGTTCTGAGCGCTGGAAAGTCATTTTTACAGGGCAATAGTATACTGAGGTTCCTTGGTGGTTATTGCCACCTTTTTATACGGACCGTGCACCTGTGCATTCCTATGCAGCGTGGTTCGCAAATGTTGCTTTTTCATCTGGCCGGCTTTCCTCCTGATAATAAAAGGTACAAAGGGGTCCCCTTTGACCACTAAAAATACTGTACTGGGGATCATGGGATTTTCATGGACAAATGTCAAATGGGAGCTGCAGTAAGAAGGAGAGTTGGGGAATATTGAGCGAAAAAGTGGCTGGGTCTGATTATCTTCATGCTTAGGATAGCTTTACCACTTCACTTGCGTTTTAGGGTAAAACTAAATGTCATTATAATGAAATGTGAGTGGCTGTTTTAGTTGTACTTAAAGTGCAAGTGAGGAGCCCCGTGGCGCAGAGTGGTAAGCTGCAGTACTGCAGCCCAAGCTCTGCTCATGACCTGAGTTCGATCCTGGAGGAAGTCGGGTTCAGGTAGCCGGCTCAAGGTTGACTCGGCCTTCCATCCTTCCGAGGTCGGTAAAATGAGTACTCGGTTTCCTGGGGGTAAAGTGTAGATGACTGGGGAAGGCAATGGCAAACCACCCCGTAAAAAGTCTGCCAAGAAAGCATCGTGATGTGACGTCCCCCTATGGGTCAGTAATGACTCAGTGCTTGCACAGGGGCCTCCACAGGGGCCTACCTTTACCCTTTTTTTGGGTAGAATTAGTGAAGTTTTTTTTAAAAAAAGCACACGCAGATACCGCTTTCTTTAATGTCTAGTTTAAAATCTAGTTAAGAGAGAATTCTGGTTAGCATTAACATCGTTGCTGATATAACAATTAACCCTTCTTAAAGTTGGTGGGTAGGGAGAGAATGAAACTGGGGAGGAGGCAGATTAGGTGAGAGGACAGATGTTCCAACTCTCTTCTATTAACATTTCTTCTCAGAGGGGACTCAAAACATCTCCCAAAATTGTCCTTCCTTTCTCCCCTTTCTCCTTACAACAACCCTGTGGGATAGGTTAGATGCGACATCCCCCCATGGATCAGTAATGACTCGGTGCTTGCACAGGGGACTACCTTTACCTTTTAAAGTGCAATTAAGTTGCAGCCGACTTTTGGCCACCCTGTAAGGTTTTCAAGGCAAGAGATGAACAAAGGTGGTTTGCCATTGCCTGCCTTTTTAGTCTCCCATCCAAGGCTTCCGATATCTGACAAGATCAGTTTCACGTGGGCCAGCCGGGTCAGTACAGCCATTGTAGTTAGACAAAAGTAATTTGGACTGGAGAATGAGCAGGTGGGAAGGTGCTTAAACCTTTCCCTGCCTCTTGCTTTTCAGCATTCCGGCCCCTACCAGTTAGGATTTCAGATATATGTTTGCCCTTGCAAACATGAAAATCCAGGCTGAGGATTGGAAGATGCAACAGAGAAGCAGCAGGTGGGGCAAGGGTTTAGCTTCCCATACAGTGCTTTTTCACTCCAATCTGTCTCCTTCTAGCTTTTCACCAGTCAAGCCAGACTTCCATGCGCATATAACATGTACAGTGCAATTCTAACAAGAGCTACTCCAATCTAAGCCCATTGACTGCAATGGGTTTAGACTGGAGTAACCCTTGTTAGGATTATATTATTAGTTCTACTGTTTCCCACTCTCAAAGGCACTGGAGCAGGGCCAGCAAAGAAAGTGGTGATGCCTTTCTGCAACTGGGGATGAGCAAATATCTCCTGTGATGGAGGAATGTGCTTTTTTCTTTCTCTTCTTTCTTTCATTACCTTGCCATATAAAATACCTTGTCATATAAAACATGAGAAATGCTGATTTATTCATGCCCCAATAATATTTAAAAACATACATTTTCAGGACTCGTGCAGGAAAACAGAGAGAGCGCCAATACAGTGTCGTAGTTAGAGGGTTAGAGTGCTGGACTAGGACCTGGGAGACCGAGGTTCCGGTCCACATCCTAATATGGGATGTTGGTGGGTACCCTTGGGCCAATGACTCTCTTTCAGCCTGGCCGACTTCATAGAGTTGTTGTGAGGATAAAGTGGAGGAGGGAAAAATGTTGTAAGTTACTTTGATTCCCCCCCCCAGAGAGAAAATTAGGGTATAAATAGCATAACAACAACAACCAGGGTTTTTTTTCAGCAGGAACACAGTGGAACGGAGTTCCGGCACCTCTTGAAAATGGTCACATGGCTGGTGGCACCGCCCCCTGATCTCCAGACAGAGGGGAGTTTAGATTGCCCTCCATGCTGCTCAGCGGTGCGGAGGGCAATCTAAACTCCCCTCTGTCTGGAGATCAGGGGGCGGGGCCACCAGCCATGTGACCATTTTCTCCGAGGGCAACCCACTGAGTTCCGCCACCTCTTTTCCCAGAAAAAAAGCCCTGACAACAACAACAAAATGACATGAAAATAATAATAAAGTGACATGGGAGGATTTGATTTTTTTCAAGGCAGAAGCAACACTGTAACGGGATTATTTGGATAGAATCTTCAAGCTTGTGAAATGTGCAAGCCTCCCTAAGATCTAGTTTCATAAGACTCAAGGAAACCAGATTGATGTTCTCGATGGAAATTCATTTTTCTCCAGATCCCATTGCTGTATCTGGAATCCCCTAAAGAACTAAAGCCAAAGGAATCAAAACACATATAAATCAGATCCTTTTCCATCTATTCTCTTGTGATATAGTAGACTGTGGTTGAAATAAACCATGAGCATCTCCAGCGTAAAACAAAATGAATGGGAGGTGATTCTGTTCTTTTCCAAGGAGGCTTGAATAAAAAGCAGAGGAGAGAATCACATACAGTGCTCTGAGCTCTTTGGAGGAAGGGTAGAATAACAATCTGATAGATTCGTTTCCTCTGCTGTTGATGTACTATGCTTTGTTCCAATGGCACTTGCAAAGGAGGCATTCTGCACCCTCCATCTTCAACAGACTCCACTTTGGCTGTTAAAGCTTAACCAGAGTGGTGCACATACAACAATCCAGCTGTCAGCATGTAGCACACAGGTGTTTCCACTTGTGTTTGCCAACTAACACAACATTAGCTGGGCTCAGAGAGGGCGGACTAAGGGGAGGGAAAGGTTGGAGCTGCATACTATTATTTGACGTAAACAGAGAGACTCTAGTCTATAGGCACAGTCAATTACTATAATTTGCATGCCTATGGCACTTTGCATTCAAAGGACTAATAATGCTGTGAAAACATTAAATAAAGAATGCTCAGACAACCACTTAGGAAGAAAGCTTCTGGAGAAGAGATGGGAGAGAAAGAACCTGATTGAGAGGCCTTGTTCTCAGTGGGCTGGTAGAACTTTGTCTGGGTTGGGTTGCTTTGGACTTCAGGACATGCACAAGGTTCAATGCTCCCCTCCACCTCACAAACCCCATCACACAGGAAACCATGTGTCATGGAGACGACTACGTGAGAATCTGGAAGTGAGAGTGAGCAGTGTAGTGGCTAAGTTGTAGATAACACAATATTATTTAAGATGGTGAAAACCAAGGCTAACTGAGGAGCTCCAGAAAGAGACAACAAATTGGGTGAGTGGGCAACAATGTGGAAAATGAAGTTCAGTGTAGGTAAGTGTAAGGTGATGCACACTGGAACAAGAAATCCCAGCTTCAAGTATGTGCCTAACTTGCTGAAACTGAGAGTCTCTCTATGTGAGACGAATTACACGAGGACGCTCAAGTGAAGGGAGACGCAATGTTAGCCAGGAAACTGAGTTTAAAGAGATCGGAAGGCTCTGTTAATTTCACCTCTCTAGAGCCCGCAAAGATATGTAAATTTCACCTCCCCTTCCGCGAGGCAAAGAAAAAATAATGAAACTCTCTGAGGAATGATCTGAGGGTCACCTCTGAGGAGATGATGTGAAAGACCTCTACCTGCTGTGACCCAGGAGAGCTACTGCCAGTCAGAGCCGATAACACTGATCTTGAGAGATCAATATCTCAGTAGAAGGCATCTTGATGTGTTCATCTAAATGTGATTCAGATAGGAAGATTGCTTATGTTGATCTATGAAGGGCTGGTTGAAGGCTGCATCTCCTTTTCTTGAGCCTGTTTGAGCCAGTTTGGTGTAGTCGTTAAGAGCGGTGGGACTCTAATCTGAGAACCAGGTTTGATTCCCCACTCCTCCACTTGAAGCCAGCTGGGTGACCTTGGGTCATTCACAGCTTCCCGGAGCTCTCTCAGCCCCACCCACCTCACAGGGTGTTTCTTGTGGGGATAATAATGACATACTTTGTAAACCGCTCTAAGTGGGTGTTAAGGGTAGTATATAAATCAAATGTTGTTGTTGTTATTTATTGTGATGGTTGGGGGGGGGGCGTTAGGCTAAAGAAACTTACGGTTTCCTACTAGCCCTCCAGTTCCATATAAAGAAGTGCTGCATAGCATGCAGTTCCAAATAGAGATCCAATTTTAGATTCAGCTAAGAAATTATTCAAACAACACATTGTCCCATTTGGAAGCTGTTGAATCCCAAGCCAATGAAGCTACCTTCTGCTGAGTCAAGCTAATGGTCCATCTAGCCCATCATAATGTATGCTAATTGGAAGACATTCTCTAAGGCTTTTGGTAGAGGAAGTGCTTTCTCACCACCTGCTGAACTGTGCCACTGAACTGTGACCTTCCCCAATTGGTCGTCTGTGCTGCCAACCAGGGTTGAGAATCCCTGTGCCAGAATATAACATCTTTATGCCAGAAAGTAACGGGCCAAACCAAGGGCTTATCTCCACAAGAAGACCAGCAAGGTGACCTCTATGAGAACTTGGTGTCTTTTTATGGTAAAAGAGAAGTGGTTTTCTTTACATCGGACAACGTTGTAGTTAGGGAACTGCCTTGATTTTGCTTTTTGTTCTTCTTTTCCTCCCAACCACCCCCCCCTCCACAACTTCGAATCTGCTCTTTTTACACCTGACACACAAACTGCCTGATTACTAGACATGTTGCAACACTGGAAACCATCATTGTATCCCTTTGACATTGATACTGATTGCATCCTTTCACCTAACTGTCACAATATCAACTGCCTGTTTTCTTCGGCACGCCGTTGGAGCTGACAAAACTTTTTGTCACTTTTAGCTATTTAAATGTTGCTAATTTTGATGAGGTGCTATTAATAAACCGGGTGAACATAAGCAACTGTCTGTTGTTCTGAAGAGTGGCAAGCATTCATTAAGGAGAGGAAATGACTTCATGGAAGACCTGTGGAGCTATTCTTTCAGCCTACGGACTTATCTTGGGTCATGCACACAAACACATACAAACACACACACACTCCAGCCATTTCTAGCCATCTCATTTTAGCCCATATTTCCGAGTACATGGCTCTATTTTCTCCATTTTATCCTCACAATAACCTTGTGCAGTAGATATGGAAAGGTTGAGACACAAGCAAGCAGGATTGTTAAGTGGAATTCTTAATTCCTCTCTGCTGAATGTCTCCCGGAAATCCAGCAATGTGTTCCTCTTCCTTTTTTTAGGAATTTGAGTCCGTTCTGAATCAATTCCTTTTTCTTGAAGAGGGAAATTCAATTTCAGTCTTTAAGAAATAATGCATTTATTTATTGACATGCTAAGAGCATAGTTGAGAAATGAAGAACAAAGTGAGTCATTTTTAAAAAACCAATTAAACACAAGCCTGGGCTTGTCTGAACATATCCTTGCTGAGTCAGATGGCTTCATTATATCACAGTGGCACGACAACAGGCGGAAAACCAGAGGTGAGGAAATCTACACTATCACATGATTAAAAGAACTCAAAAATTAATGAATGAGGAATCAAAGAGAATTCCTCTTTTGAAAGAGGAAAAGAGAATAAGACAAACCTGTGGCTGTATCTAAAAAAGAAAATTTCAGAAAAAGAAATTCCACCCCATAACAATCCTACCAGCCAGCTTCTTGGGTGAATAGAGCTATAGAAATCTAGCTGTCCTCCAGACTGAGTTTGACATTTTGCCTCTGTTTGGAGATCAGGGGGGCGGGGGCACCAGCCATGTGACCATTTTCAAGAGGTGCCGGAACTCCGTTCCACCATGTTCCTGCTGAAAAAAAGCCCTGCTTATGTCCCACCCCACCCCCATTCAAAGAGCTGGCAGATTGAAAGGAAGTGTCAGTGGCTGCAGGGAAAACAGAGCATTGGAGTGCTTACAAGGGGTTAAAAACCTTTAAAAATCGATTCTCCACTTTTGTTTTGTTCATGGGGTTCCAGTTGCTTGTATGCATTTACAGATGTGTAAGTGGCACTTTGCTAAGCTTTCATCACCAATCAGCTCTTGTTGTCTACAGATCAGTAAATCAGGGAATATGAGCTGGATCAACTATTCTGTGTTCCAAAGAAGTCATTGCAATTTAGATCTTACATTCTAATGGAGAATTTTAGCAGGATGGTATGGTCATAAAAAACAAAAACAAAAAAAATGGACCTCAAGCTGTCTGCAGATTCCCAAATACATGAAACTATCAGGAGAAGTGAATCTATGTTGACAGCAATGTTTGATCTACATTTCAAAGAGAAAATTGAATCCATACTGGGGATGCAAAGAGGTCCCATAAGCAAGTTAATCCACACCATGTCCCTTCCCAAGGACTCTTTCCATGTAAAATTACTATGTACTATAAAGAAGGATATGATTTGTCAACTTTTATTATCGGATTATTGTGAATATTATTCACAATTATTGACTATTCACTATTATTGTGAATAGTGCTAATGCAGATTTTTAAAGGGGAAAAAAATGATCTCCTACCCTGCTCTCCAAGGTGGAACAAATTATAGAGGTGGTCAATTATTTGTTTTTCATTTCTTTTTGTATTTATTTACATTTTGCAACTGGTTTTGTGCTCTGCTTTTCATGATTTGCTTTATACATTCATTTGCTTTGGTTGTGCATGTCATAAAGAGTTTATGCACAACGAATATTCGTGAGGGAGCTTTCGTCCATTTGAAGAAGCTTTCCTTTCTGAGCCTCTTGCATAAGTGGAAGGCTCTTTCTCCAAAGAAATGAGCAGAATGAGATTTGATGTAAAATTCTGCCAATTTTTTTTTTAATTTAATATCATTTACAGATTTTATGACCTGTAATCTGTCAATTTCCAAGCCACCTCTGCTCCTCTCTTACCTGAAATGCCTTGTGGATGGTGTGACCATGAGTTGGTTGCAACTCGACAGCATGTTCTTCTAGCAGGGTGAATAGCAGGGTGAGCAGCCAGACTAGCTTGAGCTTGTCAGAATGCAGAAGTAAATCAGAGTTGACCATGGCCAGTGTTTGTTGAGAGACCACCAAGGAAGTCCAGGGTCACTCCTTAAAGAAGGCACATCTCTTGCCTTGAAAATCGCATGACGGCATGCCATAAGTTAATAGCAACTTGATGGGCACTTAATTATTGATGTTAAAATGAGTACATTAGTGGTGGGGGGCACGGGAAACACTTCAAAATGGCAGAAAGCTAAAGAATGGTGGTTTTAGTTCATACAAAGGATAAACAAAAGTTTATTTGGGGGACCAAACAGCAAGGATGAAAGTTCAAAATCATCCCTACCAATGACACCATGTTTCACCAACTTATAAGCAGCTAATGCTATCCTGGGACGAGAGAACCAAAATATCCTTGCAGAGGCTAATAGGCATGACAGCTAAGAATGGAACCTCCATAGTCAGAAGTGGTGTACCTCTGATTACCAGATATTGTGGATAGGTGAGAAGTGCCTGCATGTTTCTGTGTGGTTATGTTAGTAATTTATAGGAAAATGTTTCATCACTTTCAAACCTGCCAGCATCAAATATATTTCTAATTGTGAGATTTTCCAGTTATCACTTCACAGGCCAATTATCTTGTTTAGCCATTCATTAAAAAAAACCCTCCTGCTGGAGTTACAGACCACACAATGCAGAAGAAGCAGTAACAGATCAGCATCAGCAAGACTTATGCGGGCTGGTGATCTAATTTTGGCAAAGAACTTGTTTGAAAACTAAATGTACCTGGCTCGTGGTGTCTGTTTTCTCTCAAGTGGAGTGTCCTGATTTGTTCACAATTCAAAGCAAGCAATATTTTGAGTGGTTTCGTGACTGCTTAGTTTGTGTCATTCAGCATGTAAATGGCTGGCTTGGCAACATTCTAGAGGCCTTGGATGCGGACCTATTTTTTTCACCAAGCGATTTGTGGCCCAGGTCAGCTGTTGTTTAAAATTTACCTCGTTTTGAGTATATGTTCTGTATCTGTGCTCATGCAGTAAATGGCAGCCATCATATTGGTTTGTTTGTTTAGATCCCTACTTTTCTTGCAGCTCAAGCTGGTTTATAAACCATGCTCAGAATTCAGTGAGTGGAATTTACTACAGTTCCCAGGCAGGTGTTTAAGTATTTTGATCCCTCTTAGAACACTTAATTAACATTAACGTGCTGAGTTTGAGGAAACAGAGAATCTAGCACCCTGCCCTGAGCTCTTTGAAAGACAGGTGGGATAAAAATGTGCTAGGTACATTTTAGGCAGAGTCCATGAAGAAATTCTGTACAGAACACATTGAAATGAATGAAAGTAGCCGAAGAGTAGGGCTGCAAATTCTCCTTCTATAGCAGGAGACTTCCCACCAGCAAACTGCTGACCCCTCTGCTGCTTGGTAGGGCAGTGCGGGGGGGATGAAGAAAAGAATTCTGTTGCATCAGTGACATGATGCCATTATTTGGACATGGGGCAAGGGTCACTGTGTGTGTGTGTGGGTAGGTAGTTGTGAATTTCCTGCATTGTGCAGGGGGCAGGACTAGATGACCCTGGGATCCCTTCCAATCCTATAATTCTATGATTCTATGTCATTTCCAGAGTGAACCTAGAAGTGACATCAAACCATTCTAGGATTCAATGGAAACTCTATGGTAAAACCTTAGAGTTTCTGCTGAATCATAGAGTGGTGTGATGTAAGTTCTGGGTTTGCCCCAGAATTCTCATTATGCCATGTGAAAGCACTTCCTATCCCTGATCTAAGGCAATGGTACTCTCATCGGACCCTTTCTGTGCCAAACTGGCGAAGGGTCTATAATACAACACAGTAAACTTGCTGCAACATGAAAGCTATGCTCAATGAGCCATTACTGCTCTGACACCACAGATAGAAATTTTATATCACTGAACATCACCCAAACTCAACATTTACTCCATGGTGTCAGTTCACATATTCATCTGAAAGCCACCAAGGATCAAGTGACCTGACTTAAGTGATCTACCTAGTCACTGCATTCCTCCAAACAGATTCTCAGTCTATGAAGCAGAATCTGTTTTGAGGAAAATGCTCTCGAGTTGTTAATTTTTATTTCTTCTTAAAGTTTTGGTAACCTTTTATTTTATATTTGTCTATGACCTGCTGCCTTATGCCAGGTGTGGTTTTTCAGATCGATACCTAGGACTATAACAAGGAAAATGTGAGTATGGTGGGCAGTAAAATTTTATAATCAGAAAATGTTGCCCGAGTCCTTCCCCTTATTATCTTCAAACTTTTCATCCTGCCCGTCCCCTATGGAGTGCAAAGAGACATACCTCCTCCAAGTCTCTTGTTATTTCACAACCACTAGGGTTACCAATCTGAAGGTGAGGTTCTCCCTGTTCTCCCATAATTACAGTTAATCTCCAGACTACAGAGATCACTTCACCTGGAGACAGCGACAGCTTTGGAAGGCAGATTGTATGTTATACCATAGAACTTGAGTCTCTCTACAGGAGACCTCTGACACGTGAAGAACACCTGTCAGGAGATGCAATTTTAGCCGGGAAGGGTAGCTTAAAATGACAGGGTCGGCAGCAGGGCAAAGGCTTTGCTATAAATGGAGCTGCGTGAAGGGGCTGAGAAATGCCAGAAGGGAAACTTCATCCCATTATAACTTCTCCAGGTCCAAGCCCGTCTCTGGAAGGCGGCTCCAGCCCATTCCTGGCTGCAATCTCACACAGTTTTAGACCCAAGATATGAAACTGACAGCACCTTTGGGGAGGCGAAAATGAAATTAACAAACCCTCTGAGGAGCAATCTCCGCCAGTTCTGTCTTTTTAAACTACACTTCCCAGCTAATATTGCGTGTCCCTACACTTGATGAACACGTGTCAAGGCATCTCATGTAGAAAGACTTTGAAAGAAACAGAAATCCTAGAATGACGTCGCATCCCCACTGACCTTCCTCCCCATATTCCACCCTCTCCAGGAACTGCCCCCAAATCTTCAGGAATGCCTCAAGTTGGAGTTGGCAAGCCTAACAACAACTCTGCTTGGTAGATTACACTCAAAAATGGTGACTAGCCCTGAATCACCCAGCAAGTTTCAGGATGAATTTTGAAACAGGCTCTTCTCAGCATTCATCCAACATCCTTTCCACTTTACCATACTGGCTAGCTGCAGGACAAGGGACAGTGTGGAGTGGACATTTTAAGCAGCACAGGGCAGGGCTGAATGGATATATTGTAATCAGGGTTTTTTTTGAGCAGGAACGCGGGGGAATGGAGTTCCTGAACCTCTTAAAAATGGTCACATGGCTGGTGGCCCCACCCCCTGATCTCCAGACAGAGGGGAGTTGAGATTGCCCCCCGCGCCGCATGGCGCGGGGGGCAATCTCAACTCCCCTCTGTCTGGAGATCAGGGGGTGGGGCCACCAGCCATGTGACCATTTTCGCCCAGGGCAATTTAAACTTTAAAAAACTCCCCCCTTGTTCTAGCTGACCCACAGTGACATCATTGTGCGGTCTTGAGTTCCACCACTGAGTTCCACCATCTCTTTTCCCAGAAAAAAAGCCCTGATTGTAATGGCTGTCGTGGAAGGTCACAACTGAAGCTTGGATTGAGTTATATGTAACTGCGACACTGTGACACATATGACTGTGACACTGAGAGATCTCTGTCTTTTGGTGCGACACCTCTGACGATGCCAGTCACAGCTGCTGGCGAAATGTCAGGAACTACAATGCCAAGACCATGGCTATAAAGCCCGGAAAATTGACAACAACCATCGTTCTCCGGCTGTGAAAGCCTTCGACAATATATTGAGTTATACGTAGTTTACGTTCAGGCTCTGAAGGCTTTGACTCAAAACCTGTACCTTTAATCTTACCCAGAAAACTACAGGAATGAATGTGTGGGACAGTTTTGTGAAAAGTTTCTCAGGATCAAAAAATTTCCACTGTAATTGATTTTTCTGGGAACCAATGTGAAAGAGAAGCTACTTGATTTTTAATGTGGGCCCTTATTGTCTAGAATCCCACATGTGATCAATACAAAAGATTGCCCCCCCACTCTATTTTCTGTATTTGCTCTTAGTAACATCAACTCATTTTTAAATCCAATTGTCTACATAGTGTCATAACATCAGCCTGTCCACAACCATGATCCCTGATTGGCTTGGATGACTTCAAGAAAAAATAGCCACCAAGGCAGCAGCAGAGGAGGAAAATGGAGGCTCTAAATACCCATGAAAAAATAGAGTTCAGGAATGGAACGTGGTTCTGTTCTCCTTCAATGCTCTGAGGAAATAATAGGGGGCTCACAGAGAGACTCCAGAAACTAAAAGGAATTGGACAATTCTCAGGGACAGAAATGGTTTTTTTTCTCCCCTGAAAACGCTCCAGCATTGCTCTTAATTATTGAGCCCTTACTGATCCCAATCTGGGTAAATTCTCCCATCACTCAAAAAAGCCACTTTGATGAAAAAGCAGCATATAGAGATAGGGCTAAGTAAATAGAACTGAATGCTAAGTACATTCTGTTAGCTTGCAAAAACAGCCACACATCTATCACGCAAAGGTAGGTCCCTCATTCAAAACTTACTTCTCCATTCTCTTTCAGCTGAAAATTATTATTAGGTGACTTAACAGTGAAATCCTATGCAGAGTTACTCCAGCCTGAGCCCATTGATTTCAATGGGCTTAGACTGGCCTAACTCTGTTTAGGATTTCACTGCAAGCCAGACCAATTATAACCCCAAATTTCTTCACTTAATCCTTTGCCTTATCTCCTGAGGGAGGTTCTCAAAATGTTTAACTCCCAACATGCACATATAAGCAAGAAGTAAATCTGTTCCTTCCTTGGCAAACCTGGAGGATTTGACTGGCATCTTTTAATTAAAACAACCCAGTAAATTGTCCTGTCTTGCATTTTAAGTAACAAATTAACAACACAATTGGGGGGTGGGGGGAGAGAATAGGCTAGATTGTGACAACAAAATAGTCGCTTTCAGTTTTTTCATATACCCTTCATTTCTTCAACGCATTTATTTAAAATTTTCAGGTGCCACCTTTGTGTGATTCCAGGAGGCTAGCACAGCATTGATTTTAAGTAGCATTTCTGTGCCACTTTTTTCTGGAGACCCAAAGTGGTTTACAGAAATTTCCAAACTGAACAATATAAACCAAGTAATCAAAAGCAAACAAGTAATACTTAGGGTTGCCAGACCAAGCAACTGGTTGGTGGGCTGGGGGCCAACAAGATAGCATGTGTGAGATTCTGTGAGCCAGAGCTCAGCAATAGCAAGGACTCCTCAGGAGAAGAGGAGCCCCGTGCAGCCTGTCCTGAGCTATCAGAAGCTGGCCAGCAGGAGAATGAGCTGCCGGCTGAACAGGTGTCATAACCAACAGCTGGAGAAGAATGACTCTGATCAAGCAGGGGAGACTCAGAGCTAAACTAAACAAGAGACGAATTACACGAAGATGCTCATGTGAAGGGAGTCGCAACGCTAGCTGGGAAGCTGACTTTTTAAAAGACAGATTAGAAGACTCTGTCAATTTGCCCTCTCTACAGAGCTGCAAAGATGGCTCCTCAGAGGATTTGTTTAGTTCCTCTTTGCTTCCTAGAATGGGAGGTAAAACTGACAGAGATTTCGGGAAATGAAGAAGAAATAAACAAATCCTCTGAGCAGCCATCTTTGCTGGCTCTGTAGAGAGGGGAAATGAACAAAGCCTTCTGATCTGTCTTTTAAAACTCAGCTTCCCAGCTAACACTGTGATTCCCTTCACGTGAGCATCCTTGTGTAATTCATTGCTTGTAGTTTAGCTCTGTTAGCCGCCCCAGTCCTCCAGCATCACCTCCACCCTTGGAGCGCCGCAGGCAGAGACTGAGAACTGAACTACAGGCGAGACAGAAAAGAGCATGACTCCTGGCCCAGCTCACTGATGATGACAAGGAGTAGTTGCAGGATCCTTCCCAGGCAGCTGGCTGAGCACGACACCCTTAGGCCTGGGGTTATTAAACTGGCCAGGAGAGGCTACTGGCCATGGATGCAATCATTGTAAGCCACTCACTTTGTCTTACCTTATTCTTGAACACCTGACCTTGGACTGATAGACCCTACCTTGCCTGACTGCTGGAACCCCAACCTTGGACTGAATGGCCACGCCTTGCCTGACTTCTGGACCCCTGACTGTGGACTGAACAACACTACCTTGCCCCCCTGCTGGGCCCCCGTACTTTGAACCTGCAGGCCAGTACAGAGATGTTGCCCACATCACGATGTCACTTCTGGGTACAACCAGAAGTGAAGTAGCAATGGCAGCAAATCACTATTATTTTATTTTTCTCCTGCCACTGCTTGGAGTGGCTGCAGGCAATGAGGCTTGTCAGCAGAAGGCCTCCCACCATAGTAGGAGGCCTGGCAAGCTGACAATACATCCAAGGCAGAGATAGCCAGGCCCTGTTTCCCTAGGCTGGCTATTGTAGGCCTCTGTGCTACGAGCCACAGGGCTAAGATCCAAGGGCCAGGAGCTGTGTGCTCCCTTTGTGTTTGGCCCAAGGGCTTGCACCTCTGGCCACACCCAGCAGGGAGGCAGGACACTAAACACACAGCTGAATTGTTGTACAGCTGGCAAGATGTCCTCCACCAATTCTACAAAAATACATCACAATCACAAAGGAAATTAGAAGCACAAGATGAAACATACCCCTGTTCTAGCAGAAGAAACAAGCAAAGCAGGTAGCCATGTGGGTCCTCAGGAAAATTCTGCCACAATATCTGAAAACAGTCTGCAAGCTTTCATGTCCCCTGGCAGGCTGGATGTTGTAAGAAAAGGTGACGGTGGTGAAGACACAAATGTTTCCTACCCTGAACTTAAGTTCTTGCCTTGGCATTCTCTGTTAGGGGTGTGCATAACGGAAGTCCTGGGCTAAAAATACTGTTTTTGAGCCTTACTTCTGTCCCTCCAGAATGGAAGTGCTGTGACTAGTAGTCACAGGAACTCATCCCTTGAACATTCCAAGATATTTTTCAGTTCCAAGTGCTTTCAACTGTGCCACCTCACAGCAGCTACCAGGTGCTTTCAAGTTATTGCAGGGATGGTTTTGGATTCCCCCCCCCCCCCGGCAACCAACCACATTTATTCCTTCCAACATGATAACAGAGCACAGAGCTCTTGCAGCCAATCACCAAAGCCCTGGGGCGGGCACACGAAAGGGAACTTGTTATTTTATGATGTTTATTCTGGGCAACTAACAGAATTTATTCCTTTCAGTCAGAGAAATCAGCAGAGGAGCTCTGCCAGCCAATTCACCGCAGCCTTCAGTGGGTATGGAAGGCAAGTCACACTTTGTTTTTCTGTTCTGAATTCCTGGGCCACCAGCCGCATTTCTCTATACCAACGAGCACAGAGCTGTACCAGCCAATCAGTTGTTTGGCGCAGAATGTTAAAAGTCAAATGTGCCTCATCACATGCAAGAACCACCCACTTTTTTTCTCCTCCCTTAAAGGGACCTGACAACAGGTACTACTAATTAATCATTTTATTGCCACGATCAGAGTACAAGACAAAGAAAAAGGTAAACATAAAGCAAGATTTCTTTTCCAAATGTCACTGGTCCGCACAAACCAGTGGTGTTGCTGTGCTCCTCAGCTTGGGCGCTGGCTTGCTGCTAATAATTTGCTTGCAGTTTCCTACCACAGGAGTTAGTAAAACAATAACGGTGTCAATGCCACTCTCCTACTGCAGGGTCTGTTAACGCTGATCCCCTTGTTTGTGTGTGCTGGAAACTTGGTGAGTTGATGATTCAGTGGGAGGGCTATATTCTGTGCAGTTTGGGTGCCGCCGAATGCAAAAACAGCTGCCCCAGAGCCTGTAATTGGCCCCCTCCTCTTCCCCATTGAAAAGAACGGCCACAAAAATCATGAGCATGAAAGAAAACTACCCGATAGCGCTCCATCGGAAAACCACCCAGTCATGAGAGACATTTCACTCAACAGCCATGGTCTTGAAAATGGAACGGTAATTTTCAAAATGCACACCCCTGTTCTCTGTTGAATGTTCAGAAGATTTGAACAGAGAAAGTAGGTTGGGTGGAGCTGGTACTGGCTGCCCTTCTACATTCAGCTCCTCAAAGGCCAAAGGTGAAACTTGGTATCAGCTCTACCCAACTCTAATATTTAAAAAGATATTACACAGCTTTTGTTTTTATAGTTTTTACATGGTTTTTGCAGTAACGTTTTTTTCAGCCTAAGGAAATAAGGTGGGATAGAAATATTTTAAACAAACAAACGTGCAGCAAGAAAAATGGCATTTTGTATTGGGTTTCCAGGTCCCCTTATCCTCCTTGCAGGAGGGGGGGGCTGGCACGCACTTTATTCTTCTTGCTTGTGGGAGCCCGTTGGGAGCCAAATCAGCATTGTGCAAAGCACAGGAGAGCTCTGGGTGTGGCGCAATGACATCACTCCCAGGAGTGACATCATTGCACTGCCCCAGGAGTGTGCTCTGGAGGCTGGTTCCCCTGTCTTTCCCCTCTGCCGGCCAGGTAAGTGGTGGCCAGGGGGTTGAGGGTGGGAACGGGAAATCCCGCACCCCCACAAGGGGAACAGCAACCTTACTTTTGTATATCCTACTTAACAGGAAAGAATCAAGTCCCATTGAACTTGAGACATACTTCAGTTTAAATATACATGGGATCACACTATAATATATCAAGTGCATTCATTTCCACATATTTTTTGGTTTGTTCATTTAATTGTTAACTCTCCCCGTCACACATACACACACACACACACATAAAAGTCTGGGAGGGAAGCAAAGCAGCTTACAAAATAATATAATGTAAATAATATAAATTAAGGCAATAAAAATAAAAGAAATACACAAATATCCCATGCAGGTCCTGGGACCACAAGGTGGGGGGCCATCCAGGACCAAGGAAGAGTTTTCTGCAAACTCAGGAGATCCGTCCAGGTTTGCAGAAAAATTAAAAAATGCTTTGAAAAAATAATGGAAGGGGATAAAACTCCCCATAAAGTTTCAAGGATGGCAACCGGCTACTTCCCATTGATCTTAAATCATACATCCATCTTGTCACTCTTATCACTAAACAATATCTAATAATTCTTATTGAGTATTATCATAACCCCTATAAATATTCCAATAAGGAGTAAATAACGACCATGTATCTTTATATTCTAAAATCAATTTTGGTTTATTGTTATTTTTATTATTTGTTTATGTTAAAATTTGTAAAGAAACATTTAAAAAGAAAAAAAACACACACGGAAAAAACAAAAAAAATTAACAACAAAAATAAAGTTTTAAGAATGATGCCTGTGTATGATAGAGGTCAACATCCTGGTTGCAGCATTCTGTACCAATTGAAGTTTCTGAGCACTTTCCAAGGGTAACCCCATGCAGAGTTCATTGCAGTAATCTAATCTAGATGTAATCCTACCACTACAGTTGTCTTCTGAGGCCTTGCTTCAGATATCCCCCCCCCTTCTGAAAGTAGATAGGGGGCAACCTGAGAGAGAGCCTTCTTGGTCATGGCACCAAGATTATGAAATTCCCTCTCGCAGGGATATTAATATCTATCACTGTCTTCCATCTGCGGGTAAAGATTTTTTGGGTTTGTCTGGTGTCCCCTCCTTGATGCTCCGGGTTTTAATTGTTATTTCTGTATTTGTACACATGTATTCTACTTTCGGTCTTCACTGGTTTGCCAATCTGTTTTTTATCATGTTCTGTTCTTAATATTTAGCTGCCTTGGTGGCCCTGATTGGACAGAAAGATGGGGTATAAATTTTGTGAAGCAAATTGGCATCAGGTTCATGGCAACACCAACAGGGATTGTTAAATCGGAGGTGGTATAATTTAGCAAGATGCTGCATAACAAGGTTTTGATAGATAAGACAAGGACATTTTAATACTGAATCCATCGGTAAGCACTATTCTTAATCATAAAAAAAGAGGCACTGCTGCTATCCCATTCAATGGTTGGGACTATCTTTGTTTAATAAAAGAATTCACAAATCCTGTTTTCAGCTGCGCAGTGGGGGGGAAATGTGATCCAACTAGCTGAGACAGCAATTAATTGAGATACTTGAGAGCAGAGAGGCTGTCAATCTGGTGAGTTATTCGTTTGAACCGGGGCAGCAGCTCATGCATAAACGGCCTTGTAAACAATTATTACAGCGATGCATAGAAACACAATTAATCTTTCCTTAGGTGTTATCTTGAGGTATTTTCCCCACCGATTATGTGCCACTTGCCTAGTAAATCAGCTTTTAAGATAAAGACATCCACTGTTAGCGTCATTAATAATTCCATTTGGTTGAACATAGTGGTGTTGTTGGGTAGAATCTCAGAAGGTTTGATTACATTTTGGACAAACAACACAAAAACATTCTGGGAGAAGGGGAGAGGATGCAAGCTGTGCAGTGTCAAAGCAGAGTAGAGCACTAATAGAGGCGCCTGAGAAAGGTGGCAATGTAGACTTGCAACTGAAGTGAAATTTTGGGGACTGTCTATGGAGATTCCTATCCAGCCAAGACATCCAGTCAGCAGTACAAGAAGCAAAAGGATTCTTTACCTTTCTTGCATAGAGGGTAGGCATACAGCCTGGACCTTGGCTTGGCTACTTGGTTAATAATTTTGTTAACAAAAAAATATACAAAATATATGTAAGCCCTTTGAGAGTGCTATAAAATGCTAAATATGGCCCGTTTCCACACTACTCACCTTCATCCGGAACGCTGTGGAACATTGCGAAAAAACCGCGGAAGATAGCGTCTTCTCGCGTGAGTTTTGCGCAACATCGAGCAAAACCCGCACAAGAAGACGCTATCTTCCGCGTTTTTTTCACGACATTCCACAGTGTTCCAGATGAAGGTGAGTAGTGTGGAAACAGCCATGATTAGATCATTTTTAAGTAGGAGAACATCAACACATTGGTGAAGGAATATAAAGATGCAGCACTTTCACACTGGAATGAGAGCTTTGTATTTTCTCAGTTCCCGGCCTGCTGCCACCTGAAACACTTTCAAAAGTTTCTTCGAAATTGGTAGCTTTTCTCTGCTTTTTTTCCTGTTTTTGTGTTGGTGAGGTAGGCTCTACTAGATTCAGTGAAGGATCTCATTTCTGCTACATCAACACTTTGGAGTCTGCTACATGCTGCCGTTTCCCCCCCTTTTGTCCATGCCCTATATTGACACAACCAGATAATGTCAGCACAATGTAGTCTGGAAAAATATTGGGGAAACCGGCAGAAGAATTACTGGCAAATGATGTTGTGTATAAGGTTGTTGAAAAACCAATGTAGTTAAAAAGCCAAGTTAAAGTTCTAAGTCAGTGTGGAAATGACCTTAAATGGAAATGTTTCATTTTTTAAAAGGTGGTTGAGAGTGTGGTTCAGTGGTAAACCAGTCACTCTGGATGCAGAAGGTCCCGGTTTTAATCTACATCTCCAGTTAAAAGGATGAGGTAGTAGCTGATGTGAGAGTCCTGGGACCTTTGAGAGCTGCTGCCAGTCAAAGCAGACAATTCTGACCTTAATGCATCAATGGTTTGATTCAGTACTTCCTTTGGGAAATGATGATCCTGGGTTCAGTCTGTGGAAAGGATCAGGCAGTAAATGAAGTGAAAAAATCTGAGATGCTGGACAGCTGCTGCCAGCCAGTGTAAACAATACTGATAAACCAACAGTCTGACTCTGTATAATGCAACTTTGTGTGCTTATTAGTCCATCCCCGCCCCCCCCACTGCCCATGTGCATAAAGGGATATTTCTGTATATAAGGCTTTTTACTGAATGTCGTCACAGATTACAATAAAGTGGCTCCATTGGGAGAGACAGAGAAGGCAGAAGTTTCAGGTCAAAGATGTTGACCACTAAATGGAGCAGCAGGACATTTTGCGACGGGTGCTTGGGGTTTCACTTGACACTTCTAGGCAAATGGCTGACAAGACATCAGAGAATCAGCTGCAGCCACTAGATAATTTCCTGTAAATATACCAAACGCAGCCCGTTCCTCCCACATTATTGGCTTATTTCCAATACACAGTGATGGATTGCTCCAAATTGGATATAACAAATGAGCATGAGGATCACATCCTAACAGCTCGTCCCGCATGGCTAACGACAATGATAGTAAGAGCAAAACCATTTTTAATGTTAAGGTAATGACTTGAAAGGGCAGGCCTGCAGTTGATCAGGGCTCTCAGGATATTGTCCTCTTCATTCCACCCCATCCTGAAGTCCCAAAGTCCTCCCAGTAAAAACTTCAAGATCATCTCCCAAAGCAAAACAATAGAAATCTGGACTTGTACCTTGTTTGGTAATTACTAGAAATGGGCACGAACTGGGAAAATTCCAAATCGTGCGGTTCGTGGTTTGTCACGTTTCACAAACCAAGATCTTTCATGAACTTGCCCCAGTTCACAAACCAGTTCATTCAGTTCATGAAAACATCGCTTCTGGGTCAGCAGAAGGTCTACAGGGAGCCCGTCCCCCCTGTTGCCTAGGAAACTGATTGATCAGCACCAGGCTATCTGCAGTGATGAACTGAAATATGAACCAAACAAACCGGGCTAAAATTCATCACGGTTTGTGAGAAATGATCTCCCATTAACCAGCCTGGTTTGTGATGAACTTCAGTTCATATTTTGGTTCATGCCCACCTCTAATAATTACTAATCTACAAGGACTTGGAGAGGCCACCTCATTTCCCCCTGTATCCTGTTCCCCAAACTACTTCCTCTTTATCTCCTCCTGGAAATTTCTCCTGGCTTCCAACCAACCAACATTGCCTCCTAGCATTAGAATTCAGCATTTTTTTTTTGCCTCTGACTATGGTGGCTCCCTTTACTTACTGTGGCTAGTAGCTGTTGATGGGCCTCTCCTCCATGAATCTATCTAATCCCCTTTTAAACCCATCTATACTCAGGGCCATCACTCTCAGTGGCAGTCCCACAATTTAATAAGAATATAAGCAGGTTTTCAATCTGCTTGTCCTTTAGGGATTGCTGGGGGGCATACATGGCTGTCCCTTCCTCCATTTTATTCCCCCAATTTCTTTATAGGATCAACTCAGAAGAGCTGGTGATGTCTTTTAAAGGCCAAAATAGATTGGGACCTGAGCACCCAACAGACCATGTCCATACAGCTGTAAAGCAATGGATCTGAAATTTGAGATCTGATAGCCAGTGTTGTGTAGTGGTTAGTGTCAGACTAGGAGCTGGGAGACCCAGGTTCGAATCCCCAGCCTGCCGAGAAAGTTTGCTAGGTGACCTTGGCCCATCACACAGTCTCAGCCTAACCCTCCTCACAGGGTTGTTGTAATTATCAAACGGAGGAAAGGAGAGCAATGTAAGCCACTTTGGATTTCCAATGGGGAGAACGGTGGGTATAAAGGAAGTAAATAAATAAATCTCTTGGTGGTGTCCTGCATTGAGAGATTGCGTAATCTGAAATGTGGTTCCCAAGCAAACAAGACAGGCTCTTTTCAGCAGTTACGTGGCCTCTTCCCTCCTGGCTGTCCAGTGGAACGTGTAAACATGTCCATTCCAGAAGACCTTAACTGTGGACTGAGTACTGTTTTCACACTGATTTTTATTTCTGCTGATCTGGTGTTTAAGGAGTCAGTTTTTATGATTGCTGCTATCCTGTTGCTGTTTACCCTGCTGTTTTGTTTTTACTGTCATTTTATCTTTTATTGCTTGTTGGTACTAAATTATGATTGTAAGCTGCTTTGGGTATTTATTTTTGAAAGCAGAATTGGGATCTCGATCACCCCAATAAATAACCAATCTTATGGGGTAGGTGGAGACTAAATGGCTGGACTAAGATCACCCAATGTGTTTCATGGCTTAGAACCTATTTCTCCCACCTCCTAGTCTAACCACTAGAATTACCATCCTCTGGGTGGAGCCTAAATATCTCCTGGAATTATCACTGATTCCAGACTACAGAGATAATTTCTCCTGGAACCCCCCCCCCCAGATATTTTAGAGGGTGGATTCTATAGCATTATACCCCAGTCAGGTCCTTTCCATCCCTAAACTCTGCCTTCTTTAGGGTCCACACCTCCCCAAGTCTCCAGGAATTTCCCAACACGGAGATGTAACCTTATAACCACTACATCTCATTGTCTTACCACACCCGTCCAATCAATGTTTCGATTATGTAATATGATTGTAACCAGGGCTTTTTTTCTGGGAAAAGAGGTGGTGGAACTCAGTGGGTTGCCCTCGGAGAAAATGGTCACATGGCTGGTGGCCCCGCCCCCTGATCTCCAGACAGAGGGGAGTTGAAATTGCCCTCTGTCTGGAGACCAGGGGGCGGGGCCACCAGCCATGTGACCATTTTCAAGAGGTTCCGGAACTCCGTTCCCCCGCGTTCCTGCTGAAAAAAAGCCCTGATTGTAACACATTAATGTTTGGTGCTGGCAGTGCGTAGATGTGCGGAGAAAATCTGATGGATTTCAATGCTCCATTAACTTAAAAGGAGGACAGTTTCTGGATTGCAGCCACAGTACATTGCCAGGTTATGCAGTTCCAGTGCCATTTAGATAGGGCACAACTCCAAGTGATAATGGTAGGAATTTACATAAGTTCTCAGATGAGGTCATTGCTGAAGAATTATTCACCTGCTGTGCATTAAAAAAAAAAAGACTCTGGTACATTGAAATGCTCCCTGTTTGATTGCTGTTCTTTCTGACATTTGCCAGTGTAAAAAGCAGGTAGGAGTGCGGAATAAAAATCATAGGAACTGTTAAAAAGAAATTCTCGATGAGGCCCAGTCTGCGTTCACGTTGCAATCGTATAGTGAATTGCATGGAAATTTATTTTTAAAATATCTAATGAAAGGCTGTTTATTTCATCTAGGGAGGTTGACCTGTATTAAGCACTGCAGATTTAAGACATTTGCTTCTCTATTTTATTTGAGAATTCCAAAGAGAATTGCATTGAAACCCTCCCCTCCTTAGGGCTTCATTGGAACAGGGCTCATCCTTAGAACCTGCTTAGAAAGCTTAACTCATCAGCTCATGATACAAAACTGACCCTGAGTGCACACAAAGAAGTGTGATAGCCCTGAGGACAGGAGATGCTGAGATTTGCCTCACCTTCAGAGGCAATCCAGGCATGCCCCATGAATGTTCAGATTTCATTCAAAAATCTCTCACCCCTTTTATTAGTAGAGTCAGAAAAAACATGCAAGTATTTTCTGTCCGACTGGTTGCTAAGAAGTAAACCTGCTCTCACCTTCCCATACAATGCTTCACTGCAAAGATACAAAGAATCACTGACAAATACAAGGTACTTATTTTTAAAGGTGACAACATTACATTTTATTGATCTTTTATACAATTACGTACCTTCATATTATTGACATGTGGTTCCTCTGATGGAATGCATTTCCATGTGCAGGAGATGTAGGATTGCCAACTCCAGCCAGGAAAAATTCCTGGAGATTGGGGTGTTGGGGTGGTATCTGGGGTGGGCGGAGCTTGGGGAGTTAGATCAGTGCAGATATGATGCCATAGAGTTCACCCTCCAAAGTTGCCATTTTCTCTATGATAGGTGGGTATTCGTGTTGGTCTGCAGTAGAAGAGCATGATCTGAATCCAGTAGCACCTTAGAGACCAACAAGATTTTCGGAAGTCTGAGTTCCCTTCTCCAGACCCATGTCTGAAAAAGGGAGCGCTGACTCTCTGAAGCTTGCACCCTGAAAATTGTGTTCATCTCTAAAGTGCCTCTTGGCTTGAGAGTCTTGTACGCAAGATGCTTCGGTGTGTGTCCATCAAGTGTAAAGAGATGCAATGTTAGCTGGGAAATGTAGTTTTAAAAGATAGTTGTTAGAGATTGCTCCTCAGAGGGTTTGTTAATTTCATTTTCTCCTCCCTGAAGACTCTGTCAGTTTCACCTCTCCAGTCTAAAACTGTGTGGGATCACAACCAGAGGGCAGAGAGGAATGGAAATGGGCTGGAGCTGCCTTCCAGAGCCAGGCTTGGACCTGGAGAGGTTATAATGGGCTGAAGTTTCCTTTCTGGCATTTCACAGCCCCTTCACACAGCTCCAGTGTATAGCAAACCTTTTGCCCTGCTGCCAGCCCTGTCTTTTTAAACTACCCTTCCTGACTACCATTGCATCTCCCGACACGTGTTCTTCATGTGTCAAATGTCTTGTGTAGAGAGACTCTCAATTCCTGCATTTCCTCTGGGGGAACTAATTAGTTGTCTGAGATCAATTGTAATTCCAGGAGATCTCCAAGACCCACCTGGAGGTTGGCAACTCTAAGGGGGCAGTGATTTATGCAACTCTGTTATCCTACTGCAGAGCCTTGCCTTGCTCCCCATGCTGTCCTTGAGGGTCTGATAATGGCAGAAATGACATTGTAGCTGGGCAGGGGGACTCTGTGGCCTGCAGCAGGAGGGATGTGTGGGAAAGTCCTGCTTCATGAAGTCCATGGATGGTTGGATATGCGCCATTGGGCTAAGAGGGAGGGAGAAAGGAAGTGACAGAGAAAGAGAAGAAGGGAAGGATGTACAATTGCATTGTTCTCTCTCTCCTTCCCCTCCTGTGGAATGCCTGGCTCTGGATGGGGTCCAGGGGAGAGAGGCTGATGGAAGAAGCCAGCCGAACAGACTGATAGAAGAAGGCTTCTTCTCCCTTCCTCACCTTCTGCAGAATGGCTGGCTAGTTAAGGTGGAAGAGGAGGTCCAGAAGAAAACTGATGGATATTTTTGCTGAATTTAAACTGTAAGTTGCCTGAATGACCCTTGGCTGAGAGTTTGAGTGGTAAAAAGCATTAAATAAATAAAAAGAAAAGAGCAAGAGTCCAGTAGCCCCTATAAGACTAACAATGTTTGTGATAGGATATGAGCTTTCATGAGTCACAGCTCACTTCTTCAGATAAGTTGTGACTCACGAAACTCATACTCAACCACAAATGTTGATAGTCTTTGGATTCCTGCTCTTTTCTATTGCTGTAGGCAGACTAACACAGCTACCCATCTTGAAATAAAAAAGAGGTCCTAGTGTGTGCTGGTTAGGTGTTGAGTAGACATGGGCACAAACGGAAAAAAAATAACAAGCTGTTCATTGGTTGTTGTGGATTTTCCGGGCTGTATTGCCGTGGTCTTGGCATTGTAGTTCCTGACGTTTCGCCAGCAGCTGTGGCTGGCATCTTCAGAGGTGTAGCACCAAAAGACAGAGATCTCTCTTTGGTGCTACACCTCTGAAGATGCCAGCCACAGCTGCTGGCGAAACGTCAGGAACTACAATGCCAAGACCACGGCAATACAGCCCGGAAAACCCACAACAACCATCGTTCTCCTGCTGTGAAAGCCTTCGACAATACATCAAGCTGTTCATTGTTCATTGCCATCCACGAACAACAAATGACGGACAGTAACAAACATGACCCTGTTCACAAACATGTTTGTTGTTTGTGGCCCCTTAAAGATCCCTTTAAATTATCAGCTGGCAGGTGCCAGGGGGAATTCTCCCCTGCTGCATGCCAGCTGATAGTTTAAAGGGCCCTTTCCTGCTACGTGCAAGGGGCAGGGCCCTTTAAACACCCCACAAACTGACCTTCCCAATGTCCAATACCCACCAAATTTGCAGGGGACATAGTCCTCACTGTCCTCCAAAGATCCCCAAGTTTCAGAGAAATTGCACCCCGGGAAAGGCATGATGCATGGATCTCCCCCTTTGTTGTCATTTTCTGTTCACAGTGGCAAAAACGGGACTCTCTGTTGGAAGTACTTTGAAGGGTTAAAGCAAGGAGGAAAGCCAGAAGGAGTTCAGACAAAGTTCAGTCCCTGCTGTTGCCAGGGGAATTGATTGAAAGGCCCCAAACTGTCTGGCTTGACAAACGGCTGATGAAGGTAACAAACAAGGCTTGCAACGACCACTTGTTCGTTTAGAATGGAGCCTCACGAACGGCTTGTTCACGAACAGACGAACAGGCTGTTTGTGGGTTTTTCCCCGTTCGTAATGCTGTTCATGTCCATGTCTAGTGTTGAGCACAATATCATGACTCCCAGCCAGAGAAACTTTAGGTACCATTGGAATGTTGCAAGCCCCACGCCCCTTGAATTAGCTGTAAAGTGTTTCTTCGACCAGCCTCAGGGATATATTTGTATCAAGAACCTAACTGGAGCTCCAGCCCTTTCACAGCTACAGCTGATTTCTTTGATTGCAGGGGCATATTCTTCAGTGGCTGCAATCACAGGAATTGCTTCTGGGAGGCTTTGGTAGTATCTGAGAAGAGCTGGATCATGTATTAGAATCTCTTCTCTGTTTGAACGCACCTTTGGATACACATTTTTGCATGAATACGTTTTGCAGTTGCAATATTTCCCTCATTGCCAAGAGGGGCCATGGACCTGTTTCACAGCATTGCGCTGCTGTGAGCGGCTCATAATTCTAGCCCAGCTCAACCAATCATAGGCAGCAAGCATCTGTTCCATTTCTTCTTATGCAAAACTATCTGGTTGACCTAGGCAAGCAGTGGGATGTGCAACCCTCTAATTAAAAATGCTGTGACTCCAGTGAGAAGTTCCGGCACGCTCTAAGGGCTTCTCAGTATCCAGTCTGCATAGCTGTGTGTGTGTATTTTTTGTCCTGTTACACCTGCGGAATAATAATCAGGTGGATGGCAAGCTATCAAGGGCGGCATCTCCTAAGTGGGACCACATTTACCATGAACAATCTGCATCCTATCAAGCGACATCAAGGTCTCCAGACTGGAAACACAGCATGAAGCTTCCCAGACAAGCTTCCTGTACAGTGTTCAGGTCTGAGCCGTGTCACTGTGCATATTGCAGGATCAAGCAATGCAGCCCAAATGCCCTGATGAGAAGAGGTGAGGGAGAGAGAGATGAAATGAACTGGGGGGAAATGATTCTCGAGACGATTCCTTTTAACTCTGACTTTCTGGCAACGATTTGAACGCGTGCAAATTCTTTAGCAGCGCTCCCAATGATGGCTGTTGTTGAACGGCAGCATTATTTTCCTTCTTACCTGTTAAAATGGTTTACAGCCTGCGTTTCTAAGTTGTTTGTTTAGCCCAGCTTGCCGTTTATCAGAATAAAAACCCTTCTGAAGGTTTGCAAGACACAGATTCATTTTAAAAAATCACAACAAAATAAAATACATCAATGCATCTCCTCAAATGCAATCTCATATATACATATATATATGCATATACATATAAATGTGTGTGTATACATGTGTGTGTGTGTATACATGTGTGAACACACACACACACACACACACACACACACACACACACACACACACACACACACACACACACACACACACACACACACAAGTATTTATATAGAGAGAGGCCCCAGGTTCAATTCCTGGCACCTCCAGCTCAAGAATCAAGAATCTCAGGTAGGCGGTGGGCAAGATCTTTGTCCGAAGACCCTGGACAGCTGCTGTTGGTCAGATGAGACAGCGGTGAGCGAGATGGAGCAATGGTCAATTTACATAGAAGACAGCTTTATATTTTCCTTTATTTTCAACCTGTCATTAAATAAGGATGGTGAATTTTTAATCCCCAAATCTAAACAATGAGCAAATTTCTAACCCCCAACCTTCCTCTCCATTGTTGGTAATCTGTGCTGACTCACAGGGCCAGCGTTCCTGATTCAACCCCTGCCCAATTCCTGAAACATCAGAGTCCAGTCCTCGGATTGCAATAGCCACGAGGGATGCTGTTAGGGTTGCCAGCTTTGGATTTAGAAATTCCTGGAGATTTGGGGGTGGAGCCTCAGGAGGGCAGGGTTTGGGGAGGAGGGGGATCTCAGCAGCATATAATGCCTTAGAGTCCACCCACAAAAGCAGCCATTTTCTCCAGGGAAACTGATCTCTGTAGTCTGGAAATCAGTTGTAATTCCGGGAGAGCTCTAGGCCAGACCTGGAGCTTGGCCACACCTGGTGTTGAGCTTGTCCAGCTCCTTGAAACTATTCACTCAGTTCTGAGTGTTGGCAGGATTCAGCCCCCAAATGACTGCAGAGGCTGTTGTTTTATGGAAAGATGGGCTGTGGGCTGCAGCAGAATTTGGACTAGAGTTATACCAACTTTTGGCAAACATTGCCAGCATTAAAAGGCCTGGAATATTCTCTGAAAGACACCCCCCTCCAATTCCTGGTTTTTAATCCCCTCAATTTCAGCAAATTCTCTGGGCTGCTACTTTTTCTTTTGAGAAAGAGAGAGAGAGAGGTAGTGTCTTTTCTTACCTAGAGGACTACTTCTAAACAGTACGGCTTAGTTTACGATGTTCCTGGTTTTAAGGTTATGTCTGGCATCAGAATTTGATTGTTGATTGTTGCAAACATTAATCAGCATTGTGTGATGTATAGATGTGAAAAAACACATCATCCCCCCACTGTCTGCCAGAGCCCTGGACTTTGTATCCTGTTAGTCATTGCTACATTTTAAGGAAGTTTTAGAAGGCATTAATTAATTAATTAATTAATTGAATGAATGAATGAATGAATGAATGAATGAATGAATGAATGAATTCATTCATTCATTCATTCATTCATTCATTCATTCATTCACTTTTGTTTCTGTGACTCAAGAAGCATTACACAATGTAAAACAGTGCAATCAAACAGCACGAGACATTCAATAAACAATGCAATAGGACTAGGTTTAGAAAAATTAGAAAGAATGCAACAAAAGTAACAGACGATATAATTTCGTTTTCTGCATTTGTTTATGAAATAAGAGTAGAATACAACGCTGTAAGAACATAATAATACAATAAACAGTAGAACGGACTATAGTCCTGTTCGCTTGATAAAAGCATCATCTTGAACAATTCTTGAACAATTCTAGCATACTACAGCCCTATTCCCTTTATAAAAATGACCTCCTGAACCAGGCCAGTTCCAGGATTGGGAGACACTGGGCAGAGAGTGCTCAGCCCCCCTCCCCAACGCCCAATATCAGGCCCCCCTTCTTGCCCTCCCACCCACATGCCATGCCACCACCAGCAGTCACAGCTGCCCACACTCCCTGATGGTCCTGGGTGGTGTGTGCAGCTAAGAATGCCACTGCCACGGCCACCAGAAAGGCTGATGCTTTATGCTCCACCCACATGTCCTTTGCCAGCAGCAGTAGACAGCATGTGCAGCTGGGAGCAGAGGCGACAAAGCTTGCACAGAAGGGCGCAGCAGAAGGGTGTGAGTGCAGGCATCAGAGGAGATGTGTGAGCAAGGAGGGCCCCACCAGAAGCCACAAGTCCTGGCCGCCGCCCCACCTTGCCCTGTGCTGACACTGGCCCTATCGTGAACAATTCTGTTCCACACCATCTGTGGAATGAAAGAAGCGTGGGAGCCTTTCAAACCTCCTCAGGCTGGCAATTCCACGCAGAGGAGAAGCCACAGCATAGGATGCTCATGTAGGGGCGGCTATCAAACTTACCCATTTTCAGCATATTTAGACATCTTTGCTCAGATGAGCAACGCTGTCACGGCAGAGCATAGCAGGAGAGGCAGTCCTGTAGATACGAGGATCCAAGGCCATGAAGGGGTTTGTGTGTGATAACCAGTACCTTGAATTGGACCCAGTAACTGATAGGGTATCAGTGGAGAACCGTAAACAACTAGATAGGCTCCCTTCTCTCCAGCTGTTTGGAATCAGAATTCTGTGACGGAGTGTTACCAGAACTGCTCTTTATTATAATGGGGAATTAGCTATAGCAGTCTGTAACTTAAAATTAGCGCGGATCTTAACCTATGTCTACGGAGGTCCCGATTCCAGACACTCTAGTGAAAAAGAGGCAGACTACAAATAAGTTCCAAACACGTGTATTTAGTGTGGCGTAAGCCTAAACTTGCACAAGCATACAAAGAACACACAAGATCTAAGAAATACAGAGTAGGAAATACAGAGACGTTCGCATTAGCTGGTTCCCAACGATGGTGGGGAATACTCACTTATCCTGAAGCGAAGCAGAGACACAACAGCGAGGTGGCCCAATGCCAGCACTGGGACCACAGACGGACAGCGAGGGGTTCTGGATAGGATGGCATGAGCCACAGACAGCGAGGGGTTCTGGATGGGAATGGCCTAAGCAACGTGTGGTCTGAGAGACCAGCTTAAATACCCCAAAACGTACCCTGGGGCTGGTGCTGTACTTGGTGGTTCTCACAGTTTAAAACAAAGGTCCTAATGGGCTACTGAATGGCTTGGATGGGCCACTTTGGTAATCAGATTGTGATAAGTGACACCTCAGGAAGAGGGGACAAAAGAGGGAGGGGGAAATCCAAGTGGGCTGAATGGATGTTCCAGCGGACAGGGCTTGTCCTGATGTCATCAGCTCTGGAATGCGGAGGTTTCTTTGAGATGCATTCTCTAAGTGCTTGGGATGGTCGGCACTTAGTTCCTTCTCCTGGGCGGCTCCTAAGATATGCAGAGCGGGGCGAGGTGCTCTCGCTGCGGACGTGGTGTGCCCGCTTCGCCGAAATGGCTTCCCAAAGCAGTCTTTTTCCCTGGGTCTTCTGGCTGCCTGAGAACATGGATGCCGGCTGGGCATAGCTGGGGCTGGATAGCAGGCTGCCCGGTAGCGAGGGCAAGCTCGGCGACCGGCCCGCGGGAGTCTCCAGGCGGGAACTGACCAGGGAGCGCCTAGCCAGGCTCGCTGGAGGTTTCCCCGGCAGGCGCCCGGCTGCTAGCAGCGGCTTGGGCCCATATGAGGCAGGCTTCCATGGAGGCAGGGGAAACAGCACACAAAACACAGTCCAAAGCAGGGAACAGGCACGGTCCGTGGCAGATGGCAATGCAGGCACGGGGCACACTTGTAACACAGTCCAAAGCACACACTGGGAAGTCCAGGTACAGGTCAGGGCAGGGCTGCCCAGAAAAAGAGTCCTTTGTGCAGTTAGCCAAACATGGAGTCAGTGAACTACACAGTCTATTGCAGCAGCAAGGTAATTAACACGCAGGCAGGAAACTGACACGTGTACCAGAACACACACGTGCAGGGCAGTCTTTGGTGCAGCAGTAAAATAGTGATGCAGGAAACTTTAACACAGTTCATGGCAGGCCTTAAAGCAGGAGAGGGGGCCTACTTGGCAACACAGAGGCAGGGCTTTTTTTCAGCTGGAACGCGGTGGAACGGAATTCCGGCACTTCTAGAAAATGGTCACATGGCTGGTGGCCCCGCCCCCTGATCTCCAGGCAGAGGGGAGTTTAGATTGCCCTCTGTGCCACTGGCATGGAGGGCAATCTAAACTCCCCTTTGTCTGGAGATCAGGGGGCAGGGCCACTGGCCACGTTACCATTTTCAGTTAGGGTGATTTAAACTTTAAAAAACTCCCCCCTTGTTCCAGCTGACCCAAAGTAATGTTGTTGTGCGGTTCTGAGTTCCACCACTGAGTTCCACCACCTCTTTTCCCAGAAAAAAAACCCTGGATGAAGGATACCAAAAGCTTCATTCCCCATGAGCACAATCTAAACGTTCAGAATGCCACATTTTAAACTATTCCTGAGTTGGATTCCTGATGTGGTGAGCTTCCATTTCACCGCAAAGGCTCTCGCTCAATGGTTGAGCATCTGCCACAGGTTCAGTCCATGTAGTCTCCAGTTAAAAGTACCAGTCAGAAGGTGACATGAAATATGGCTACTCGAAAACCTGGAGAGTAGACAAAACTGACCTTGGTAGACTAAAGATCTGGCTTAGTATAAAACAGCTTAGGGTGTCCAATGTGTTCATGCCAAACAAGCAAATATGTCACATGAAAATGGTAGTCTCAAGTGCTCAGTGTATCATTTAGACTGGATCTATGGGCCAAGCTACACATGACGAAAGACACTTGCCTGGCAAGTGGATTGAGTGGAGGGCAAGTGAACAGGGAGAAATACACTTGCTGTTCAAGTGCCATTCGTCATGTGTAGCTTGGCCCTATGATCAGAAGAAAAATGTAGCCATCGAGAGCATACCACAGCCCTACGCAGCCACTCAGATTTGGCTAGATGCTGATATCATGAAGTCAAATAAGAGGGAACGCCGTGCGTTCTACGTACCTTCCTCTGAACGGACAACCATTTCCACACAGGTTCAGAGGCTTCTTACATGTTTCACAGTACACATCATTCTTTTATGCTCGGCTTTAGTTTAATTTTATAGCTGTGATGCAAACTCAAGCTGGTGAAACAACCTGTCTCCTTAATCAAACGGTCTAGGACAAAACCATACATTGTCCATTTCAACATATATAATGATTTGTATAAGGGATCACGTTCAGAAACATCAAACCAGGAAATGTAATCTCCTATAAGGGAAATAAGAAGGGATAGAGTTGTGATTTCTTATTTCTTGGTCAATGAATTGATTTCAATCTACCAGGACATTCCATCAAAGACTTAAAGGTCGCTGTGGTTCAACAGAAACCTTTCAAAAACAAAATCCAACGGGAGGCTGCTGAATTGGAATTCATATGCAAATTTGACTCTGTCAAGCTGGGACTGAATAGAGACTATGAATGGTTATCACATTATCACAGGTAACAGATTTCCTTTACAGCGGCGTGGTCTGGGGGAGCCCAGTGGCACCTGGTATGGGCTTTTGGGGACCACAGTTCTCTTTGTCAGATGCATCTGGCAGGGAGAGCTGTGGTTATCGAAGGCTTATACTACATAGGAATTGGATGCTTTTACTGCTGCAAACTAACACGGCAAACTGACTCCACACCAAAAGGAGATGTTTACATTTACTAGCAAAGGAATGTTTTGGTTGCCTCCCCGCTAATTGCATCTTGTCCCCTCCTGATATGTGTCCCCTTCTCTCCCCTCTCCCTCCTCCTCTCCTATATTTGACCAGTTTGTATCATGCATCTGACGAAGAGAACTTGGTTCTCGAACGCTTATGCTACAATAAAATTGGTTAGTCTTAAAGGTGCTCCTGGACTCTTAATGAATTGACTGACATGGGCAGAACCAATCTTGTGAATGTCTACAATTGCGTTTGGCCCGTTTCTTTAGACATTCCATAAATTCTGTTTGTTGGCATTTCAAGCGGCTTTAGATGTAATACTTTGGATAATGTTTATTATTTTAATTGTTTAAGTTTTACTTGTTTTATTGCAAGTTACTTAGAGAGCAATTTCAGAGAAACATTCTGTGACTTGAAAGTGATTTGAAGAAACCCCTGTATTACTGGCATCCTTTAAGTATTGCAGCATACAGTCCAAAACTAGAGTAGGCCCCAGGGCTTTTTTTCAGCGGGAACACGGTGGAACGGAGTTCCGGAACCTCTTGAAAATGGTCATATGGCTGGTGGCCCCACCCCCTGATCTCCAGACAGAGGGGAGTTGAGATTGCCCTCCGCGCCGCGGAGGGCAATCTAAACTCCCCTCTGGCTGGAGATCAGGGGGCGGGGCCACCAGCCATGTGACTATTTTCTCCGAGGGCGATTTAAATGTTAAAAAACTCCCCCATTGTTCCAGCTGACCCAAAGTGACGTCATTGTGCGGTCCTGAGTTCCACCACCTCTTTTCCCAGAAAAAAAAGCCCTGCATATTACCCATAGTGCCTTTCCTATAAGGAAAGGCTAAAAAGGCTGGGACTTTTTCGGTTTGGAAACAAAACAACTGAGAGTACATGATAGAGGTTTATAAAATGTGACCATTTTCTCCAAGGGCAACCCACTGAGTTCCACCACCTCTTTTCCCAGGAAAAAAAGCCCTGGTAGGCCCACAAATGGGAAATTCCGAACTACTTATAAATGGTTTTACTGGGCATGAGGATGGAACACCGCTAGTAGAATCCAGAAAGCGTCAAACTATTGCGCAAGACGGTGCAGGATCCCTGTTTTTTGGAAGGGGTATGCAAACGAAGAATTCTCTGTTGTTACTTCTGATCTTCCTGTCTGCTCCATGCCCAGTGGGAACAGTGACACAAGGACCCCACTCCCCAGCATCAACTCCATGAAGTTTCCTCCTTTAGCCAAATACTTCAGTGGAGCTGGTTCCTTATCCACAGTGCTTCTAGTTTGGGCCACAAAGCAGTTAATTCGGCTCTGGCTTGCTAGCACTGGACATCTCAGGCCACATTTTAAATCTTTATATTATTTATTATTTATTTATTCAATTTATATACCGCCCATCCCAGGGACTCTGTGCGGTGAACAGTTAAAATTGATAAAAACAAAAACTAAAATCATTACTCCTTTAAAAATTGTATAATAAATAATGCTCAGCCTAAAGTCCTCACCGCTGTTCAAAACTATTTTTGGCAGTGTTAAAGCACTCGGTTTCTTTTGTCAGTCGCTTTTCAAAATGTTCCCCGTTCCAGAAATGTTGCCGGTCACTCTGTATTCACCGCTTGCCCTCAACTGCGTCAGTGAGTAGGCAAATCTGATTGGCTGTATTGCATTTGTGACATAATCCCATTCACTATCTGACCTTGATTGGCTTGGATCTTCCATGTGAATGATCCAGGAAGAAGAAGCTGTAATTAGAAGAAAATTGATGCAAAAGTAGCACCAGACAGGAAAAATTGCAGCAGTAAACAGTATTTTATTTTTAAACACACGCACACACATACACGCACAGAGAGAGTTGGGAAGGGGATATTTTTATTGGCATAGATGACTCAAAACATGAAGAAATATTGATACAGTCCTGATAATACATAATAGGTTATTGTTTCATGGCTCTCTGTATACAGATTCTCTTTATTGCCGTTTATACAATAGGAAATACGAGGTCACTCTAAGGACGCTGGTGTAACCAGCAAGGTAGAGTCTGGAAGCTTGCAGTTCAAAACCAATGTTATTTCAAAGGCTTCCCCCCAACCCTGCTGCCTTTAATATAAGCTCTGATGGAAAATAGCTACATCTGCATGCAAACGTATATATATGTAGGTGAAATGGATCTGTAAAACATGGGGAATGACATCCGCTGGGTTACATTTTTAGCAACACAGAAAAGAAATGATTGACAGAACAAAGCATATGGAAACGGAGAAGAATCTAACCCACATTTAGATCTAAGAAAAAATATTTGCCTGAAGGGAAAATATTAATTAGTTTGTCTACATGCAAGATAAAAGTCTGGAAGACATATCCATCAAAAGGCAACTGAATAAACAGCAAAATGGAAATTATTTGTAAATTGACAGTAAACTTGGCAAACATTGAGGGGGTAAACAACTTATTTGGCATGCAAAGCACTCAGAAATCTGTCAGGAGGCATCTGTGCATACATGCACTTATTTGACAGAAATTAACATTTTGCGGGAATCTTTGTTGCATGCAAAAGATTTCTTTGCCCTCCTTAAATATTTTAATTGCTGCTTCTGAATGCTCCAGATAAATGGGGGGGGGGGGGAGAGTGGGAGACATTTGATGGAATCAACAACATCTAGGTCTAGATTACCAACAGTGAAGTCCAACTCTGCACCCAAGTTGAACACAAATCATAATGCTATGTGAAATATTTACATACAAGAGCTATATTGGTTGACTTCTGCTGAATCCTTCCTAAGAAACCCATATGCTTCTAAATAAATGTGTCTTTCAGTACTTATAGATATAGCTTAATACATCAATATCATTTGGCATCATTCATTTGCATGTGGAGCTGCATGTGTGCAGAGGGTAAGAATTAGGGAGGGGCATGAACAGCAATATGAACCAAAAAAAGCCACAAACACCCCAATCTGCTGTTCATGAATAAGCTGTTCACGAGGCCTATTCTAAACGAACAGCTGGTCGTTGCAAGCCTCCTTTGTTGCTGTTCGTTCCTGTTCGTCAAGCCAGACAGTCTGGCACCTGCAGTCAATTCCCTTGGCAACTTAGGCAGGGATTGTCTGAACTCTTTTTGAACTCCTGCTGTTGCCCTGGAGACCCCAATCTAAGCTCAATTTAGCTTGATAGGAAGGTCTTCCTTTCAAGTGTGGAGATCCAAATTTGTTACAAGGAAGCAAAGAGCAGGGGGGAGGGGGGCTCCCAGCTCTGGCTTAGTTTGCAGACAGTGGAGAGCGAGAGACAGTTGCTGTTGGCATTTTGATAGAGAGAGTGCATTGGAGCTTGAATTTTCTTTGTGTGTAGTGGGATAGGGATCTACTCCTTCCAGTTCCAGGGCTGCTGCCAGGCTCTGGGCCAAGCTATTATTTATTATTGGTACCTTTCCTGGTGCTGCTTAGATCAGGTTTCTGGGAGTGGTGCAGTAGGGATCTTGACTTGGATGATGGCTGAAGGAGAGCCTACTGGCTCCCACGAACAGCCAACCATGAACATGTTCGTGAACAGGGCCATGTTTGTGGCTGTTCATGAGTCCCTGTTCATGGATGGCAACGAACAACGAACATCATGTTCGGTTTTTTTCCTGGCGTGCCCATCTCTAGTAAGGATCCTCACTGGATCCTCATATGACTAAGAGCTCCCATTATTGGCCATGATCAGGCATTTTACTAGTTGGGGTGGGAATTGGGGGGTTTACTGCCATTGGATGCTTAATTATGTACTGTAAGCTGTCTGAAGCAATGGGAAAGGTGGGATATCAAGTTTAAATCGATCACTCAATCAAATAATAAATTATGGTACCTGACAAAGAGCCCTGACTTGGCTCGCCCAGGTGAGCTTGATCTCATCTGTTCTTAGAAGCTAAGCACGGTTGGCCTTGGTTAATAATTGGATGGGAGCCTTCCAATAAAGACCAGAATTGTAGAGGCAGGCAATGGCAAACCACCTCTGATAGTATCTTGCCATGAAAACTCCACCAGGGGTCACCATAAGTCAGCTATGACTTGAGGGCACCACACACATTTGACAAAGGTCCCATAGAGCAGATGGGAGAGTAATGTTATGTCAGACAGGAGTGTGTACCAAAATTATGCTTCTTTTTGTTTCTTTGGTTATTTAGTAATGATAAAGACACTTTTACTTTTCATTATTACACACATTTGGTCTTGTAAATGTATTCAATCTATTTCCTTTTGTTGCAATGGGAAGCATATTTTTGGCCATACATTTTTTATTCTCCTCCTGACTGGGACGAAAATTTCACAGATTACATCCCTTACCCAAGGAATCTTCCCTGACCAGTTTCATGCAAGGCAGGGAGAAAGCCTTCCTATTTTATTGGCAATGCAACCTCACACCTGCACAGCTGCCACAGGGAGTTCTTCGGCACAGGGAGCCTGGAGATTAGAAGCAGAGAGTTCACTGAGGGAGGCTTTTAGCACTGGCTGAAGATGATAGAAGTTCTTTGCAGCCCAGATAGACCCGCTTAGCCTGAGTGCATCAGAACTTGGAAGCTAAACAGGGTTGGTCATGGCCGGTTCTTGTAAGGGAGACCACTATGCTGAGGAAGGCAATGATAAAAACCACCTCTGCTTACCTCTTTCCTTGAACACCCCGCGGTTGGTTACAACGAGCTGCTTGCGACTTGACTACATATTCTTCTTTTTTTTCTGTTCCAAACTCAACCTCCAAAAACAAACCACAATTAAAGCAATACTTTTTATTAGGAGGACCAACCAAAATGACACAAATCAGTGAGCAAGTATTCAACTTCTCCAGAACTCTTCATCAGACTGGATGGTTGAAGATAGTATGGAAAAGCAGTCCTAGAGGCTTATTTTGGGAACACAAGAAATCAGACACAGGCAAGGAAATAATGAGATTTGTTGTTATGCTGGATCCGTAAATAATTCCCTGACAGTGCAAGGGCAGGTAGAAACCTAGCAGGACAAGCCTCTTTGGTGGTGAAATCAATATCAGCTCTGATGTTCGGTCAACATACCTCTCTTATCACTCACATTGTCTGCTGGCTGCAGTGTGGTCTACCTAGGCAGTGTACCTGGGCCTGCTTGTGTGGGGAGCGCAGAATAAAAATTGAACATAATCAGGGCTTTTTTTTCAGCTGGAATGTGGTGGAATGGAGTTCCGGCACCTCTTGAAAATGGTCACATGGCTGGTGGCTCCACCCCCTGATCTCCAGACAGAGGGGAGTTTAGATTGCCCTACGTGCGGAGGGCAATCTAAACTCCCCTCTGGCTGGAGATCAGGGGGCGGGGGCCACCAGCCATGTGACCATTTTCTCTGAGGGCAACCCACTGAGTTCCGCCACCTCTTTTCCCAGGAAAAAAGCCCTGAAAATAATAAATAAATAAATAGAATGGGGTGGTAGACCTTGGAGGTGGTAGAATGGACATTTTGGACCACCAGAGGGGTAATGTAGTTGTGAATCCATCCTTACATTAAAGAATTCTCTGCAAGCAGAAAAATACTACAGCAAGGAAATCATCAGTGCTAGGACAAAACATTGAGGAAGGCTGCGGACTTTCAGCCCTGCTTGCTGGTCCTCCAGAACACCTGATATCCATTTGGGACGAGATGGACAACTGGTGAGATCCTGCAGGGCTCTGTGTTCTGAAGTTCTTGCCTGACCTCCAGCGAGAAATAGTACACCACATTTCCCTGCATATGTAGACCAGTCGTCAATCCCTTCCCCTTTCCTCCCCACCCCCACTCAATTGAAACTGGCAAGGTACTGTAGTGTCAAGGATAGATGATCTTATCAGTGTCTTCCAAATGTCATTCCAATTTTAACTTGGATTAATTCAATATAAAACAGAGTGCATTCGGTATAGGTTTTGAGAGTTTAGTACCAATTGACCCAACTATGCATCTCCAATATGAAGCTCAATCCTGCATCCACACCTCTGTATGCAAAAGAGTGGGTGGACCACAAATTTTATTTATCCGTTTTTGTGCAGACAGTATGTTTTCTGGGTAAATGAAACTTGCAATAGTGCTTTGAAAACATCTAAAACAGTGCTTTGAAAATAGTGCTTTGAAAGCAGTGGGAGCCAGAGTGGGTGGTGTAGTGGTTGGAGTGTCAGACTAGGATTAGGGAGAACCAGGTTCAAATCCCTGCTTTGCCGTGGAAGCTTGCTTGGGCCAGTCACACACACTCAGTTCAACCTACCTCACAGGGTTGTTGTTGTGGGGATCAGATGGAGGCAAGGCAATTGCTGTAAGCCACCATGCAGCATGCATAAGGCTGGAGAGGGAGGAGCTGACAGTGGTCTGAAATAAGAATTGGTCAGCTTCCCCCTTCCCTCTGATTGGCTGGTCAGAACCCCACCTTTAGAATGTGAGGGTTACTGACAAGATTGGAGCGAAAAGTGAGGTATAAATAAATGCATACATTATATCAGTAATTTTTGACATTGTGCTAATGACCATTCCCCCCAAATGTGTGTTTATATTTTGCATACCATGTAAATTATACATGATAATTTATTTACATTTTTATATTCCACTTTTCTCCCCAGGGGGTCACAAAGCATATTACAAGCTCATTCTCCCCTTCTCCCTTTCCCCCTCAGAATAACAAATCTTGAGAGGTATGTTTGGCTGAGAGAGAGAATGTAGAACATTGCTGCTAGTGAGAAGTGGCAAGGACAATTGTGTCAACATTATTGGCCCTCTTGGGCAGTGTTTCTGAAATCTGGATTTGTCTATGAGAAGACAACAGAAGGTGGAAAATGGAGGATCCCAGAAGATACTTAGTTGATCATGAGTCGCAGATAGCATTGTTCTGTGTTGTTTTAGGGAGCGGAATTTCTTTTTCCAAAATTCACTTTTTAAAACATACAGCCGTTGATTCCTCTTATTCTCTTTCATTTCTCTTGGATTTCTCTTTGTAATTTTCTGTTACACCACTGGGTGGTGCTCTTGCAGGAGGACATAAAGATTTAGGAAGACATTGCCTGTTTCTAAGCCCCTGCAGAGTGAAATTATGAAATTGTGAAGAAGCCCCCTTCCTCCTGCTCCTGTCTTTGAGTTTCTCTTTTGATCCAGACAGAATTGATATGAAACAGACTCCAAATTCCTAAAATGATGAAACGCTATATATGATTAGATATCAAGAAGAAACTGAGTAAAGAGGAGTTAAGAGGATTTCTCTTAACAATGCAAAGAAACCTTGAACCTGTGTAAATCATTGTCTGGTTGGCCTGTTGGTGTTGTCCCATTGGTAGCACGGCAAGGGAACTTCCGCCATTCAAAATGCAGCAACTCCACATTCACCCCACCGTCATTAAACTTATTTTCTGACAGTCTCACGATCACAAATCAGCTCAGCTACTGTGAGGCTACCATTTCACTGCAACAATCTGTTTTTTGTAAATTGGCCTTGAGACTTTGGGAGATTGAAATAGCTCTGGTCACAGGTGCGTGCACACGCGCTCGCACACACACACAGACACACACCTCAAGTAACTTTCATGGTTGAGAGGACATTTGTCTCCCAGGTCCAAGTCTGATACACCATGCACTGTGATTTCTTTTTTTCTAAAAAAAATATTTATTTACTCATATGCTATTATTTATGTATATTTATTAATTAAATTTAAATAAATCATTACCTTTATGCAAGCATCTCTGAACAGAATAAGACTCCCAAGCACTCTCCCATCAGCCGGTATAGCAGATTTCTCCTATGCAATTCCTTTATGGTGCTGGAATTTCTTTCTGAATTACATCCACTCCTTAATCCGTGTTTAACTGGGCTAATTTCTAAACTCTATTCTGGAGCTGGAGAATGCCACACCGTTCGGTTCCTTCACGTGTATCCTTGTCAGGGCCCCGTTCAAAGTATTTTGATGCCCCAAGCAAGGGAACTCATTGTGCCCATCTGCACTGCCACAGGCTATATCTGAGCCATCTCTTGCCAAAGGGACCCAGCTCAGACCTAGCTGGCAGCAACACAGATCCCATACCTGAAGTCAGTTGCATCCTGTACTGCTGATGGCCGGAAGCAAGCTGAGCCCCTAAATAGTGCCTGCACCAACCCCATTGGGCCACCCCAAGCAGTCGCTTGAGTGGCTGGACCACTGAATTGGCCCTGATCTTGGTTTCCCCTTTACATTACCAACCAGGGCTTTTTTTCAGGGGGAACATGGGGGAACGGAGTTCTGGAACCTCTTGAAAATGGTCACATGGCTGGTGGCCCCGTCCCCTGATCTCCAGACAGAGGGGAGTTGAGATTGCCCTCTGTGCGGAGGGCAATCTCAACTCCCCTCTGTCTGGAGATCAGGGGGCGGGGCCACCAGCCATGTGACCATTTTCTCTGCGGCAACCCACTGAGTTCCACCACCTCTTTTCCCAGAAAAAAAGCCCTGTTACCAACCAATGCTGATGTGTGTCTTGATAGACAAAGCAATCTTGACATGATCATAACATGAGGGCATCAGTCTTTTTGTGCAGTGTTTTATTGATGCACATCATACAAAAAGAATTTTTACTAAATTATTCTGTTTGTTTATTTCCTACATGGATATCCCACCTTTCTCTCCGATGGGGACCTGAAGCAGCTTACATCATTCTCTTCTCCATTTCATCCTCACAACCCTGTGAGGTAGGCTGGGCTGCGTATGTGTGACAGGCTCAAGGTCACCCAGCAAGCTTCCATGCCAGAATGAAGATTTGAACCTGGGTTTCTCAGACTGTAGCCCAACACTCTAATCGCTACACATCAAGATTACTTTTCTTGCAGTGTTTTACAATGAACCTGTGCACACAAACTAAATGAGATGAAACAACGTGCAGCGCTCTGAACAAAATTCAGAATAAAACAATAGAGCAATAAGACTAGCGAAGTTACAGCTCCAAAATTTGGAGAGATGAAGAGGAGTTTGGAAGCACCGTCTTCCATTGAGCAGACTTTGTCCTGCATAACCAGTGGAGCAGTTATACATTCCTTGCAAACATGACCCTCAACTTTTCTCTCTCCGTCTACATTGCTAATGAAAAGATGTTACATGTCCTTACATGAACATGAAGATCCTGACTTCTTTTGTGAACGTGAGATATTGTTCAACCTGACAAATAAGCCATCCAATTCAGACAGGACACTTACACTTACAAAGCCTGGATATCCCCCAGGCCATGGAGTACCTATTGATTTCACATCAAAGGATATGAATCGTAGGATTTCCCACCATATTTTGCCTGCTGTTCTTTTATCATGAAATTAGAACACCTCAACGCCTCGTAAACAGAAGAATGGTTTAGGTAACGTTCAGTGAACGTAGCAACTGGGTCTCTGGCTTTCCTCCTGTCAAAATCAGTATTGTTGACTTTGTATTTGGGAGGTGCTGGCGCTCTTTGATTAATATAGCCATGGCAGGATGGGCTGATTCACATACAATCCAGAAACTGTAGTAAATCTCATGTGAGTGCAGATTAAAACCAAACATGAATGAACATCCTGAATTTGGCCAGGATTTTGTGCTTTTTAATTAAAAAAGCACCCTTGTTCTCCCCTCCCCAGTTTAAATACACTGTCTTTCATTTTTTTGGATACTTACCAGTACCAAAAAGCCTAGCTGTTCAAATGAACTAAACTTGTGTTTTAAAATATTTACAGGCTCATTATTTTAAAACACAATTCACAAGCATTAGTTGCAATGGTATCAAGAGATCTCCTTAACTAGCTATGAACACAGCTTTATGCTATGTCATCTAAGGCAGATCTTAACAAATCCCAGGTGCCAGGTCGACATGGAACCTAGAAATTTCATTGTGGTATTTTTTTGTGATAGTAAGAATAAGAAAATATGATCAGATATAACCCTGAAGGCTGATATATGTATCTGGCTTCTGAATTTGGAAGCCGACTTCTACAGCCAAAGAAAATTTGTCAAGACATTATCTAAGGTAGTTTACATTTGATCTCATTAGTGACAGCAAAGAACAGGGGTATAACTACTAATCTCTCTACACGAGACATCTTATACAAGGACACTCAAGTATAGGGAGATGTAAAGTTATCCAGGAAGCGTAGTTTAAAAAGGCAGATCCAAAGGGTCTGTCAATTTCACCTCTTTACACAGAGCCAGCAGTGATCAGTCCTCAGAGGGTTTGTTAATTTCATCTTCACCTCCCCAAAGGAGAGGTGAAATTGACAGAGCCTTTGGCTGGGTCTTTTAAAACTTCACTTCCCGGTTAAAATTGCGTCTCCCTGCACTTGAGCATCCTCATATAAGATGTCTCATGTAGAGAGACTCTACATAGTAAATGTTCCTTGGTTTTAAACTGGTATTCCTAGCACCCTAGGAGTTGTAGTTGGAGATGACACTGACTGTTGTTGTTTACAGATCCCATATTCCATCTGGCCCATCATAGAATTAAAAATCATAGTATTATCAGGGAAAGGAGAAAGTCTGTCAAACAGTTTAACTATCCTGTAAAAACACATACTGCATGTGGGGTATATTTCTACCCCATGCCAAATTACTAATGTATATTGGGATTTTAAAATGTCCCATAATTGTTTGTTGTTGTTACTGTTTTTTGTGGTGACAGGTCATTTTGTTTCATAGTACTAAAACGCCTAGAGTTTGAAAACACACTTTTACACGATGGAATATTTATTTTGCATAGGTTTTCTCCTCCCCTTTTGCATAAAGAATATGGAATGACTCATAGCAGTATGGTTATCTACACAGGATTCCTAAAGCCAACCCCCTTCATTCTTTTATTTTTGTTGTTGTTCAGCCTATTTCTCTCTAATATTTTTCTTCTTTTTTTAATATGCAAAATGGTACAGTTTAATGCTCGCCATTCTAATATCTTTATTTTTTTTTCAGAAGAGAGGGAACGTGAGTCAGATACCCACCTACTGTAATTTTCAAAGAACAAACAAGAGAGAAAGGGCAGTCCATTTTCATGCAAATCCCGCCAGCTGTTTCCCTGAGTTTGCCCCTGCCTTCTGATGCGAGGATCCGCATACAAGCCAAAGTGGAGATATGATAAAATATCAAAGGCTGACAATAACATGCAAATCAAAATCACTGACTGGAAAACTGTGGACCCTTTGTCATCAAAAGAATTAGGTGGCAAAGCAAAACAAAGGAGACCTTACTGATAAACGTAACGATGGTGAGATAGCACCCCCCCTCCAAAAAAATGGAGCATACAAAGGGAACTGAAATTAAGCACCTCTCTAGAATGTTTGCTTTTCATCTTCCCCTTTTCAAAGCTTTTTTTTCTTGGTGTGTTCTCAGCTAACTATTTATCAAAGGTCATTTGTAATCATATTTAGGAGATAAATCTTTTTTAAAAAAAAATGATTGAGATTATTGTGTACATTTTAATCATCCAGGTGGAGTGAAAGGGATGCCGGAAGATACTTTTGAGAATTAAACAACCTAGAACAAATTTTGGAAAAAAAAATAGCCACATTTTCCTTGTGATTAGAACTTAAACTGTAAGATGAAGGGAATGAAGGGAGAGAGACTGTTGTCTGTCTGGGCACAGTAACACACTTTAAATTATAAGTACTAAAACATCTCCCCACAATGCAGTCCTGTGGCTGCAGATATGCAGAGGAAGTAGCATATGAATGATGGGACCACAGCTTCCTGGTGATGATTTACATTTAACGTTTACTTCCTGTGCACACCTGAATTGCCAACGGGAAGATGGATTATGTGCTAAATCCTCCATATGGTAGCAGTAGCTTTGCCGGGTCCAGATTGAGGAATTCCTGGAGATTTTGGAAGTGGATCCTGGAAAGGGTGGGGTTGGGGAGGAGAAGGACCTCAGTGTGGTATAATGCCATAGAGTCAACCCTTCAGAGCAACCTTTTTCTCCGGTGGAAATGGTCTCTGTTGCCTGGAAACCAGTTGTAATTCTGGGAGATCTCCAGCTACCACCTGGAGGGTGGCAACCCATGGTGGCAGATGCAGAACAGCTTTATGGAAGGCCGTTGCCAGACTTTCTGACTAGGGTTGCCAACTCCATCTTGGGAGCTTCCTGGGATTTGGAGGGGGGCAATGTTTGAATGGGGGAGGGTGATCAATGGGAATGTATCGTCACTCTAGGACTTCCATACCTCCTAGACTCTATGGTATACCATAGAGTTGGCCCTCCAAAGCGGATATTTCCTCCATGGGAATCGATCTTGTGGCCTAGAGATAAGTTGTAATTATGAGTGAACTCCAGGATCCACTTTGAGGTTGATGACCCTGCTTCTGAGTTCTGTAGCGTTACTGTGCTAAAAGAACAGCCCTGGTTTGAACATGCTGTACTCCAAGCACTCAACACAGATTCATTGTGTGCCCTCACTCAACTCACATCCATTCATCCACATTTCAATCCCATGTTCAGAGCATGGGGATTTCATCACAAAGGTGATGGTGCCTCCAAAAACAATGCCATGGTCGCACATGCACGTGACAATTTCTGCATGGACCAAGATAGTGGGAAGGAAGGCCTAGCTTTTTCCCATGGCTGCCATGTGCTAGACTTATCATTTGAACTAGCCCAATATGTCTCAATATAAGCAAGTAGCGCTCATTTGATTTGATTGGTCCATTAATCCAGTTCTAAAAGGTTGCCAGGGAGGTCTTGCTGTAACCAGCATTCCATGATATGTTAAGAAAAAGAATTATGAATCATCATAGCACATTCTCAACTAGTCATTATCATAGTTTTTGATCCACAATCAGCTAAACGTTTCCAAAAATCAGCAGTACATAATATATAAAAATAATACATAAAATAAAGTGTACTATGCAGGAATCATAAATTCAGTGTTGATGATAAGATTGTATTGTCGAAGGCTTTCACGGCCGGAGAACGATGGTTGTTGTGGGTTTTCCGGGCTGTATTGCCGTGGTCTTGGCATTGTAGTTCCTGACGTTTCGCCAGCAGCTGTGGCTGGCATCTTCAGAGGTGTAGCACCAAAAGACAGAGATCTCTCAGTGTCACAGTGTGGAAAAGATGTAGGTCATTTGTATCTACTCAGGAGGGGTGGGGTTGAGCTGAGTCATCCTGTAAGAGTTTCCCAGGGTGTGGAATGCTAATGGCGATTTTGTGATTCTCTGATGTTAAGTGAGTTGTGTTATTTTTGTGTAAGATAGTGCTGCCATGCCCTTTGGTGTTCCCCCCTGCTGTGTAACCTAAAGCTGTTCAAGAAATAAAGTGTTTTTGACAGGAATCGTGCTTTGTGATTCTCTGATGTTAAGTGAGTTGTGTTATTTTTCTGTGTGGGGGACTGCTGGTGTAATGTGTCATTATGCTTTGCCTACTTGTACTTTGGAAGGGAGAAAATAATTTTTTAAAAACTTTATTTTGTGTTGTTCTTGTTTTATTCTTTGTTGTGCAGTTGGTTCCCATCATAGGGAACAATGGGGCTGGCTGGCCAGCCATCTCTGTAGGTGGTGGGGGAATTTGAGGGAGGGTGTCTGTGGTTCAGGTGCTCTTTCACAGGGACCAGCTGGCACTCAGAAGTGTGCCCACCATTGTGGCACCCCTGGGCTGTGCAGAATAGCCCAGGGAAAGAGAGTTTAGAAGTTCCCAGCATAGGGAACAAAGGGAGAGGTCTGGCCTTTGCCAGCCTGTTCCTGGGGTTATGGGTGTGGGGCAGGTGGGGGTGGATTTGGGTCTGTGAGGGGCTAATGTGGGGATTTGGGTCTGTGTGTGGCAGCTGGGGGGGAATTGGGTTTGTGTGGGGCTGTAGGGGGTGGACTTTGGGGGCTGAGAGCACCTACTTGGGGAGGCCATGAAATGCCCCCCCCCAAGTGGGAGCAGTCTGAGCCTTGGTGGGGGGTGGGAGGAAGGGTGGGAGAAGGGCCCCAGAGGGCTGGGGGGGCATTTTGCATGCAAAATGCCACGCCTGGCAAGACAAGCCTCCCCCAGCTGTCAGTGGTAGAGATGAGAGCACCTACTTGGGGAGGCCATGAAATGGCCCCCCCAAGTGGGAGCAGTCTGAGCCTTCGTGGGGGGTGGGAGAAGGGCCCCTGAGGGATGTGGGGCATTTTGCATGCAAAATGCCACCCCTGACAAGACAAGCCTCCCCCAGCTGTCAGTGGTAGAGATGAGAGCAGCTACTTGGGGAGGCCATGAAATGCCCCCCCCCAAGTGGGAGCAGTCTGAGCCTTCGTGGGGGGTGGGAGGAAGGGTGGGAGAAGGGTCCCAGAGGGCTGGGGGGCATTTTGCATGCAAAATGCCACCCCTGGCAAGACAAGCCTCCCCCAGCTGTCAGTGGTAGAGAGATTAGAGCAGCTACTTTGGGAGGCCATGAAATGCCCCCCCCCAAGTGGGAGCAGTCTGAGCCTTGGTGGGGGTGGGGAAGGGTGGGAGAAGGGCCCCAGAGGGTTGGGGGGCATTTTGCATGCAAAATGCCACCCCTGGCAAGACAAGCCTCCCCCAGCTGTCAGTGGTAGAGAATGAGATTAGAGCACCTACTTGGGGAGGCCATGTAATGGCCCCCCCAAGTGGGAGCAGGCTGAGCCTTGGTGGGGGGTGGGAGAAGGGGTGGGAGAAGGGCCCTGAGGGTGAGGGGGCTTTTTGCATGCAAAATGCCACCCCTGGCAAAGGAAGCCTGCTTCTTCATTTTTCCCCATAGGAAATAATGAAGAAGATGAGCAGCAGCATGCTAACAATATGCTGCTCCTTCGCTTTCTTATGGGAGGATAGGGGGACCTGCTTTGGGGGGCCATAACATGGCCCCCCAAAGTCCAATCGGTCTGAAACTTGGGGGATTTGTAGAGAGGGGTTAGAGGAAGGTCCCCACCAATTTCGGGCTGATTCGGTGGGAAAATGCCTCCCCCAGATGTCCGGGAAGACGCCGGAGGCATTTTCCCATTGAAAAAGCCTAAAGCCGAAACGTTTCGGCTTTTTTTCTTTCGGCTAGCCGAAACGTTTCGGCTTAGCCCGAAACGTTTCGGCTAACCTGAAAGAAGCCGAAACACTTTTGTTTCGGCTTTCTTTCGGCTTTCAGAAAGCCGAAATGCACATCCCTAGTCTTAAGCGTAGTTTTGGTAAAACGGTCAACGAGAAGGGAAGTATAAAAGTAATTGGGTCTGCCTGGATATTTGAATATAATTTGTCGTGGGGGGATGTAAATTTTCCAAATGTACTTATAGAATTAACAATGTAAAAGGACATGTTCAATTGCTTCTATCATGCCAGATTGACAGGGGCAACTAGTCAAGACAATCTGGAACTGAAAATGTATGCCTTTCTGAGATGCTCAGCTTTTAAAGGTACTATAAAAGTAAGGAAATACTTTGTTTAGGGTTCCCAGGCATCTGATTTGGCAATTGACCTCTCGCTGATTTCCTACATTGCCTGCTGCTACTCTGAGTGGTGGTGGTGCGGGGGGAGAGAAAAATAAAACAAATATTGCTATCATCATCTATACTGGCAGGTCACTTCTGGGTTGACATTGGGCAGCTCTAGGAATTGATGGAAACTCTATGGTTGTACCCGGAAGTCATGTAGTGATGTTGGCAGTGATGTCACATGACCATCCATTTCCTCACCTTCCTACTCTCCCATTGATTGCCAGGTTTGGCCTGGAGATCCTAACTTGGTTCTTGAGGTTGATTAGGGACTTTGGTTAGCAGACTGTGGATGGGAATGCTCATTACTGTAAAGCTTTGATCCTTCTCTGTCAGAATTATATCTGCCTTCATTTGTATATGAAGAAAACAATATCTCCAAAGATTTTTTTATTTTTGAAGGATATACACAAATGCCCACTGCAAGTACCAGTTCTTCCCCACAAGATCTGTTAGCATCCTCTTTATCTAAGGCATTGTCCAGGTACAGGCTTTTTCAGTCGCTGGCCCGTGCCTTTGGAACAGCTTCCCAGGTCAGGTGGTATCCTACTATCTGGTGAGAATGTGAGACAGAGTTATTCTGGAGACCTCTGGGGGCAGCCTGAGATTTGACAAAGGAGGATTATCCTGCTATTGGGCCGTATAACATTTTAATTCTGGTTTTAAAGTATTTTATATCCATTGTTTTAGTGGATTTTTTGATCCCATTTTAAAATTGTGTTGCTGCACACTGTGACGGACAGGACTGGTTCCAGCTCGGCCACTCCTCAGAAATAGCCAATGAAATCCAGTGGAATGCTGGGCCAGTGACAGCCGAATGCCCCTTGGAAGGCAGTTACAGAGAGAGAAGTCTTTGAGGCTGCTAAAGCGGCAGCAGAGATATGGCTGGCTATTAACTCCTGTTTCATTACGCTGTAATCTTTCCTTGTTTAACCACAATATAGCTATCAGTTTTTGGAAACATTCTCTCAAATGTTCTAAATAAAAGTTATTCTTTGTTCTGGTTTAACCTGGCTGGTGTCAAGTGTTTGGCTGAGGGGGATTAAAACGCACATACAAACCTCAAACACTCTGGTCACAACAACCAATATAGTTAATCTAAGTGGAGGTGGCGTATTAGGGAAAGTTAATTCTAAGTCCCCTTTCCTCAACAGCTGTAGGCAGTAGCTGGATGAGGGGAAATAAATATACAGAATGAGCTGCTGTCTGGTGGAGCCTCTGGGAAGAGGAGAGAGGAGATCCCGTGAGGGCTGGGTCAGGGCTCTCTACCTGAAAATTAGAAGTTAGACAGGTGGCAGGTTGTGACTGCCCTTAACTGCCTGAGAAACCCCCAAACCTGTATAGGGAGGTTTCTGGTGGGTGGCAAGGAGGGGGGGGGTCACACATGCCTTGGATACTGAGATGTTGCGGAGAGAGATGAGTATGTAAATATTGGAAATAAATAAATAGATAACTCTGTCTCTTCTAAAATGCTCCTGCTACCCTCATCCTATGAACTTTTTTTATTCTTATCAATCTTCTGAAAAGTGGCTGCCTGATTAATTCTGATCATCTTTTTGCCAATCAGAACATTTCTGATTAATCTAACAGATTCTTCCTTGTACAAATCAACCACATGAATCTTTATTTTTGTGCTCTGTTTTCTAATGGTGAATTTCCTCATTAAATTTATGAAATTTTACATACTATTTATATAGAGAAAAAGGTGGAATTATATATATTGTTTGGTGTAGAGGTTAAGAGTGCGGGACTCTAATCTGGAGAACTGGGTTTGATTTCCCACTCCTCTGCTTGAAGTCAACCAGGTGACCTTGGTTCAGTTACAGCTCTCTCAGAGCTCTCTCAGCCCCACCTACCTCACAGGGTGTTTGTCGTGGGGATAATAATGACATACTTTGTAAACCGCTCTGAGTGGGCATTAGGTTGTCCTGAAGGGTGGTATATACATCAAATGTTATTATTATTATATATAATCACTGGGTCTCAAGGAGGATTATACTCAGTAAGGCAATACAACCAACAAGATGGGACATCCAATAAACAATGTGTCAATTGCGTATAGATGCCACATAATGGCCTTTCTAAATAATATTTACATGCCATGAAAACAATGTAAAGAATCTAATGGACAGGGAAACCCACTAACAAAAATGGGAAAGACAAAATGTTCATGTCGACCTATGAAAAGAAATGCAAAAGGGCACATTCATCCAACCCCCTTGGTCACCAACAGACTCAGAAAATTGATTCAGGCACACTTAAAACTGCTTTTCTGTCTTTAAGAGTTACACCTTCTAGTGATCTTCTTTATCCTGCCGTTCCTCAGGGCAGCATACGTGTTTCTTGCTTCTTCTGGTTTATTCTCACATTATCTTGGTGAAACAGGTTTGGCTGAGAGCAGGGCCGGATTGAGGGGGGGCAGGGGGGGGTAGTCTGCCCCCGGTGCCCCCAGGGAGGGGGCGCCGGGAGCAGCTGCCAGCTGCCAGAGGGCGCAGGCAGCCACGCAGCCCCCCCCCCACGCTGCCTTTCGCCTGCCCCGCAGGACAGGGGGCGGCTGGTTTGCCGTGCACCCCCTGTCCTGCAGAGCAGGCAAAAGGCAGTGTGGGGGGGGCTGCGGGGCCGCACACGCCATGCTGCCTTTTGCCTGCCCTGCAGGGAAGGGGGTGCACGGCAAGCCAGCCACCCCCTGTCCCGCGGGGCAGGCGAATGGCGCGGGCAGCCTCACAGCCCCCTGCGCTGCTTTTGCCTGCCCTGAAGGGCAGGGGGTGCACAGCAAACCGGCTGCCCCCTGTCCTGCGGAGCAGGTGAAAGCAGCGCTGAGGGCTGGGAAGCCGCCCGCGCCATTCGCTGGGAGGTGAATGGCGTGGGCGGCTTCCCAGCCCCGCACACTGCCTCTGTTACGGCCTGCATGATGATGTCACCTGAGGTCGCCAGCCTAGGGTTGCCCCGGGCGCAGGCAACCCTAGATCCGGCGCTGGCTGAGAGAAAAAGTGATTCACCCAGTGAGTTTCATTGTAGGGTGGGAAGCCAGTTTGGAGTAGTGGTTAAGAGTTCACGACTCTAATCTGGAGAGCCGGGTTTGATTCCCCACTCCTCCGCTTGAAGCAAGCTGGGTGACCTTGGGTCAGTCACAGCTTCTCAGAGCTCTCTCAGCCCCACCCATCTCACAGGGTGTTTGTTGTGGGGATAATAATGACATACTTTGTAAACCGCTTTGAGTGGGTGTTAAATTGTCTTGAAGGGCAGTATATAAGTTGTTGTTGTTGTTGTTATTACCCAGCACTCCCACATCATAGTCCAGTGGTATTCACTCTGTGATTTGCGGAAGGCCACATTATTAATTACTGTCAACTGACAGAGCCACATTTAGTTCTATCCCTGGCATAAGACCTGCATCCTAGAGTGGCTCACAGATGACTCTTTCCTCCAGTGGCAGATGTTTCAAGGTAGAAACCCACCTTGGCAAAGGTCTCGCCCACCCTGGTGAAACATGAGGCATGTGTCCAGGGCTGCCAGGTTTCATGCTATGGTGGATGATGTACTGCGGCCAACTTCTTTGCCTATAGCTGCTTGTAGAAGGAACAGGAGAGAATATTTTGAAAACGAGTGATGTTGGCTATGTTGCGATGTCACTTCCAAGTTTTACCTGGAAGTGACATAGGAAACTCTAGGAATCACTAGAAACTCTATAGTTTTACCCCAAAGTAACATCATGATGTAGCTGTATGTCACTCACCCTCCTTTTCCCTGCCCCCAACCCTTCTGCCAGTTACCAGACATGTCAGAGACACATGTGACTTTTGAAACACATGTGACTTTTGAGTTTCCCCATCTGACACTCTATCCAACGTATTAAGCTGTTCCTAGTTAGAATACAGTAGTACTGCAGCCTTTTTGGGGGACACATCCTAAGCACTTGGATAACCAGAAGTTTAGGCTACAGTCTTAAGTAGTACAGCAGACGGACTAGGCAGTATACTCCATTGGTCTCAATGGTTACCTAAATTTGGGGGTAGGGTTCAAAGTTGCTATTAAAGAAAAGACTAAGGTTATCTGAATGAATAAAAAGTATAACATTTGCAGTGGTTCAAAAGAAAGGGGAGAGGGAATCTGCAGTCTAATAGTTCCTAAACAGAGTTAGGGCCAAGCTACAAGTGACGAATGACACTTGAACGGCAAGTGTATTTCTCCCTGTTCACTTGCCCTCCACTTGCTCTCCACTCGATCCATTTGCCGTTCAAGTGTCATTCGTCACTTGTAGCTTGGCCCTTATACTCTTCTGAAGTAAATGGATTTATAATTCTGCTTAGGAATGAACTGTTAGATAGGAAGCAAGTCTACTCAGAATCCTACTCATACCGTATTCAATGAAGCATTCTCCCAGGAAAGTGTGTTTAGGATTGCATGGTAGTCACTTAAATCGTTCAAGAGCTAAGGCCACTCGACAAGCAAAATACTATGCATGTACTTAATTGTAAAACAAAGAAGGAAACACATAGAGGGAGATGGATGGACAACACAACTAAGGCCATTTTCACACTGCTTACTGGCCACAGAACATCGTGCCAAGCTCCTGGAACGACAGCATCTTCCTGGCGCAATTTGGTACTAGAATGGCAGTTCTCGCGTGAAATCGTGCCAGGAAAACACGGTCGTTCCGAGAGCTTGGCATGATGTTCCGTAGCCAGTAAGCAGTTTGATAATAGCCTAAATCTTTGCTGGTTTCAGGGAGTTTCAAGCCCCTTGTCATCACATAAGGTTTTTATGACCCCCAAAATATTTCATTTACTATTTTTGTGCTCATGCCATGACACAGTCCTTAAAGTTTTGTGCTCCTCTTATCTTCTCGATGACTGATGTATGATTATACCAAATTGGTATAATCACACATCAGTCATCTGGAGGATAACAGAAAAACAGTCACTGCCTTAGTTTGGCCTTCCACATCTCTCCCCCTTCCTCCAACACACTTGAAATAACAAAAGCATTCTCGTATTTATTCATGTGTCTAAACCTTTGTCTGCATATTGGAAGTTTCAAACCCTGATTACATTAGAAGACACGGCTTTAAAAATATGGATATCTATTAAGGCCTCTATGTATATGGATAAAAAGGTTGAAAGGGGAGGTATTTTCTCTCTCTGTTTTTCTTTTTGCATAAAGCTAGCAAAATTCTGCATGTTAATACTTCAGGAAAAAAAATAAACTTGTGCAAAGATTTGCCTTCCCCCAAGTACAGTATAATTTAAATTTAAATCCTTTCCAAACCCAAAGCTTTGTGTTTATAATATGCGAACAGCGGGCAGTCGTGCCCTTGACTGGAGGGCATGTCATCCGGTTCTCTCGTTCTTCGCAAAACCATCAGGGTGGCAGTGGTGACAGATGATCAGCTTAACATTAATTTCTTGCCTTTCATGCCTTCAATCCAAATGGCGCATATTCTCCACGGGGAGGCATCAAGGTCTTTGCCTTTATTTCTCTGCCATACTCGCACTGACTTATAAATCAAGTGCAGATAAGACGAAAGAGGGCAAATATCAATCTCTTTTTTTTCTCTCCCCCACCTCTTTCGGGGCCAGCAGCACCCACTGGCATGCAACTGAGGTCTGATGGAAGGGCTCTCTTGATGTGATTCACAGGCAAAAGAACCGTCTGCGTGGACAAAATGAGACAACGGCCTTGGAGAGTGGACTCCATATGCGTTAAGAAATAAGAAGCTTTTCTTTGGCAATGGCTAAATGTGGGTTAAATGTAATTTTTTAAAAAAAGAGGGGAATTGAAATCAGTATTTCTTTCTTTATTTTTTAAAAAACTTCTCAGGATAGAAAACGAGACAGTGTGCCTCAGAATATGGCTAGCAATGAAGCTGTTATGAAAATGTTATTTGTTGTGTTTCTAGTATTGCCTTATTATTCCAGTCATTGCTTAATTTTTTTATGCAATGGAATGATCCAAAACCTTGAAGAAAATCAGTTTTAAGAAGCCTGTGTCCACTGCATGATGCGCTGTGTTTGTCAACTAGTTGAAAAGGAGACGTTCAGGGCTCTGCTACTTTCTACGTACATGTACAATTAAAATTCTGATTTTGGTGACTGAAATAAATCATGGAAATTAAAGAACTATGCATATAGTTGCAAATCCTGGGCTAGGCTCTAGATATAAAAATGTGCAGGACACTGAAGAGTAACTCAGCTGAGATTTTATAAAGCAATTTGCAACGTCATATTCCAAATTAGACATGGGCTCAAACAGAAAAAAAAATGGACATGGTGTTCATTGTTCGTTGCCATCCACGAAAAATGAACAACGAATATTGATGAACATGACCTGTTCACGAACATGTTCGTTGTTCATTGTTCGTGGGGGCCAGCAGGCTCTCCTCCAGCCATCAAGATCCCTACCACACCACTCCCAGAAACCTCACCTGAGCAGGCAGCAGGAAAAGTACGAGTAATAAATAATATCTTGGCCCAGAGCCTGGCAGCAGCCCTGGAACCTGAAGAGGTAGATCCCTATGCCACCACACACAAAGAAAATTCAAGCTCCAATGCACTCTCCCTGTCTCTCTCGCAAAATGCCAACAGCAACTGTCTCTCCCTCACTGTCTGCAAAACCAAAGCTGGGAGCCCCCCTCCCCCCTGCTCTTTGCTTCCTTGTAACAAATTTGGAGCTCCACACTTGAAAGGAAGACCTGCTTATCAAGCTAAATTGGGCTTAGATTGGGGTTTCCAGGATAACAGCAGGAGTTCAGACAGAGTTCAGGCAGTCCCTGCCTCCGGTTGCGAAGGGAATTGAGTGCAGGTGCCAGATTGTCTGGCTTGACGAACAGCAACGAACGAGGCTTGCAACGACCACCTGTTCGTTTAGAATGGGGCCTCAGGAACAGCTTATTCACAAACAGCTGATTGGGCTGTTCATGGCTTTTTTTAGTTCGTATTCCAAACCACCCTTTGGAAATGGGAGCTCATAGATCTGAAACTCTAGACTGTGAGGATAACAAATAGATTTCTTTGAGGGTCTGAGAAACAAGTCAAAGATGGAGGGCCCACAGACAGAGGCAACCAGTGGGAGGGTTGGAGGCAGGAACGTGGCAGGGCGGGTTGTCGCAAGCTCAATGACCTCTCTTCTGTGGAAAACCAGAAATGATAGCGGTAGCTCTAAAAATAGCGGGAAACTCTACAGTAAAACCATAGAGTTTGACAGTCCTACAGACATGTGAAGGGAAGGGAATGAGATGAATGCACTTTACTATGAATACATTACTACTAGGAAAATCAAAAAGAGTCCAGTAGCACCTTTAAGACTAACCAATTTTATTTTAGCATAAGCTTTCGAGAATCAAGTTCTCTTCTTCAGATGCCTGATACAGAGACTGATACAGTCTCTGTATCAGGCATCTGAAGAAGAGAACTTGATTCTCGAAAGCTTATGCTAAAATAAAATTGGTTAGTCTTAAAGGTGCTACTGGACTCTTTTTGATTTTGCTACCACAGACTAACACGGCTAACTTCTCTGCATTACTACTAGGGTCTGCAAACTTTTTCAGCCTGTGGGCACCTTTAGATTTCTGACACAAGGTGGGCATAACTGCAAAATGGTTGCTGCAGAAGGTGGAGCCACCCACAAAACAATTGCAAAACCAGCCAAAAATGTCAGGGAGAGAGGTCACACATAACTTCAAGGAGGCCCGCCTAGCCTCAACTATAGCCAGGGCCTTTTGGGTTCTGGCTCCCACCTGGTGGAACACTGTCTGCTGAAATCAGGGCCTGGCAGGACCTATTATCCTTCCGCCGGGCCTGCAAGACAGAGTTGTTCTGCCAGGCATATGGCTGAGGCTGGGCCTCCGCCGGCCTGGAAAAAGGGGTGTATAAAATCTTAACCCTCCCTGTGAAGGCTGTCCACCATTCTGTTTTAAATGTGTATTAATACACTGTTGTTTTAATGTTTTAATGTAGATGAATTTTTATTGTATTTTAATATGTTGTTATCCGCCCTGAGCCTGCTCGTGGGGAGGATAGAATAGAAATTTGAAACAAACAAACAAACAAACAAACAAACAAACAAACAAACAAACAAACAAACAAACAAACAAACAAACAAACAAACAAACAGTCAACATTTCAGGCTGAAGCGCTGTTGAACAGGATGCATTTTAAAATGAACATGTTGTTTAACAATATTTTCTTGCATCTATACAGCTTACCTTTAGTTGCACGGGGAAGATCCTTGTGCTGTGGTGGCAGCTGCTGCAGAAGCAACTTTTTTGAAAGTCTGAACAGCCAACAGTCTGCTGGGCAAAACTCCCACCTGGCCCCACCTGCTTTGTAAAAACACTTGGAGGGTATAGGGAAGGTGTTAGTAGGTGACATGGACAGACACGGTCAATTGGTGGTAGGGGTGCCAGGTCCCCTTACCCTCCCAGAGGGTGGGGCCCCCCGGCACTTACCTTCTTTTTGTTCTTCACGAGCATGAAGCACACTTGCGCTTCTGGGCCTGTGTGATGATGTCACTTCCAGGAAGTGATGTTGTTGCATAGGTGCACATGTTGCACCAGGCCAATTTAGGCCCCGAACGGGCCCAATTTAGCCCATTTGGGGTCCAAATTGGCCTGCTGCAAAGCCCAGGAACAGGCCTCCTGGGCAGTGCCTCCTCCCCCCCCATGCTGGCCAGGAAGCAGGATATCCCTCACCCCCACTGGGGGACCTGGCTTCCCTACCTGGTGGGCTTCCATTTTCAAGCAAGGCATTCAAATTTGGTCACCCCAGCTCTTAATCCAGTATCTTAACCACTACAGTGCACCAAGCCATGACTCTGACATGTACCATCTTGGGAACCCGTGCATTACCATAATATAGTTCTTTTTGTAATTCCAGAATAAAATAGGCTTTGCTATTTTTTCTCTTTAAAATGGATGAGATTATATACATAGACAGGGCCAATCAACAGAGGGGGGTAGGATCTGATCTTCAAGTTCCAGGTTTCAAATTTAGAAGAAAAATATTCAAATTATGTCTCACTTTTTTGGTGCCTTATTTTGTTTTGATGTATTATAGTTGTTTTATTATGACTGAGTGCCTCAAGCTGGAAGTGGCCCCAAGCAACTTGGGGTCACCTGCATTATGCCAGAAATGACTTCATTTTCCTGAGTGATGTGAAAGTGATGGGTCACACCAATGGCTAATTCTCTAAAAATTGCCCCAACACTTAGTGTTTGAGGCCGATTTTTAGAGAATCAGCCAACATAGCGACTTGTTGCTTCTGTGTCACATGAAGTCATCTTCCGGCACCATAGGCGGGCAGGATGTTTGCCCTTCACACGTGTGCCCCCAGCATTTCTGCGTGCTTTCCCCAACTTTCAGACAGGTGATCTGTAATGGAGGGCAGAGGGTGGTGGAGGCTGGGGGCAAGGGATCCCCCAGTATGGTGGGGGATCTGGCAAGCTGGTTTGTTATGATGGGCTGGCAAATCAGAGGAATCCAGTTGCAACCAAGGTGCTATGCGTCGGCTGGGGTTCCATAAAATGATACATAGACACTTCTCATTTGGTTGAAATGGCCACAGCATTATTGATGTTATATGCTGACTGCATTGCTGAACTCCCGACCTCAAGCGATCCGCCGGCCTCAGCCTCGGCAATGTTCGGCAATGCAGTCAGCATATAACGTCAGAAGACGACTGTATCGGTGAGCTGAAAGGGTCCAGGAGAAGTGGCCCGGCTCATACTTGCGGAGCGCGAAAAGCTCCAAGGATCATAAGGATCGCACAGTATTATTGATTACAGCCCGTTGGAGCATTGGCAAGGCATAGGGCAGCGGATCCCTGCCATCGAAAGGCCCTTCACTGTTCGATATGTTGTTTCCCCAGCCATGATGCTGGCAACTGCGAGATGGCAAGTGATGTTCCACCGCCAACAGCTGCTGGACAGCCCTTGTCACCCCTTTTGATTGCAGTGGTGAGCAATCACCCCCTTAGGAGCCAGCCCAGTGCCTCAAAACTACCTAACCACCTAAAATTGTGACTGGACCACCAGCTGCCCCCTAAGGCAAGGGGTCAATGTTTGAGAATGGCGCTGACCATGCTCCAGCATATGGAAGAGCAGGGCTCATTTTGAGGGGGGAAAAGCAGGAATGTAGTTCCGGCAGTTCTCCAAAGAGGTCACATGACCTGACTCTCTGCCATTTTGGGCCCATTTCAGCCTGGATTGGGGCTGAAACGGCCTGGATTGGGCCTCTGACGGGTGGTGGATCACTCTCCTGCTCAGCAGCAGCTTAATCCTGACCATTTTGGGCCCCTTTTTGGCCATTTTCAGTCCCTTTTGCCATTTTGGGCCCAATTTGGGCCCTGAATGGTAAGGATTGGGTCCAAAACAGCCAGGATAGGTGATGGCAGGAGGTGGCATATGCAGATCAGTCATGCTAATGGCACACTTCCGATGATGGCAAGAGGCATGGCATATGCTAATGAGTTATGCTAATGAGTTCCTCCAGCTCTTTTTCTACAAAATGACCCCTGTGGAAGGGGATATTCTGTTGGGTTCCTCCTCTTCTGCAGCTGATCTTCGCCGCCGCCGCCCCCCGCCTCACCCTCGGTTGCAACACGGCCCACGGTGAGTCTGTGAGCCTCCTTTGCCACTCCTGAGCATATTCGTCACTGACCACAGAACTGTGCATACGAGCACACAGATTTCATTGTCTCCTCCTGGGCCTTCTGTTTCCAGCTACTGCTCAACAGGCTAGCAAGGGGAAGGGAATGGGTAGGCAATTCAGTGTTAAATCATAGAGTTTGGGGTCAATCTCAGAGCAGCTAACCAATGCGACAATGTCACTTACAATTCATGACAGAAGTGAGCTTCTGGCATTGACGAGATGCCAATCAAGTAAGTCCCTCCCCTCACCCCACAATATTTCACTATGAGCCTTGCTACAAGTGACATTTTACACGTGAAGGATAAAGGATCATTTTCGCAAGTCTTTCTGGGAGCTGAAGTTCCTCTCCCCCACCCCTTTTCCTTCTGTTCCTTCCCCTCGCTGCCTGAAGAGACAGAGAAAGCCTGCGGCAACATCAGCTTTTGCAAATTGTCTTGCTGGGGGCGGGGCGGGGAATGCTCCGGAGAAAGCTGAGAAAGTTGCAGCTGCCTGCCCCAAAGTTCATTGAGAGCAGGCTTGTGACTGGAGGAACGATTTGCAAAAGTTGCTGTTGCCTCAGGCTTTCTCTGTCTCTTCAGGCAGCGAGGGGAAGAAACAAAAGGAAAAGGGGTGGGGGAGAGGAACTTCAGTTCCCAGAAAGACTTGCGAAAATGATCCTTTATCCTTCACATGTAAAATGTCACTTGTAGCAAGGCTCTAAGTTTCAATGGTAGGCTGGCAACCCTAAACAGAGATGTTCCCTTTCTGGAAATCTGAGGCAATAAAATGCCCTGTCCCTTCCTCCCTTTTTTAGGTAAAAAAATGGAAATGTGGGGGGAACTGGTAATCTATGCCATTCTTACTCATGAAGTCTAAGCTTAATTTACTCTTTTGACAGCATAAAGTGCATCATTTTTATCCTAGCATATAAGGATTGTACTATCTGGCATATTTATGAGATGTTTAAATATAACTGCCATAGTTTTTTACAAGCAGAATTGTACATACACTAAAAAGAGAGAGCCGCAAACTGCTGCACCCAATGTTAACTTAACACATTTTTCTTAGTTTTTCCATTGGAGAGATGGGGGGAGTTGAAATTATAACGCAGATTTTGTAGTAAACAAAAGAGAGTGTCTTATTTGGACAGGAGCAGTCTTTCATATAGCCACAATAGCAAATACGGATATCAAGTTAAACGTCTTATCATTGAAAACATTGAAATATTCAGTACTATGTTATTGTACATGTTATAGAATATTCATTGTGGACAAAATTAGCTGCATATAAACAAACACATGCTTGAAAATATATTGCATATGTCTATAGTATATACACAGGAATTATCCTTTTGTAATGCTATAGATTGTCCTACATCAAAAATGCATGCTATATTTTTGGAGTAATACCTTGCGTTAAAGCAGCAGCTGTCACAGCTTTGGGCTGGGTTCCCCCTCGCTTGCTTACTACTGAGGTACATTAACCTTCTCTCTCCCGTTGTGTGGTGTTTGCATCCTGACTCAGGCCATAGCCAGAAACCCCCAGGAGAAATTGCCGGGGGGTGGGGGGTGGGGGGAAGAGCAGGGACTGGAATGCTGGCACACTAATGTCACTTCTGGTAAAACTGGAAGTGATGTCTTTAGATGCTGTAGTATTTACAAAAACTCTATTCTTTTACCCAGGGCTTTTTTCCTGGGAAAAGAGGCGGCAGAACTCAGTGGGTTGCCCTCGGAGAAAATGGTCACATGGCTGGTGGCCCCGCCCCCTGATCTCCAGATGGAGGGGAGTTGAGATTGCTGAGCGGCACGGAGGGCAATCTCAACTCCCCTCCATCTGGAGATCAGTGGGCGGGGCCACCAGCCATGTGACCATTTTCAAGAGGTTCCGGAACTCCGTTCCCCCGTGTTCCTGCTGAAAAAAAGCCCTGGTTTTACCATTAGAGTTACCAGATGGCCAAAATACTGGACAGAGTCCCCTATAACTTATCCGTCATTTATTTTTCGCATGTGTGTGTGAGCTTCCTGGTCCCGCATGATGACATCACTGAACAGTGACATAATCACTGGCATGTAGGAGGCCCAGCGGGCAACTTCCTCAGTTTGCTGGGAGTCCATGCAGGTCAGCCTGCCACTTCCGGGGCACACACCAAGGAGGCCGGGCAGGCTGGCCAGCCACTTCTCAGGTGTGCAATCTGTCTGGTATTTTAATCCCATCCCCACCAGACAGCCTGAGCAATAAACAAACTATCTGGGGGAAAAGTGGACACCTGACAATCCTATTTATAAGGTTGCCTATATACTCCTAGCAGGAGAATGGAGACCTGGAACTTACCAGGCACTTCCTGAAGTCATCTCCTGGCTCTTGCATGATGATGTCACTTCTGGGAAGTGGTGTCATCACACTAGCCATGACTTGAGTGTGTTCCTGTTATTCCACTTTTGTTCCTCACATAACATTTCACTAGGGATGGCAAGCTGGCCAGAGAGTCTTAGGATATCAACTAAACCTTGCTTCTCCCTTAGAGTTGCCAAGTCCAGCTTAGGAAACGCTTGGAGATATGGAGATAGCATCTAAGGAGGGCAGTATTTGGGGAAGTTAGGAACCTCAGTCGGGTATAATGCCATACAGTCCATCCTCCAAAGCTGCCATTTTCTCCAAAGGAATAAACCTCTGTAGTCTGGAGATCTGTTGTAGTTCCAGGAAGTTGGAACCCCTACCCAAACACACTCCTAAGACTACGCAATTCTATTTCACCTCTGGGTTTATCCAGGCACAGTGCCAGCTTACCTGGTGCTGACATATTTTCATATATGTCGGTTTATCTTCAAGTTACTCAGCATTATGCCGTTGTAGGACTTCATCAGAGACAAGGTAGAGGATTATTCCCTAAATTAGTCAAGACTAAATGGTTTCATCTGTTAAATTGCAACTAACTTTATCTGGATTGGGGCCATAGAGATCAGTGGAACAATTCCAAAGAAGTCTCTATTCTGCAAACTCTTTTTGCAAGTGTAACTTTTGTTACTAGAACAAATTTAGTCCATTTATTGCAGTGTGGCTTGGGGACAAAATATACTCACCCACTGTGTAATTTAGTTGGAAAAACCGTTGCAAGTGCCCCTGATATGAACTGAGGGGAAAATTTAACTCTTCCCTCTGTGGCTTTCAATTAAAAATTCGGGTACAGAAAAAGATGGATGCCTGTGTACTGCCTGTCTTTTCCCCATTGTTTGGGCTAAAAGCAGCCTGGAAGGCACTTTTTAATCAGGAAAGTGAGGCAGGGTCAAGGTCGACCTTCCTTCCTTCCTTCTTTAGCACTGGAGCTCCCATCTATATTGCCCCCCATCCATGCTTTTTGCAACTAAAGTGAAGTTCTTCATTTTCAGTTTGACCATTTGTCTTTTCTTTACTATCAAGTCCAAGATGACTTATGGCAACTCTGTAGGGTTTTCAAGGCAAGAGACGTTCAAAGGTAGTTTGCTATTGCCTGCCTCTGCATAGCAACCCTAGACTTCCTTGGTGGTCTCCCATCCAAGTCCTAGCCAGGGCTGACCCTGTTAAGTTTATGAGGTCTAAAAAGATTGGACTAGTCTAGGCTACCCAGGTCAGGCCATTTGTCCTATCAGCTTTTTAAAGATGGTCATGATTCAGCCATCACTAAGCACTTTGCAATCCCAGTAAAATGAGCCTCTTTAATTTAAATCAATGGGATTTAGAAGTGCATCATGGTGGGGGTCACCCTGAACTTGATAGCCCAGGTGAGCTTGATCTCGTCAGATCTCGGAAGCTAAGCAGGGTCAGCCTTGGTTAGCAATTGGATGGAAGACCTTCAATGAAGACCAGGGTTGCAGAGACAGGCAATGGCAAACCACCTCTGTTGGGTCCTTGGCAGGATAACCCCACCAGGGGGTCGCCATGTCAGCTATGACTCCAGGGCACTCTCCACCACCACCATGTTGGGAATCATGTTCTATTTTTTAGGACTGGCATACTCTCAGGAGTTAAAAAAAAAGTATATTGCACAGAATTAGGAATGCTACTGTATTTCATAGCCCCATTGTTTAGACTCAGAATTCCTCATTTTATTTCCTTTTTCAAAGCGTACATGCGAGTTTTTTTTAAAAAATGCCATTTTCCCTTTCCTCATGCCATTTATTTCCTGCTAAACATATGCCCTTTTAATTGTGTGCGTGTGTGCTGATTGCTTATGCTTGGCATCCTTAAAAGAAATTAACTAATCAGGACCACCAGTGACAAAAAGTCTGGTGGCACTGGAGGCGACTCATTTACAATGATCGTAAAAAGCTGACCATCACAAAAGCCAAAAAGAAACAAAAAAGTGCTGCAGATCTGTACATTTCTAAATACTTTTAACAATGTTTTAGCCCTCTTCCTGTAGTCAAAATAGATGTCTTTAAAGTTTGGAAAGCCTGTATGAAATTACAAAGGAAAAAAATGATATCCTATTTTTACTGTGTTCTGTTTCATGGCATCAGTGAGTTGGATTCCAGCAGGATCAGCTGGAACGCAGTGGAATGGAGTTCCTCCGGCACCTCTTGAAAACGGTCACATGGCTGGTGGCCCCACCCCGTGATCTCCAGACAGAGGGGAGTTTAGATTGCCCTCCGTGCCACTCAGCAGCCCTGTTTGTATATCAGGAGGTGGGGCCATCAGCCATGTGACCATTTTCATCTAGCGTGATTTAAACTTTAAAAAACTCCCCCCTTGTTCCAGCTGACCCAAAGTGATGTCATTGTGCGGTCCTGGGAGTGTGTGCACACACACATGTGGTACCAGTGGCACCACCTCCAGCCAAGAGCTTTCCCCCCTGCTGGCAACCCATTGAGTTCCACCAACTCTTTTCCCAGAAAAAAAAGCCCTGGATCCCAGAGACATGAGTCCTTCTGTTGGCAAAAGCGCACTGCTGAATTCCATTCCATTTGTGCCTTGTAAATGCAGTTTTGGTTTTTGGATTTGCTTGCTAAAATTAAGGAGTACCTCATGACACACCGAACAGTAAACTTTTAAACTCCCCCCACAATTTTTTGACCATAGGGTTGCCAGCCTCCAGGTGGTCACTGGAGATCTGGAATTACAGCTGATCTTCAGGCCCTAGAGATCAGTTCCCCTGGAGAAAATAGCTGCTTTGGAGGGTGGACTCGATGACCTTTTATTTTAATAAGGTCCCTCCCCTCCCCAAACCCTGCCCTCTCCAGGCTCCACGCCCAAATCTCTAGGAATTTCCCAATAAGGAGCGGGCAACCCAAACTTCACTTTCTTAAGTGAGCTTTCTCTTCAGAACTGCTGTTTGTGGACCTGGCACATATCCTGCCCATACCATCATTGCTTTAGTGACCACAACATTATTACGTGTCAGGAAGAGGAAAGGTGGTGGGGGAGGATCTATCTTACAATGTTGGTCGAAGGTTGTTGACAAATGGCTGTATTCTCTCCTGCCGAGTGTGAGGTGTTAATGTTACTAAATGTCTTGAAATATTAGACTGGGATTGCCTGCTGGCCATTTGTAGGTGACATATCCTGGGACATGATGGGGGTGGGGGTGGTGGCTTCATTTTCTAGTCTTTTTCCCCCCAAGGCTGGGGGGGGCATCCATAAATTACAACGGAGGACAAAAGCAGAAGCTAACAGTGGAAAATTAGGCCCAAAGGCAAAATAATTACATATACAGCCTTTAGCAGTGAGGGAGAAAGCCATCAATCAGCCCCCAATTATTCACTAGTTAATCAGTTCTGCCCTTCCTATATTGAAGGGTTACAGTGTAATTAAGTTGGCAGCATCCTTTTAATTCATCAAACATACAACACATGGCAGTATTTGCTACAGTCAGGGGATAGCACCTTTGTGCCGCTGACCCCTGGCGCTGCTGCAGGAGAGGAGGGAAACTTCAGAGGTAAGGGGAGAATATTTATGCAAAGGCATGCTACGGGGTGAGGGAGCTTTGGAGGCAGTGCTGGGAGTGGAAAGCAAACAGAGGCCTTGGAATGTTGGGAACGGGACAGGGAGCGTTTCAGAAGTACAGGCCGCCCTGAGCAAATGTGCTGATGCATTTCTCTGCCAGAGAACTTCTCCCCCCCTCCCCAGCTGTGGTACAAATAAGAGAAGCACTTTGCAGGGTGGGGTGTGTGGAGATCTGGTAAGATTCGTCCCCAAATGATTATAGTAGCTGTCAGAACACAGAGTTGCCTTCTTTGAATCGTATCTTAACCAAGAACCCATGAGGTGGTCATAGGCCAGTGGCTCTGTCTCAACCTCGACTCTCCCATTTGCAAGAGTGGGATAATACTAGCCTACATTACAGGGCCAGTGCAAAGAGAATGCCAAGATAAGTGTCCTGAAGTGCCACTGATTACTTTTTTAACTCCACCTTTTCTTCCAAGGAGCTCAGGGCAGTGTTCATGGCTGTCTTTCTATTTTATCCTCACAACAATCCTGTGAGGTAGATTAGGCAGAGAGAGAGAGAGAGAGAGAGAGAGAGAGAGAATGTGACTGGTCCAAGGTCGCCCAGCTAGCTTCCATGGCAGAATGGAGATTATTTTGAACCCAAGTACTAGTCATAGAGTCATAGGGTCTCACCACAGTGCATTTTATAGACTTTTTACATGAAATAGATAACAATGATTTGATGATATCTGGGTTTATGGGCTCTTATTTCTAACACAGAATAAGTGAGACTTTGAAAACGATCTATATTTGTCGTGGAGAAAATCGGAACTCGTAGTTTAGTTTCTCTCTTTTTTTTATATCTTTCTGTTTTGTATCTTTATGGCCGTCGTCACATGGGCTTTTATTTAGCGCTAAAATGGCGCTATTTCCCGGCAAACACCCACCTTATTCCAACACTGTAGCGATTTTCTCTCTTCTGCTTTGTGCTTGATAGCCGCGCTATTTTGTGCCTCAGTGTGAATGCCTCACATCGATGTATTTCGCCTTGCAACATCCTATGCCCTCCCTTCAATCCCAGAATCCATTTCTTCCTGCGATTCCCCTTTTTAAAATTTTATTATGTCCTTATAACACCATAACGACATAACACAATGCAAACTTTCTGCTGAAGTAAAAATGACTCAATCGCCATGGCAGAGTCTTCAGCGATGGGGATCACGTCAGACAGGGAGTTTTCTGCGGGCAAAGGGCTATTTATATAATTTCAAAGTTGGGAAAACAAAAGGGTCGTAATGTTTTGCTCTAACGGAATGTTTATATGTTGTTATTCCGTTATAGCGGAATTAAACGCCAGAAAAAAAAAGGGGGAGGAGCTGCTTCTGCGCGGTTAGAGAGAACAGAACAGAGTGCTTCGGTGTGGACTGCTGGTGGCGCGAAGAGCCGTTAGGTGACCCAAAGAAACGTTACTGTGCCGATAACAGGTAGGACGCTATATGCTGTAAATTTAACGGAAGAGATGCCCATGTGACGACGGCCATTATTATTAGTTGCTTTTCCTGTTTGTTTTCTCACATTTATATGTACTATTCGTTTGGTTTTTAGATTGTTGTGTCTTTTCTTGTTTTTATGTTTACTGTCTATTGTTTAAATAAATAAATTTATACTATTTCAATTTAGTTAGCAACAGAGCTTTTTTTCAGCTGGAACATGGTGGAATGGAGTTCCAACACCTCTTGAAAATGGTCACATGGCTGGTGGCTCCGCCCCCTGATCTCCAGAGAGGAGAGTTTAGATTGCCCTCTGCATTGCTCTGAAGTGACATTCTAGGATTTTCCCCTAGACACTATGATCTTTACCTGGAAGTGACATCATATTCTCTCAAAACTTCAGTCTCCCCAGGCACTGCCTCTCCAAATCTCCCAGTATATACCTAGGCAATGTTGGAAACCCTAGACTTAAACCTGCTTTCTCCACTTGCCACATTCCCAGTCATAATCGGGCCACATGTGCCTGGGAAGCACAAAACTGCCAGACCACATCTGCCAACCCTACCCAGGGACAGACCCAGGAAAATCATAACTTGCACTGAGAGCCAAGCTACAAGTGACGCCTGACACGGGTTGGACACTTGTCAGCTTCCCTCAAGTTTTGATGGGAAATGTAGGCGTCTTGGTCTTGCAGCTTGGCTCTCCATTTAATTGAAGTTTACAGAGCTGCAGTCTATGGGAGGGAGAACATGTGGTCAGGAGGGGAGTGCAGGCATCGGGCTCTTTCCAGGAGCCCCCCTTCCCCTCCACTGGGTTTCTGTAAACTTCAATTAAATGGAGAGCCAAACTGTAAGACCAGGACGCCTACATTTCCCATCAAAACCTGAGGGAAGCTGACAAGTGTCCAACCCGTGTCAGGCGTCACTTGTAGCTTGGCTCACAGTAGCCATTTGGATCCTGAGTATCCATTTGGCAAAAGGAGTGATTGATAAAGCGACTGCATTTAAAAAAAATTCTTTCTCTACAGTTTTTGTGTTGCGTTACCAGTATGCTCCACTTTTGATTGCAACACTTTAATACAGATATTGGTTCAATAAGCATCAGGTTGCCTCAAAGGAAAAAGTATCCCAAACTGTCATCAACTTGTCATAACTCAAGACAACACAATCGTGACATGATATAATTTTATGCAACGTGATTTCCCTGAATGGTTATCAAGGGCCATTGGATTCCGTCTGCCGGTGTTATGTTCTTGAATAGTCTCCGCCAATATTTGTGGCTGATTATCATACAGTAAGCATTTAAGAACTCCCACATGCCTGGTAGATATGTTGGTAAACAAGACAAAGCAGCCTACACTAAAATGAAGGTTAGGACTGTGATCCAGATGGGGCCATGTGAGCATGAAAACAAAGTACCTTTGCTTCTATGTGCACAAATACCTGCACTTTTGCACAAGCAGTTGTGCAAATGGACATGCATAGGGACACTCAGGTTTGCAAAATATCTTGCACGTAAAGGAAAGATTCTTGGGGTGCATATTTGATTTTTCACACACATCATTTCTGCACACATTGCTTGTGCAAAATACAGTTGCTTTGCATGCAGGAACTTGCTTTGCCATGTTGGACAGCCCCCCCCCCCCGGAATATCATGAGGGATGAGTTAGAGGTCTGCAATGGAAGGGGGGAATTGGTGAAAATCACTTCCCTTTCCCTTAGCAGAAACCTAAGCCTCAACACAATCCAGGAAGTGTGCATGAGGAGGAGCCACATAAAGAGAAAGAGGCATTTCGAGGGGAGGAAGTAAAGGGCAAGGAAGGGGCAGGTCAAGGAGGGGGAGCTAAATAGGGTACAGAGGATATATTCTGGCAGGGGACTGCAGGGTTGGAAGGCAGGGGGCTCTGAGGGAGGAACGGCTGTAGAGGACTGTAAAGAAATAGTCTGGGTGCTTGTGCTGAAATTTGGAACCCATGCCTCACAAAAGGGGCATATGCCCAGTTGTGGGTCTATCCATGACAAAGCCTTGGATTTCAACTTTCAGGACCCACTCGAGGCTATTAGGTGGGGTCCCATTGAGACCATTGACCAACATCCACCTGGCAGAATCACTCTTCCTATTCTGAGGACTTGCTGTGGCATCCCTGGGACCAACAGGAGAAACCCCACTTGGCCTACCTGGAGGATGAATCTGGCACACTCCATGAGCCCTCTTGGTGATGGTAAGACAACAGGGATTGAAGAAGGGTTGCTCTCCAGTCCCTCTAGACACTTTTCCCAGAACGAAATGGGAGATTGCTCCAAGGGCTCAAGGTACCCCATGGCAGCAATTTCCCCAAGTGGGAATGCAGAGGTCAAACATCATATTAGACCCTCTGCTGAGCTATAAGTCCCTGGGGATGTCGCACTATGCTGATTCCCAAAGCTTATTCTTGACATGATATCTCTCACCATTCTCTTTCACCATTATTTATTTATTCCTAATGAAGAGTCACCCCCTGCACATTTAAGCAATCTTTGATAGCTCTTAAGTTCCCAAATGAGCAAATACAGAGTACATTTGACATACAGCATCAAAGGAAACAAGAGTAGGCAGACAAGAGAACCTTGAAATAAGGTGTTGATAATCAATCAATGTATTGATACTGTGTTAATTAAAAGAACAGACTTCAAAACATTTCAAGCTGCTAAAAATCTTTTCATTTCTCTCCAAACAGCTAGTTTTCTTGACACTTTCAATTATCCTAGAATGTTTCGACACATTAATATATGTGCCATTTACTCAAATATTCTTAAATAGAATTAAGATAGGGAGGGGGCAGGGAGCAGTATCATAATAAGGATGCTTCTAAAGTGCTCCTTATCTGAGTTTCCCCCAAGATTTTGGAGGATAGACTTACCTAGTCTTCTTCCCCAAGTGGAACTGATGTGTTAGGAATCTTCTATCGGTCTTTTGCTTTTACATTCTGAACTTTGAACAGAGCACAGCAACTTTCAAGCCGCTAAGTTAATTTGCATCTCTTCCTCCCCTTGCATTGATAAAACACTACAAAACAAGCAATCCCGATGGAACCGTGCACATGGTTATATCAAGATTCTCTTTGTGTGGCAGTTTTCCTACGTGCATGTGTGTATTAGCAAAATGCCTCCCAACAGTAATCTTGATGTACTGATATGTGCAATCATATTGACATCTGAATGTGTATTGTTTTTAGAAATTAAGCCAGATTTAGAGGAGTACAGCACACACAGACATATATATTGTGCAGTAAATTCTCTTACCTCCAGCCCTAGTGAGGTATTAACTGCCTGCACTGCCTTTGAAGAAGCTCCTCTTTTAGAATAGGAAGTGGACAGAAGAGAATCCAGAGAAGAGCTGCCATTAAATTCCTCCATATTTTCCTAAACATTTGCTCAGCCTTGTGATCCTAGAGGGAAATAGAGGGGGCATCTAACTCAGCTTCGCTAAATTGTAAATAAGAGAGTAACTTGGAGATGTTAAAGCAGAAATGAAGGAGAAAGCATGTACTCATCTACTTTGGAGATTCTTATAGATTGTGCTCCTTTGCATGGTCCCTCTCCTTGAGTTTATGGGTAAAGACAGGCCCAGTATATATAAACTAAGATTATCAAAGGGGATTTTACACACAGAAAGCAACCAGCATGTTCTGGCCAGCCAGCTTGTACAGGCAGTCGTAAAAGCCAATGGAAGGCATGACTGGAATGAAATAGTCAATCAGTGTTCCACATGCTCTACCCCCACTCTTCCTGTTAAGTTAACTTGTCAGAGCTCGCAGGGTAAACCTCTGCCCTTGAGAAAATCAGGAGTGGGAGAAAAAATAGCCAAATAATGGTCGCCATAGTGACTCTCTAGGAATTCCCCCATGTCTTGATGGTCTTTACCATAGAGATTAGGGGAAATTCCTAGAGCATCACCCAGAAGTGACATCACATCCGCCAAACTCCACACTCCCCTGGAAACCCTACTTGTGAGTCAACTTGAAAACCAGGCACAGGTGTGCACAACGATGCCTAATGCTAAAAGAGATGCAAAAAGGAAGGCTATGGGGATTCAAAAGATGGCAGTAAAATGTCTTACATTTTAACAAGGCTTTTTTGCCAGCCACTTTAAAGACATTGAGCTGTCATGGTTAAGAGTGTCAGAGGGGGACCTGTGAGACCTGGGGCCTAACTATACAATACATGATCCCGATGTCCCCCCACATTCCATATGCACCAGTCCTTTTGATGAAACATACGCTGAGAGTTCCAAGATCAGAACTTAATTTTGAGCAGTGACCCGATTTGGATCGGGACAGCAGCATGTAGGGAGAGGGGACTTCAACCTTTCCACTGCATTTTCCCAACCTGAAACTGCCCTGGGGAGCCGCGATTGGTCCTGTTAGGGAAACTGATGTGTACTGATGGGTTACATGTAAGTTTCTTCCAAAAGGCCAATAAAAGCAATCTTTACCTGAATCAAGTCTGTGTAGACCTGGGAATTAAATTCCAAGCACAGAACACCCTGCTTGTGTTACCCAGGACATAAGGGCAAATTTGTAACATACAGTTAGGCCCCTGCTTCCAAATCCCCACCCAGTTACGAAACTCTCTGGGTGATTGTAGATCAGTCACTCTGTCTCAGCCTCATCCTCCTCATAGAGTTGTCATGAGGACAAAACCTTGTATACCACCCTGAACTCTTTAGCTGAAGGCTGGGATGGATAGACAAACTAGCCTCCTAATAAGAATAAAGATTACCTGGTTAAAAAAATAAATAACCAGCATAGCTGTACAAAAGAAGTGAAAAGGGAATCCATTATTTATTAATAAAACATAAGGAAATCTGGGGATTTTTAGTGAAATATTAAGTGTTGGAATTCTTTCCATCACATTTAATATTCAAATACATTTATCATAGTGTTGCTTTATTATGTAATCTGTATGTTTAACAAAAGGTTAAAAGTGCCTCCTTGCATGGTTGAAAAGTGCCCTTCTGAAATGGTTCCCTCTACAGCGAAATTTCCCTTAAAAAAGCACGGGCACAGGATGAAACAATAAAGGAATGGAAACCCATTTGACCTCCTGCATTATAACTATTTCTGCCCCGTCATGGCTACAGTCCTAAAACCATGTTCTGATGGAATAAAATGGGATTTACTACCAAGTAGACCTGCTTAAGATTGCCCTGATGACATCTTTTAATTTATTGAGTCTTATAGGAGAACTCCTGCCCTCCAGGTTTCACACTGAATTTTTAAAAAAGTTGTACAGTGGCAAAACTTGTAACCAATCTATTGTTTTAAATTTGAATAGACATGCTACAAAAATATCAGGGATAGTTCCTCTAAAAAGATTGTAAAGTACGGGATACCTGGTGAGATCATTTAGAGTGACTCACGAAAGTTCATACCCTGCCACAAATTTTCTGTAATCACTCCACTCTCCAAGATATAAGGGCAGATGGACTCACATTCTAGCTGTATCTGAAGAAGTGAGCTGTGACTCAGGAAAGCTCATACCCTACCACAAATTTTGTTAGTCTTATAGGACTCTTGCTCTTTTCTACTGCTACAGACAACACAGCAACCCATCTTTATCTCATGGAAGGCAACACATATAGCTATACAGAATGGAAATCCATCAGTCTTATGAAGAAACTTGCACAGGTACAAACAGACATCATCTTTCTCACCAAATGCAGAAGACCGAATATTATACCAAAGGGACTGAGAATTTTAAAAAACCCTCTGCAATCACTGGCTATTGTCATTCAGCTTCTGTAATCACTCCAGTCCTCAAGATATAAGGAGACACATTCTAGCTGTATCTGAAGAAGTGAGCTGTGACTCATGAAAGCTCATACCCTACCACAAATTTTGTTAGTCTTATAGGCGCTCCTGGACTCTGGCTCTTTTCTCCTGCTACCAACAGACTAACACATCTACCCATAATGATCAATAACATGCGATGTTGCATTATAATGGCATGCCCTCATAGCTTTAATTAAAAAAACAAAAAACAAAAAACAGAACAACAGGCAATTGTTAATTGATCAACTTCACTTTGGAACCAAGACCAAGGAATTTGGAACTCTGGAATCAAAGGAAAAAATTTAGATGAGAATTTTGGAAACAGCCCTAACCAGGGGCCCAAATTGTTCTACGATTAACTGTGTCACTAGAGTGATTAATTCTTCAAGACCTGGTACGATTTGTTCCCACACATGAATGTCAGTTTTTCCTGTCACAGAAGAAGCCACAAATATCTGTCTCACTTACCAAATTGTGACTAAAGACCCCATCAATCTTCTGATTCCATCACATATTCTAGTTCCATTGGATTCTCACTAATCTGCAATTGTGAAACTGAACTCTTATTAGTAAGGCTTTTTTTCTGGGAAAAGAGGGGGTGGAACTCAGTGGGTTGCCCTCAGCGAAAATGGTCACATGGCTGGTGGCCCCGCCCCCTGATCTCCAGACACAGCGCGGAGGGCAATCAAAACTCCCCTCTGTCTGGAGATCTGGGGTGGAACCACCGGCCATGTGACCATTTTCAAGAGGTTCCGGAACTCTGTTCCCCCACGTTCCAGTTGAAAAAAAGCCCTGCTTATTAGGAAAAAACTGACTGCCTGAATTCAAGTGAAGTCTTACAGCAGCGATATTCAAGCAATGGGGAGGAAACTACATGTGGCTGTTTGATGTGCCACCTGTGGCTCTTCCACTTAAGCAAGACCCTTGCCTCATGGGGCTTGTGGTTGGCAAGTGGTTCCCATCTTGAAACAGCCACCATTGGAGAAAAAAAATCAGGTGAGTGTCCATGTTGGTCTGCAGTAGAATGGCAAGACTTGGGTCCAATGACACCTTAAAAACCAACAAGATTTTCAGGGTATAAGTTTTCAAGACTCAAAGCTCCCTTCTTCAGATAGGAGCTGTCGTCAGGTATCTGAGGAAGAAAGCTTTGACTTTCAAAAGCGATACTCTCCCCGATGTTATTTAACATCTATATGCGCCCCCTCACCCAGTTGGTGCAGAGGTTTGGGCTGGGTTGTCATCAATATGCGGAGCTTTGGAGGCTGTGACGGCATGGTTGAAACAGAGCAGGCTGAAATTGAACCCAGTGAAGACGGAGGTCCTGCAGCTGGGACGGGGGCTGCCAGATGTTGGGATCCAGCTCCCTGCCCTGGATGGGACACCACTGGCAACTTTGCCAGTGGTAAAGAGTCTGGGTGTACTCCTGGATGCCTCCCTATCGATGGAGGCCCAGGTCACGGCGGTTGCCAAGTCTGCATTTTTCCATCTTCGTCAGATCAGGCAACTTGCCCCCTACCTGACGCCCCAGGACCTGGCTACAGTGATCCACGCAACGGTCACCTCCAGGTTAGATTACTGTAACTCACTCTACGCTGGGTTACCCCTGGGCCTGATCTGGAAACTACAACTGGTCCAGAATGCAGCGGCGCGGGTCCTGACTGGTATACGTTACCAGTCACACATCACACCTGTCCTGTGCCAGCTGCACTGGCTTCCGGTTGAATTCCGAATCAGGTTCAAAGTGTTGGTTCTTACCTTTAAAGCCCTGAGCGGGTTGGGACTGCCCCTCCCTGTACATTCCCCTGAGATTGCTTTGATCAGCGAATAAATATTTACTTGTGGTCCCCGGCCCTAAGGAAGCCCGCCTCGCCCACCTCGCTTCAACCAGGGCCAGGGCCTTTTCAGTCCTGGCCCCAGCCTGGTGGAATGCTCTGTCAATGGAAACCCAGGCCCAGCGGGACATATTATCGTTCCGCCAGGCCTGTAAGACAGAGCTGTTCCGCCAGGCATTCGGTGATTGAAGGGGGCGTTGCCATGTCGGCCTCCCACCTTTGGGGTGGGGGAGGGTTCTCCCCACCACTGCACTTTGTTAATTTGTTTTATTGTTTGTATATTGATTTTAGTTCTTGTTTTTATCGATTTTAACTGTTCACCGCCCAGAGCCCCTGGGGATGGGCGGTATATAAATTGAAATATAAATAAATAAATATATCCTGAAAATCTTGGTTTTTAAAGTGTCACTTGACTCAAATTTTGCTGACCACTAGAAGAACAGGTAAGCTGCAAACCTCCTTGAGAGGCCAGCCTCTTACCAGGAATGGAAGTAAATGTAGCTCTTTGGGTTGATCGTAATTGCTAATGTGGCTCTCTATGATCCCCAAAGTGAGTACCAAAGGTAGATTGGCCCATAGGTAGGCTTGCCAGGTCTGTGGTTCTGGTGGGCAAACTCCTGTCAATCCCTTCTGATACCTGTCAATACCTCAGGCATCAAGAGAAGAAGGGTGGGAAAAGTCCTGGTGTTTAACCAGAAGTGGTAAAGGATGTTTTCCATTTTTGCAAAAACTGTGTGGTAAAACTGGAGACCCAGGCCGTTTTCACATGGCTTACCAGCTACGGAACATCGTGTTGAGCTCCCAGAACGACAGCGTCTTCTTGGCGTGATATCGTGCAAGAATGGTAGTTCTCGTGCGAAATCACGCCAGGAAGATGCTGTCGTTCCAGGAGCTCGGAGTGATGGTCCGTAGCCAGTAAGCCATATGAAAATGGCACCAGTGAGTGATGGACTAGGATCTGGGAGCATCCAGATTCAAATCGCACGCCTGCCACAGAAGCTTGCTGGATGAGCTTGAGACAGTCACCTAATCTCAGCCTAACCTACCTCACGGGGTTGTTGTGAGGTGAAAATGGAGGAGGGGAGAATGGTGTAAGCTGCTTTGAGTCCCCATTGGGGAGAAAGACAGGTGTGTAAATGAAGTAAAATTAAAAAGAAAAAAATTTAAAACCATAGAGTTTTTGCAAAAAACAGTGGAACTCCAGCAATGCTCTGATGACACCTCTTGGTGCAGAGGAGTGATGCTGCTGGCAAGGTGAAGACCTTGCCAGCAAAGTCGTGGCATCAACAATGAGGATCCCTCCCCAGAGGTTGGTAAGTCTCCTGCCAGTTGCCCTGGCAACCAGATGGAGCTTGGGGAACGGAGACATGGGTGGATGCTGGCACTGTGCGCTCAAAGCCATCACCTCTGGGGAAAAAACAGAAGTGACATGACATCACTTCCAGGTTTTCTTCCACACTGATGTCTCACCATGTGCGCGACACCGATAGTTTAGCCTAGCGACCCTGAGAATGGGAGATCGCAAGGTGCAAATGCAGATTTTGATACTGAACGTACGGATTCCGCTTCAGCATCCCGAGAACCTTGCCATTCTTCTTGTGGCCTGATGAAGTACTGGAGGTTAAGCAGGATTGCCAGAGTGAGGAGCTGTCTCTTTAAGAGAAGCTCGTAAGAAGTTCTTTCAACCAGCTCTAGAAAGCTGTCCCCACTATTCCTATGCTCCGGGCTCTCTGCAAACTATGGAAAAATGGAATTACTTTGGAGGGCTTTCTCCCCAGATTATAGGGCTGTGTTGTAAGAAGCAGCTCAGAGAGATGCATTGGTAGGGGCAGGGACTATATGCTACTCAGTTGAGTACTGTCTGCTGATGTAGCCGTGTGCCTATTAGGGAGTTTTTCATATTGCTAAACATACCGTAGCTATGCTTTGTTTCATAAAGATTTCATCTTTATGCTTGGCTTTATCTTTGTTTTTCAAATGTTCTGCTCCCATACCCTATTGTATCTGCTCGCTGAATGTCCTAACTGCTGTTCATGATTGTACTTTGCTCAGTGAACGTCCTAGCTGTTGTTATATTGCACTGTGTAATCTCCCTTGAATTTAAGTGAGAAAGGTGGAATAATGACGATGACGATGACGATGACGATAATGTTAATGATAATAAATACCAGGGCTTTTTTCTGGGAAAAAGGTGGTGGTACTTAGTGGGTTGCCCTCGGAGAAAATGGTCACATGGCTGGTGGCCCTGCCTCCTGATCTCCAGACAGAGGGGAGTTGAGATTGCCCAGAGGGCCATCTAAACTCCCCTCTGTCTGGAGATCAGGAGGCGGGGCCACCAGCCATGTGACCATTTTCCAGAGGTGCCGGAACTCTGCTCCGCTGCGTTCCAGCTGAAAAAAAGCCCTGATAAATACCAACAGTAAGAGTAAACCATGGAAGATGTAACAGCAAGTAATCAAAGAGTGGGGCATCATAACTTTCCCCACCTTTTATAATGCTGATGGATCTTGAACTTGGGCCTTTATGCCAGACTACTGTAATAGGGATGGGAATACATTATAGAAAGTTGCTTCGTAGCTACTGTGAGCCAAATTAGACCTTATAAAGGACACAGAGATGCTGCTGATCGTTCTGTAGAACTTGCAACAAATCCAGCTTTTCTTAGCACATCATTTGGCTTCTCCTATTGCGGAGCGGTATTTTGGTACATTTTGATTGTGTGTGTACGTGCAAAGTACATTCAGTCTTGTATAAAAACATCCTGCCTTTTTCAGTAAAGTGGTTCAGAGCAGAACTACACATTGCATGAAATCCTGTTATTATTTCTCCCCACCTCCCCCTGGTGTGTTTTTTAAATCAGCAACCACAAGAGGGTGCAGTTGAAACATCCATAAATTTACCCCGTAGGAATAAAAGCAACTGAGTGAGGGATATTTTCAGAGGGGAAAAGAGTTAAATAATCCCAAATATGCTGCTACATGTTTCCCCTCTTAAATTGTAGCCTCTATGACTGCAATTTGTTTTTTAAAAACTACAGAGAAATAATCAGGGAAACGGAGCATATTCTGCCTTTTTGACATTCAACACTTTTATAGAGATCCTTCAATTTCTCCTGTTATGACTGGGCCCCTGATCATCAGAATCAGTGTGCTTATCCAGTTTGGTGTAGTGGTTAAGAGCGGCAGGGCTCTAATCTGGAGAGCCGGGTTTGATTCCCTACTCCTCTGCTTGAAGCCAGCTGGGTGACCTTGGGCCAGTCACGGCTCTCTGGAGCTCTCTCAGCCCCACCCACCTTTTGTTGTGGGGATAATAATGGCATACTTTGTAAACCGCTCTGAGTGGGCATTAAGTTGTCCTTAAGGGCGGTATATAAATCAAATGTTGTTGTTGTTGAAATTACGACATTTTAGGCCTACATATTTTCTAGCATTTCAGAGATGAAAACAGAGACATTCTTGTCTACTTCTAGCACCAAGGTCCCTCATTGACTCACTGCTGAATAGGGCAACCAGGCCCCTTCTGGGGGCAAGCAATTCTCTACCCCCTGGCTCCTGTTTCCTCCTGCCTCTTGGAGCAAATAAAAAAAAAATCACCATTGGGATGATGGCAAAATGTCACTTCTGGGAAAAACACAGAAATGATGTTAGTCCTCTCTAGGAACTTCTGGAAACTCTATGATTCCCATAGAGTTTCCATTGATTCCTAGAGAGAACTGACCTCACTTCTGTTGCTGATGGTAAAAACGTAGTTTTCTGTAATTCCTAAAGAGGATTGACATCACTTTTGGTTTTTCCATGGAAATGATGTCATGCCATCAGTCCTATGATCACTTTTTCATTTCTCTCCCACTCTGCTCTGAGCAGTCAGGAAAGGAGCTGGCCCCGGCCCCCACCAGAGAACTGACAACTCTAGATGGGCATAAGTCATGTCTATTGCATTTTCTTGCACCACAGGCACCAGAAGGGCTGCCGTTGCCTCAGATACCATTTCCAACCTGGCCCTGGAGTTTTTCCAGAATTACAATTGATCTCCAGAGATCAGTTCCCTGAAGAAAATGGCTGCCTTGGAAGGTGGACTATACACCATTATACTCAGCTGAGGCCCCTCCCCTCCTAAACCCCACCCTCTCCAGCCTCCCCTCCGCAAATCTCCAGGAATTTCCCAACCTGGAGCTGGCAGCCGTAGGTTAGGTATCGATGTGGCTCTGGGTGCCTTTAGGCTTCTCCTACCCTTGCTGTGTAATGTATTCCTTTGCCCTGCAAGGGAGTCCATCGTGCAAAGGTTTTAATAGAAGCAATAGGGTCCCATTGGTTAAAGAGAGACTAGAATAGGTCAGTGTCCTAAAACAGGTTATCAGCAGCTTGACAACTGCTTCATGGCCCTTTCATGTTCATGCATGTGCATTTTCCTGCGTGTGTGCTAGCGAGAATAGGCATCACATATACTTACCTCAGAGATTTACCTTTTGGAGAGCTGGAAGGAAAAGGATTGAAAGTTGAAGAATGCCAACAGTAATATTACCATCACAACTTCTAAAGGGGCAAAATAGGGTCAGTGACCACTAGAAAGGAGCAGATTTCCCTGCTATATAGGCATAGCTGAACCAACTTGTCACCGAGGTGGTAAATCAGTGCCTGGACTGTACCACTTCAGACTGTGAAATGCTTACCTGCAGTACAGGCTCACTGTGTCAATGAAAACTCAGCCTTAGTTTTGGGGAGTTGTTGGGAGATTTCAGCTGGGACTTAAATATGTGTTAACTGCTGGGCTGGCTCATCTTACACGATCCACAGCTCACTTTACACCATTGGACTAAGTAAAGCAAAGGGAAGATAATGGAAAGTATCACAGCATAAGTGGATGTATTTCATCTCCTCTTGTTTTGTGACTCCATTCAATGATAAAAAGTCAACCTTTTATACCCCCCCTTTCCTTCCCATTTTTTCAGTGCTTGGGGAAAGGGGTGGGAGAAACATCTATCAATGCTAATTTTGACTGTTGTTAGTAACACCAGACCAGTTCTCTCTTCTGCCATAAGTTGCGGGAGGATTGACAGAGAAAGATGAGTGATACAGGCAAATGGTTTCACATTGCAGGAGATATGTACAGGAATATAATCATACCCAAGGTCAAACATTAGAAAAAAGGTTGGGCATTTGGGGCAGAGAAAGCAAGGCTGTCAGATATTGAAATCTCAGCAGGAGAGTCGGCTCTATTAAAACGGAATACAGAATTACTTTCAGCCGACGACTTTGTGTGCATGTATAACTAGTTTGTTCATTTGGTGCCCCTGTTTAATGCAGAAGGTAAGACGGGAGTAGTTTGAAATGGGGGAAGCAGCCCGGGGCCAGGACCTTCTGTGGATCTGGGGCAAAAGGTACTGAAATATGTATGGGAGTGGGGGAATGTCAATAATTAATTTTGATTCTTTTCCTCTTTTAAAAAATAAAAAAGCTAAATAAGAAAGAAAAAAGCATGCCTGGCTCAGGTGCGTTCTTCCAAATGAACCATGTACAGAAGCTAATTGTTCTCTGCTGTAAAAAGCACAGTGACAAAGGCCAGGTAAAAGTTGGCAACCACCGTGGTGAACTTTCGGTCGCATGCGTGGCCTCCTGGACATCTGTTTGGATTCAAACAAGGCTGCCAGAAGGAATGATTTCAAATTTCGCAGCTCTGCTGCTTCCGCCCCCTCCCCCTTCAAACTGCACTTCATTTTGGATTCTCCCTTGCCCACATAATGCCTGCAACTATGTTTTTGCAACATTTATTTATTTATGTTATTTATAGTCTGCCTTTCTCACTGAGACTCAAGGTGGATTACATAGGATAAGTCAATATGATCAACGGCTGGGATATTCAATAAAAATACAATAGGGCAAGGATAGCAGAAATTTGAAAATGAACAGAAATCTGATACAGAGCTGAAAAGCAATGCTGAAACAAAACAAGCAGAAATTCAATACAGCGCTGGGAAAAATGCTGAAAGGACACATAAGCAGATTGATATTGACATTAAATGTGGAACTATCAGGTAGGAGCATACTTAACAGCAACAGACGGTACACATTAGTATAGTCTACAGAACCTATCCCTGTACCAACACTTCTCTGTACACTTCTCAGCCCTCCTGAATAATTCAGTTTGTGGAAATCCCGGGGACTGGGAGTTTTCCTGACCTCTTCAGGCAGGCTGATCCATAAGGTGGAACAGTTTCTTTGCACCAAATTTTCCCCATAAAATTTCGGAATTTTGCAACATTATTTTTCATCAATAAATATTTATTACAATTTGACTTTACACAATGACATGGACAATAGCCAGTGTGATGTAGTGATTAGATTGTTGCACTAGGGGAGACTTGAGTTCAAATCCTCACTCAGTTGTGAGGGTGAGATAAAGGAGGGGGGCGTGCATGCTGTTCTAAGCCCTTGGGAGAAAGGGTGTTTATAATGCTTATAAATTGCTTATGAAAACAGCACAACATATGCATATAAGACAAAAAAAATTGCAAAATGAACAATGAAAAGTGGAGAATTCAGACAATGAAATCAAAGGAAATGAAGCAGGGAACCTTTGCTCATCTCTGCTGAATAGAAATGTTAATTCATTTTCGCTTTCAACATTTTGTGTTGTTTTTTACGTGTTCATTTTTGTTACCCCTTTCCACTGGATTCATTGGGATCAAACACATTTGCAGGGCTAGCTTAAAGGCAAGGGTTATGGCGCAGGAGAACAATTACACAAACAACTTTGTTGGAGAAAAACAGGCCACAACTTTATTGATTACAGAATGAAAAGGAGCATTGGCTGCGTAGGACACGGATCCCAGCATCAGGTGGCCTGCCTGCCAGCCGATGAGCCACTCATCCCTTCAGCACGCCTGCTGAAGGAGCGAACACCGTGGGATGATGGTTGAAGGATCCACACATGGCGGAAGTCTCTGTGTGGGTCCCCCATCACCTGGAAGCAGGCATGCCCTGGCAGCCCCCCCCCCCCCCCGAGCTGGGCTTGCCACTGCCATGCCTGGTCCAAGATCCTTTATGGGGATCCCCATCTATGGGAAACAGTGCCCGTAGGCCCAGTTTTCCCCCAAGGGGTCGGTGCCCAACGCCCAAACCGCCAACCCCAAGTTGTGACAGGTAAACCTCAGAAAAAAGAGACTGTTCCAAGGAGTCTCATTTAGAACAAATGGTATACAATCATATGCCGGCAACTAACAATGTCTGCTACCCTATACTAATACAGATATTGATCTCAACTGAAAATAGAACAGCGTAGGGTGGGTGGGGATCGCTGCTCTGGAGCCGACTGGAGGCTCGCGTGCCCGGCCTGACAATATAGCAAGTGAGAGGACCTGAGGGAAAACCTCTTCCCTCAGGTCCAGCAACGGCTTTCCACTTTGAAACACCCAGCCAGCCACTGATTGGCTGGCTGGGTGCTGTGTTTCACGTGGCTCAACACAGCCGTGCGAAGCAAGCCGGGGCCGGGAGAGGGCAGGAGATGCTCCTGCTCGTCCCTTCCCTTGCGAGCCCTGCAAACACCGGGCCCGGTAAGTCGGGGCCGGGAGCTTCCCACTTTAACATTTTCTCTCGAATCGCACCCCTTCGCCAAGGAATCAGAACTGCATCTTAGCTTGCAATTCTCTGTTCCTTAGAGAGTCTGCTCTTGCCTCTCCCCATTGGCAATACAAAGATGGTTTTTTGAAAAGCAGCCTATACATTGATAGAGACACTAAAATGTTCTAAATAAATAAGTATGGGGAGGAGCAGGACAGCAAGATTGTGTCTGCTGATCCTACCCTTTAACTTCATTTGTTCATGTAGAGATCTAAAACGTAAGCAGTAGAACCTGGTGGGAGGCAGCTCATACCTGCCTCCACAGAGTCCTCTCCTGCCTGCAGCCCACTCGGGGCCAAACTAGACTTTTGCTTTTTTGGGTTCGAGTTCCCTAGACCCAACTTGGGTCTCACAATGGCTGCAAGAACTGGCTACTAAAAAATAAGAGACGATTTGGGCTTGGAATGTTTCCATGAGGGGAGGAATGACTGCCCCACATGCATAGACTACTCCATGTGGAGGAGCAAAAACAGGGAAATAACTCCCCCCCCCCCCAAGCACTGTTTTGGAGTGAAAAATGGCTGAGGGGAGGCAGGAGGTCTTCCTCCCCCAGTTATGGCATTATGAGCCCAAATAGGCTCTGCTTTAAATTTAACAGCTCTTCCCCACAGCCACTCTGGTACCAGACTAAACTCTTGAAAAGAGTGACCATCTAGTTTGACCCTTGCTCAGCTTTCTTTAGTGCATTGACAGCCCATGTAGGCTTTCTGCCATCTCCTGTATCCCGCATGGAGGAGCTGTTCTCACTTCCGGCCCACCCCCTTCCTTGTTTGGGTGAGCCGGCTGTGACGTGATGCTGGCCTCTGCCGATCCTTGTTGTGGTACCCAACAGATCTTTCTCTGCTTGAGACCCTGGGGAGACAACCTCAGTCAGAGTAAACAATATCTCAACAAAATGGCTGCCATGGGGTATTGAAACTAATCACAGAATGTTGGGGGGTTGCAAGCCCCACAGCTTCTTATAATGGAGGCAGCTGTTTCCAAATGGCTGCTCTGTGTAGACCGAAAGGGGATACTTCCTAGGTTCTTGCGAAGTACATCTTGCTCTAGTGAGATGGAAGCAAGACAGGACAGGCCATTTGCTTTGGGGAAATGATGCTTTGGGGAAGAATGATGCAGTTGCTAGGAAACCTGTCAGTGGGCATCAAGATGCCCATGGGTACCACACTGAGGATCACTGCAATACTAGATAGCCAACGGTCTGATATAATGCAGCTTTATAAAGTCACATGGGTAGGTTGCTCAGCAACAGCTTCTGGGGGACAGAGTATATCTACCAGGTTCATAATAACAGCCCTACAGAGATATAGGGCTGAGAGCAGAACTGACAAAGGGTTCTTCAGGCCACCTTGGGCTCATCATCTTTTATCTTTTTAAAAAGTAGTTGTACTTTTTTCCTAAACTAATTTTATAGCTTTGTAAGTTGGAAGGAACCAATATTGGTAAAAAAAAATGTGGGACAGAAATTTCTAGCATAAAAGTTACTAGGAGAGAGATTTGGGGAAAGGTATTATGAGTGATATGAAGGATGCTTGGTTTTATATCCCTACAGTCTGCTTACTAAGATTGTTAAAAGATTATGTTTTAACCCAAATATAAAGCAATGGTTTGGGATATGCTGGCTGTGGCACATATGGTAATGGCTAACAATTAGAAAACCACAAAATCTGTGAATATTAAAAACTGGATTACTAAAATATGGCAACTAGTGAACATTGACAGAAATGGTCAAATTGAGGGATGGTCATGTTAAGAAACCCTATTTTCAGAAATGTGGGATCCATTCAACAAATTCTGGAATAAGGAATTACATTTTCATATAGATCTATAACTGTACTGTATTTTTCTGCATAGATGATAAGGGAAAGTAGATAGCTGTATTAGCAGCTACACTTTAAAGGACAAAGCATAAATTGTATGGAATTCTGTTGTATCAAAGCTGCAAGAAGAAATTTGGTTAAGTACTCTTCCTAGCAAAATATTTATGTCACTTGTCTCACTGAATATTGGAAGACAAATATCAATGGGTACCCTATTTAGTAATATATGTACATAATTTTGAAAACCTGTCCTAGAAATATTCATGTCTCGCTTGTCACATTGAAAAAATGAAAGTTCGAGTTATGGATTATGCTTTACTTAATTCTGTGATATAAGATAAGCATTTTGATCCTAAAGTGTATTTATATCTTATTTATTTTGATTCCGAAGCATATTTATATCTTGTTTAAATCTTATAAATTCTTACATGAAGAAAATTTTTAGAATTGTAAAAAAAGAAATTCTGTACATAAATAAAAGTGTAGATAAATGCAGATTATTAAGTGTCCTCAGAATCTCTCTCTCTCTCTCTCTTTGCAAAAATATTTTGGTGCAGAATATCTTCTTGCTTATTCAGAGACAGAGGGCATTTACAATATTTGCCAAACCATTTCTGTTCCCAAATGCTGACTCTTCATCAAAAGATGTTTTTAACTGGTTACAGCTGAAAAAGGGCAGATGTAAAGGACTCGGTTTAAAGTTTCCTGGCCTGAGGTTTTTGGAAGTTGTTTTGCAGCTTCAGGGTTTCCTCCGAAGCCCGTGTCTTTCTCACGGGCGAGAATCCAAATATCTTATTTGAAAATAAAGATTGGTGTTTATTTCTTCACTTTGTTTCTGGAGACTCATTTCCAAGTTGTTATCTCCACAATATGGAAAGTGGCTGAGACTCATTCGAGTTTTCAGCAGTAGGTGGCCTAATTGAAATGCCAGCACGGTATATCTTGCCATGAGTTTTTTCCTCTCTCCGAATTGAAATTGAAATCAATTTTAAAAGGGCTCCAGAAAACCAAAGCTGAAGACTATTTCTTAGGGTAAAATGTTAGAACAGTGTAAGAGAAACAAGAGCAGAATCAATTGTGGGCATATGGTTAAGACCAGGGCTTTTTTTCTGGGAAAAGAGGTGGTGGAACTCAGTGGGTTGCCCTCGGAGAAAATGGTCACATGGTTGGTGGCCCTGCCCCTCTGTGCTGCATGGCGCGGAGGGCAATCTAAACTCTCCTCTGTCTGGAGATCAGGAGGCGGGGCCACCAGCCATGTGACCATTTTCAAGAGGTTCCGAAACTCCGTTCCACTGTGTTCCAGCTGAAAAAAAGCCCTGGTTAAGACCATACCTGAATGCAGGGCTTTTTTCCTGGGAAAAGAGGTGGTGGAACTCAGTGGTGGAACTCAGGACCACACAATGGCATCACTTTGGGTCAGCTGGAACAAGGGGGGATATTTTTAAAGTTTAAATCGCCCTCGGTGAAAATGGTCACATGGCCGGTGTACATAATTTTGAAAAACGTGTCCGCTCAGCGGCATGGAGGGCAATCTAAACTCCCCTCTGTCTGGAGATCAGGGGGTGGGGCCGCCGGCCATGTGACCATTTTCAAGAGGTGCCGGAACTCTGTTCCACTGTGTTCCAGCTGAAAAAATACCCTGCCTGAATGTTGTTAGGTTGGCAACACATTTTGAAAGAAAGGATATATTTTCAGAGCTGCAAGGCTGAAAAGTCAAGCAAAATTTTCTGTGCCTACAGGTGCTTTCCCACATGCACTGAAACTCAAGCACTGTCTTTTAATCCTTCCATTCCCAGTTAGAATGGCTTCGCTGTTCCATCATTACAGACCCTTATTATAGACAAAGACACTAAGTAGTCATATTGGTCCAGAAAAATTGAATTGGGTTGATTCCCCCTGCCCTATACTGCCCCTTTTAAGTATTGAACATCATGCTGATGGAGCTCTAGGGAACTCAAAGCTTTTGTGCTGTTTTCTGATGTTTTCATTAACCCCAATAAACAGGATGGGTAGCTGTGTTAGTCTGTCTGTAGTAGTAGAAAAGAGCAAGAGTCCAGCAGCACCTATAAGACTAACAAAATTTGTGTAGGGTATGAGCTTTCATGAGCCACTCCTCACTTCTCCAGATATCTGGCTGGCTTACGAAAGCTCATACCCTACCACAAATTTTGTTAGTTTCATACGTGCTACTGGACTCTTGCTCTTTTCTACTTCCCCAATAAACAGGAACAGTATGAGGGCCAAGCTACACATGACGAATGACACTTGAACGGCAAGTGGATTGAGTGGAGGGCAAGTGAACAGTGAGAAATACACTTGCTGTTCAAGTGTCATTCGTCATGTGTAGCTTGGCCCTGAGTGTTGTGTTTAGAATCCCCCTTATTATCTATTTCAGCTCCCAGTCTGAAAGGGTCCATTTGACCTTTCCTCTGAAACAACAGTTATTTTACTTCCCCTAAAACTTCAGCAGTGAGGTGAAAGTATCTTGTTTCAGTGGCTGAGGATGCGCCCGAGCAAGTAGCAACATGCCAAACTTCCCGTGGCTCAAGTTGGAAACTGCTCAGGGCTTACAAACTCTTTGTGAGCATTCCAATCTGTTTTCTTCTCCTGGCTTGTAACACTGATACAGTGCACATTCACATCATCTACTCTATACACACCACACAGCATCAGTAGTGACAGAAAGCTGCCCCCTTTCCCCCTACAACATATTATGGAACAGGAGAAATCTTTAGACCTAGACACAGTGCAACAGTCCCATTGCAAGAAACAATCAAGAGGGTTGACAAAGGAAATAGTCATCAAACAAAAGGCTGTTTTCTTGGGTGGTCTGGTTGCTTTCTTAATGATTAATGGGGGTTTCATTGACAGGAAGGACATTCTTTAATATCAAAGAATTTCCCCTTATATGCCTACAAAGCAGATGGATTTGGATTTCTAGTCCATGCATACATTGGACCTGACCTGGATAGCTCAGGCTAGCCCAATCTCATCAGGTCTTAGAAGCTAAGCAGATCCAGAATCTCTCTACAGGAGATTCCTCAGCATGTGTTCGTCCATTGTAGGTAAAGGTAAAGGTAGTCCCCTGTGCAAGCACCGAGTCGTTACTGACCCATGGGGGGACGTCACACCTCAACTTTTTACGGGGTGGTTTGCCATTGCCTTCCCCAGTCATCTACACTTTACCCCCAGGAAACTGGGGACTCATTTTACTGACCTCGGAAGGATGGAAGGCTGAGTCAACCTTGAGACGGCTACCTGAACCCGGCTTCCGCCGGGATCGAACTCAGGTTGTGAGCAGAGCTTCGGCTGCAGTACTGTAGTTTACCACTCTGTGCCACGGGGCTCTTGTTTGTCCAGTGTAGGGAGACACAATGTTAGCTGGGGAGCGTAGTTTAAAAAGACAGAGCAGGTGGAGATCTGTCCTCAGAGAGTTTGTTAATTTCATCTTCTCCTCTGGAAGGCTCTGTCAATTTCACCTCTCCAGGCTAAAACTGTGTGGGATCACAACCAGAGGGCAGCGAGGAGTGGAAATGGGCTGGAGCTGCCTTCCAGAGCCAAGCTTGGACCTGGAGAGTTTATAATGGGCTGAAGTTTCCCTTCTGGCCTTTCACAGCCCCTTCACACAGCTCCGGTGCATAGCAAAGCCTTTGCGCTATCTTTTTAAACTACCCTTCCCGGCTACTATTGCATCTCCCAACATCAAGTCCTGGTTAGTATTTGGAAGGGAGACCACCAAGGAAGTCTCCGGTGGCTGTGCAGAGGCAGCCAATGGCGAATTTCTTCAATCATCTCTTCCCTTGAAAACCCAGTGGGGTTGCCATAAGTTGGTTGCAACTTGACGGCAAATAAATAAATACATAAATAGAAGACAAAAGCATGCTTTGCAACTCACTGAGCATTCTGAGCCAGAGAAGACCTTCTGGGGGTAATGCTGCTTGATTCATAATACAGCTGAGCATGACGAGCTGGGCAAATCTGAACTAGGTAATTATGTATTCCACTAGATAGACTGAGGCTATTTCCCACTGTCATGGAAGTAGACAGTACAAGAAAAAATGGTCGTTTGCAACTGAAATGAGTTAGGCTATGCCTTTGCTGTTTGGGGGCAGAGGTTCGAATGCACCTTTAGAAACTGGCTGGTCTAAGAAAGAGCATAGCTGGAACTGGATTCAGGCTGAGGGCTGGTTGAGCTCTGAGCTATTGCTTGCCACTAGGCTAACATTTTCTATCTGACTGTTCAAAGAGGGACAGCTTTTCTCCAAGATCATTTGAGGTTATGCAATAAACACATGGTTGTTTCAGGATTTCCAAAATCTTCCCCCCTGCTTACTAGCATGGCTGTCGTAGGGAACTGGCATTTCCCTAGCAGCGAGCTGCTTTATTGTGTCGTTCCAAAAATACAATCTCTGCCCCAGTCCCCATTATGCGCAATGCTGTTTGGAGTGCCACCGGTGCAGAATTTGTGTGAATGTCATCGGCATCTGTTGAACAGCACCCAGGATATCACCAGAGACGACTGATTCCTACCCTTCCCCTGTGTCCACATCTTTTTAAGAACTTGAAAATAAGATCAACGATTGACCACCAGATAATCAGAACAGACAGATCAGTGCTAAAAGGCAGGCAACAGGAGTAAAGAGTTGCCAACAAAACAAGCGGCCGCCATGATGCTAATCTAATCATGGCAGGCTCCTGATAAAGCCACCATCCGAAGCCTTGTACACTCAAGCAGTTGTTTTTTCTTTCGCACAGTTGCCGCATGTTGCCTTTTTCTGCACAGTGCTCCCAGGTAAAGTAACCATTGTCCGGATAACTAGCATGTCTCAAATGTTCCCTTCCCTCCCATGTCTGTTTTATTTGCAAGATAACAATACATTCCAGATGACTGTTTAATGGACAGAAGAGCCATACATAAAAGTATGCTTTCTAAACCATCTGAATTGATTGAACATCTCCTTCTCAGGACAAACTAGGTAAAATGCTGGGAGATCCACGGAAGTATCACCCAAGCATTTTTATTACTAAATCGCAGCTGTGGCAGGGGGATGAGATTTGAATCAGGGCTGTGGTGCAAGAGGGTGGGATAAGTCTTTGTCCTGGATCATTTTCCTGATCTCAGATAACCTCCCATATCTCTTACTTGTCCCACCAACCAGTGAAGAAAGAAAGTGTCACCAGTGGCAGAAGAGATCTGTAGGAGACAGCTTGCTATGTTTCCCCTTGCTCTCCCGACATTCCTTTCTAATCTTTTCTTTCTTGCCTTCTCCCTTAAAGGTGCTTGAGGTGGCTTACAAAAAATTAAAGCAGTATAAAGTGTCTCCTGAAAATATCCCTCCCCAATAACCACTTCAGAAACCCGACTCTGCAAGAGGCATCACTTAGGAAAGAACAGCAGCAATAGCAGTAAATGTCTCAGAACACTAGAGGCAATAAAATATAAAATGTAACACAAAGCAGCAATCAAATTAAAAATTGAAATTGACCGGTACTAAAATATGACAGTAATTTGCAACAGAGACCAAATGTTAAAAGCCAGAGCATAATCATTTAAAGATGTTTTCCAGGCATTAAAAAGTGCCTCCCCTCCCCGCATCCTGTGATCAACAGAAAAATGTCCTTAGTTGGCATAGGATATTCAGTGAAAGTCAAAGTCAGATCTCTGTGGGGAAGGGGTGCCATAGTTGTCTCTTTGTGAACTTAGAGAAATGGTTCCAGGGGAGACAGCTCCCCCCCACACGCAAACATTCTCCCTGTGTCAACTTCCCAATTCAGATTTTTTGCTTCCTACATCTTCTATTTACTAATAAAAACCATCCTGGAAATCCATCCATGGATCTCCCAATAGCTTATCTGACTTGGCCCTAACTCCCTTCTTGCATTGGTTTTTCCTGCACTTACGATTGTGTCAGATTTTGAGCCAGTTAACTTATAGCTGCTTTTCAAAGATCAGCAGTGAGGATGTAAAGACATAATTTTGTCCCCAGTGTTCGGATTAGCCGTAAATTTGCTCGCCCTACACAATATCCAAGGGGCTAATGCCAAATCTATGGGGCCATAAATTCATGCCATTCTTTCATTATTCTGAACCCCAGATGGGCACCAACGTAATGAGATCTTGGAAGACATTATATTCTTCAGTCAAAACATTCAGTCCAATCTCTCCTCTCAAGCCCTTTCCTGGTACCTCCAAAGCATTTATGCTGGACACAGATAGAGTGTTATGAATGATTTATTTTTTCCTTTCTGTATAGATTCCAGTATTATTGATAGCAAAAGTGTTTGGCCCCCAAACTCTCTTATTGATATAAGGCTTCATTACTGTGCTGTGTCTTTCTCACAAATAAAGTCCCTCCAATCTTTGTTGTTGTTGTTGTTGCCATTTGGTTAACTTTGTTTTTGCAGCCAAAAGGGGAGGAGGATTTTTTAAAAATGTTATTTCTGTAACAAGAAGACAAAGTATGAGCTTTATCAAATGGCTTAATAAATGCTTCTTGGAACTTTGAGAGCTGGGATGTTTGGTGCATAAATGGCTCTTTTGAACCTAGCCGTTTTAAGGAAGTGAAACAGAACAAACTTTTTTTTTTAAAGTGCTTGTCTGAGATTCCTTGCCATATCTGGCTGAGAATACAGGTGGCCAGGCACACCAAGTTCCTGCCAATTTCTAGAATTACACTTTTATCCTCTAAACAAGCATCCTGATCCGGGTTAGCTAACAGGGCACTCAATAGGAGACTCAGAGGGTGCATATTAAATATCACTTATTCCACAGTCTGGGTTTTGCAGCTTGCTAATGCTTGATCTAACGCTGCTTCACCCTTTTCCTGTGCTCCCCAGCTTTTGGGGTAATGGTTCTTCCCAGGAGATTTGAGTTAGAAAGAATCTTCTTGTCAAAGAGGTCGACACACATGCTTCAAGTTTTTTTTCCCCCCCAAAAGCACATGTTCAGCACATTTTGCTTTTGTGAAATGGAATATGGTTTAAGTTTGCTTCAATCAGGAAAAAAGGTTTTGCTGAAAGAACTTTATGTCAAAGTGCAAAAGGTTTTATACACAATGAATAGATTCTCCCTCCTGCTTGGAGGGGGAACCATTTTGCTATAATAGCAGCGTCCCGTTATACAGACCAAAAGCTTTCCGCACCGGTGTCTGAAATCGCCATCGTTTTATTTATTTTGGATGAGAATGATTGATTGTAAGAGTCACATCAAGAAGGCCAGACCTCGCCTCTAATGAGAAACTTAATATGTATTCACAGTAAATACGCCGAAAGGACAGTATTCAAAGGCTGCTATTACAAAAGCTCAGTTATGCTAACAGTAAACAGAAGTGTACGGGTTCCTTACCATTTTCAGAAAGTCATTGGTAATGTTCAATCCAAACTGGTTGAGCACTCACCGCTGAAGACAAATGTCACATTTTTAGAGCAGAGGATCGATTTGGAAGTACTCTCCGTGCATGCAGTACAAACGGATCTTTTCCTGTCCCAAAGCAAATTCTAAAAAAACCAGGCTGCAAATATGGATTGGAGTTGGTTGTGGAGGATATTGACTGGTTAGTGTCCATTTGTGAGATTCCCCTTTTTCTGTAGGGATATTGTAGCCCCAGTCCTCAGTTGCCACCTGGTGAGACCCCAGAGGTACCCACAAGAAGCTCGTTACTGGACCTGCAAGATAAATCTGCATTTTTTTCACACAGATTTCGCCTCAGTTTAGCTGCTGAAGTGACAGTTTTTCTCTGAGCTTCCTCGTGACATTGTTTCCCTTCTGTTGTTGTTCTGTGGTTTCTTCATTGTTCCTCCATGCTTTCTCAAATAGGGTCAAAGGTGGTTCTCCTGAAGTCCAGTTTAATCAGGAGAAACGCAAAAATTAATTTGGAATGAAAGCATGCGCTACATTTATATGTATATTTATAATAACAACAACAATAATAACATTCGATTTATATACCGCCCTTCAGGACAACTTAATGCTCACTCAGAGCGGTTTACAAAGTATGTTATTATTATCCCCACAACAATCACCCTGTGAGGTGGGTGGAGCTGAGAGGGCCGTGAGAGAGCTGTGACTCACCCAAGGTAACCCAGCTGGCTTCAAGTGGAGGAGTGGAGAATCAGACCTTGTTCTCCAGATTAGAGTCTAAATACACACAGATAAAACCCTGCAAAAAAGCAATCTTGATTTGACTGTGCATATGAATCCATCTGATACTTTTTGTCATCATATTTTACCAATGCTTGCAGGTCAATCAGTCAAGCAAGCCTTTATTGGCATATATAAAATATAAACTTTTAAATACAGAGACTCCATACAGAATGAGATTAAAATACAGATAGGAGCAGGGCAACAGTGCAGCAAAACCAGTACAGAATATTACTTGTCAGGGCGTATAGTAGCTAAGTTTCTCTACAGTGCCATGGCTTGCAGGTATTTATGAAAAAAACAAGGCAAAGCCACACAGACCGTTGTATTGCAAAATATAATATTTTACTTGATGTCGTTTTCCTTTTTCAGGCACAATCACAAGAAACCGCAGTTGTAAATATGTTGGAACCAGTTAATTGGGTCAAGGAGCGCCCAAACCGTTAGGGACTGCTCCCGACGGGAGAATGGCAACGGGTTTGCCAGGCTAGGTTCCCCGTTTCGCTGAACACACGCTTCTTCAAAAGACTTCATAAATTTGCCAGTGAATTTATAATAACCGCTGAACAGGAACAAACCAAATCCTTTCTTTCATTCAATTAGTGCATATGCCTCAATATCCTCGAATAAATTCTCCTGTTTGCAAAGAGGTAAATTGCAAATCCAAAGAAGAAGTATCCAAAGAAGTGAGCTGTGCCTCACGAAAACTCACCCTACCGCAAATTTTGTGAGTCTTATGGGTGCAACTGGACTCTTGCTCTTTTCTACTGCAAGTCCAAAATCTGTGGATAAATTTGGATGGTGATTGTTTTAGAGGCATCCCTAGGTGTGAATTGGCTTGACCACAGAGATACCTGCCCTATCTTTCACCTTGGTTTATTTATAATTGCTGTGAGTACTATTCAGCAGACAATTTCTACCATTTTTGAGCTGGTTTAGTGCTTCCTAGCTCCAGTTGGAAATTGGAGCCACTTATCTATAAGAAAGAAAAATTGCAAATAATAGAGACAGAGAGAAATACAATTCTATTAAAGTTCAAACAATGGTCTTTAGAGACTTTAGATCAATAGCAAAGACAGGCTACTGAGTTTAATGACCTCATAATTCCATTAGTTTAGGGTACGTGCTTTTGATGTCCATTGAAAAATTATTCTCAGGGAACAATGCACATAGTCTTAGTTATATTTATATTTTAGACTGCAGATTTTTTTTTAAAAAAGTTGTTCATTTAGGGTTCTAAATGAAGTTATGAGTAGAGATGAGCACAAATCGGAAAAAATACGAACCATGCGGTTCGTGGTTCATCAAATTTCATGAACCACAAACCACGGACTTTCACGAACTGGTTTGTTTGGTTCATGAAAATGTCACATCCAGGTCAGAAAATCATCACTTCCGGGTCAGCAGAAGGTCAATTCCGGGCCAGCAGACAGTCACTTCTGGGTCAGCAGAAGTTCTGCAGGAAGACCATCCACCGTTGCCTAGGAAACTGATTGATTGGCAACCAGGCTGTCTGCAGTCACGAACCAAAAAATGAACCAAACAAACCAGCCTAAAGTTTGTGGCAGTTTGTCAGAAATGGGATCTGACGAACCGTGGTTCGTGAACCACAATAACCGGCCTGGTTCATGCTTAATTTTGGTCCGTATTTCGGTTTGTTCCTATCTCTAGTTATGAGGTGCTGAAGATATATGCCAAACCCTTTTCTTGAATATTTAGCTTCAATTAATTTTGTCAGCTTTAGAAGAAATGCCACAACTATCTGTGATGTTTGATTCCTAAAGTGAAAAACAAATCTGTAGTTGAGAAGAAGTGTCTCAATTAAAGCGACGGGTTCCCAAACATTTGTAGAAGATTGGGGAAATAAGATACAACAACAACAACAAAAATCAGTCCAGGATGCTTTTCATTTAAGCCTACTGCAATTTTGGGGAAAGGATGCATAGTAACTTGGTTTGCTGATCAAAATCCAGCAGTACCTGTAAAACAGCAAACTGATCAGTATTTTATATGTAAAATAATACCCACAGTATTTTATTATTTATGTCACTTATACTCTGCCTTTCTTCTGCGATTTTTGTGGGGAGCTGTGCAAAACTGTGCATCAGAGCGAGAGCAACCTCCAGTAAATATCTTAAATCTTCCATCACTTGACTGTGCTCTTCTCTAAACTAACTGAAATATGCTGCTTTGATTGTATAATGATGTCCCATAATTTTAATTTTCCTTGAGTGCCTTTCCTTGGGCACAAAAACGATCCTATAAATAAATATTTAACTAAATAAGTGATTCCAGTCTTGCTCCCAGTTCTGCTTCCTTGTCTTTGCTATCACCCATTTTCAATTGGCCAATATGTATTAACTTGGACAACTAGTGTGTGTGATTAGGGTGATGGAAGAACCTGTGAGAACCAGGTTCGAATCTCCACTTGGCTATGGAAGATCTCTGGATGGCTTCGGGCCAGCCACACACACTCAGCCTAACCTACCCCTCAGGGTTGTTGTGAGGATAAAATGGAGGAGAGGAGAATGATTGTAAGCTACTTTGGGTCCCTGCTGGGGAGAAAAATGGGCTACACATGAAATAAATGGATAAATTAATATTAACTCGCTGCTTATCTTTCATATGACACCAGCTCTGAAAACTCTCTGACTTAACATGTTTTGATCCCTTAGTCAATGTATGCAAATGGTACAGCATAAACAACAGCCTTCTAAAGTGTGAGAAGTTTCTGAGATGCTTCTGACACAGCACACAAAGGCAGCATCCTGGGCGCCATCACGTTTGACTAAGAGTAACATTATCACATGGCTCATTGACATTTCATGGTAGGCGATGGCAGATTTCTAAAGACTGAGGTGCTAAACAGATGCTGTCTATCACTGTACCTTCAGGCACAGCTGCTGAGAAACCGGCGTCTTCGCCATTTTCCCAACAGATTACTCTAGGAAACATCTCTTGTTTCCAGAAGAGTGGCTGAGAGAAGGAAACATTTGTATAAAATTTGGATACCACCACACGTAGTGTGCAAGGCAGTGGATAAATAAGTGGAATCAGACCGTAGGCACAAGCTGTTTATATATTAAAGATGCTCTATAAATAAATAAAAAAATGAAGATAATATGGGAGCTCATGCAAGCATAACAATGAGAGCTACTGCTGTTCCTCTTGCAAGGAACATGATAGCGCTTTCTGCTACACAGTCGGACTGCTTGAAATGACACCAGCTTTGCTCCCTTGCATATCCATTTTACATTTCTCAGATCCAATATTCTCCTCATCGGAAATTCTCCCTGAGTTTCAAAGTTTTGGTTTCCAAGTGAAAAGCAAGCATTAGAAATTCTCCATGCTTCTAGGATTTTATTTCTGAATTTTGTACTGAGCACAGTGCACGGCCGGCTTGCAGTAGTTCCAACCAGACATTTGCATCTTTCCCCCATCTTCTCTGCATTGCTTTGCATCTTTGTAAATGGATAAAACACTGTAAAAAATCTGGATGTGATTATACAAATGATTGTATCAGTATACTTTTTGTGCTGTAAAAACATCGTACAACTAAGAACCTAGATGCATTTATAAATATACTGCTAGTGAGGGGTGGATGTAAACAAATGGAAGGAACCGAAACCTGTGGCACACTGCATGTGGAATAAATGTTAGAAAATCTAAAATTAATTTTTTGAAAGTTTAACCAGAATTTAGAAGACATTGAACACAGCACAGAAAGAAATTCCAAAATAAGAATTGGGGAAATCTGCTTATCCCTATACACCATATATAAAAATGTTGCCTTCTTGTTTGGCAACTATATGTGAGTGATTCCGCACGCGTTCGATAATACACTTCCAATCCTCTTTATAGACCATTTGGAATGGATTTTTTCATGTGCGGAACAAAAAATCCACCTCAAATGACTGATAAAGCGCATTGAAAGTGCATTATCCAACGTGTGCGGAATCAGCCTGTGATAGTAAATACTTGCAATGGTTGCCTCAGTGGGCTTGATCCAGAGGCTGAGCCATTCAGGAAGTCACTGCTTATATAGCTTTGTGAGGCACCTTGTGGACACACATCTGTATTGTGGACTCACATTCATCCCTCTATTGCTCACGTACAGGATTCTTTCACTGCCAATGTTCAGTGTGATCCCATATGAATTTCTGCACTCGGAAAATTTCCAAAAGCTTATTTGTCAAGAGATACTTGATTTGTTTATTTGGACATCCTGCTTTACCCTGCTAAAATGACTAAACTGAGGCTACTGTACTTTGGTCACATCTTGAGAAGACAACGCTCACCAGAAAAGGCAATAATACTAGGAAAAGTTGAAAGCAGTTGGAAAAGAATCAAAACGAGAGGATTTGACTCAATAAAGAAACCTACGTCCTTCATTATGCCAAACCAGGGCAAGTCTTGGATGTCATTAATTCAAAGGGTCATCATAAGTCGGAAATGATGTGACAGCGCATATCATACACACCCTGCTTTTCTTCTAGAGGAGGACCCAAATCAAGCACAACCTCATCCTCTTCCGTTTTGTCCTCACAAAAACAACCCTGTAAGCAGGGCTTTTTTTCTGGGAAAAGAGGTGGTGGAACTCAGTGGGTTGCCCTCGGAGAAAATGGTCACATGGCTGGTGGCCCCACCCCCAGATCTCCAGACAGAGGGGAGTTTAGTGGCGTGGAGGGCAATCTAAACTCCCCTATGTCTGGAGATCAGGGGGCGGGGCCACCAGCCATGTGACCATTTTCAAGAGGTTCCGGAACTCTGTTCCACCGCGTTCCAGCTGAAAAAAAGCCCTGCCTGTGAGGTAGGTTAGGTTGAGAGAGAGAGTAACTGGCCCAAAGTCACCTAGCGATCTTCCATGGCAGAGTAGGGGTTTGAATGAGGTCCCCAGTCCTACTCTGACATTCTAATCACTACATCCCTGTTTAAGATGTAAGACACACACCATCCTATAACCTGTCTGTCTTCAACATGCAGAGGGGTATGAACTTTAATCCTTCCTGACTTATCTTTAAAAAATAAAACAGCAAAAATCGATTTTACTATGTTCACTTTTTCACATGCACAGACCCGTTGGGGAAGATCATTTATTGATGAAAATATCCTTTTATTTATTTATTTAAATTGCTGTATTAGAATGAATGAAAAGACTAGAGAGAATCATTGAGCATCAACAAGAAGATTCAGGGAGGCGGGAAGGAGCGGTCATCTTAACCGGGAGTCCCATTTCCTGAGAATGAAAAGTAAAATATTGAAGCTAAGATGACATTGACAAATTGCTACTATTTATTTAAATGCTGTAATGCAATCTACCAGTAATTCTACAGTCTGTGTGTTTGAAGCAGTTGACCCATCTAGCTAATATAAACAAATTAGCCTCCTGGGAATTAAGCTACATCCTATCTGCAATTAAAAGTAATAACCTACTGTTATTTAATACTAGCAAAATGCCCATCATTATGATGGGTGGTGTGTGTGTGTGTGTGTGTGTGCATTGTGCATATCTCTGTGGATGTAGATAATTTTTTGCAGGATTCCTATCAGTGAGGAAAAGATCTCTCATAAGAATGAACACCTTTTTCACCAGTTCCGTTTCTCTGGTGCTTTGGGAAGGTCTTCGGTGCTTTAACCCAGTTCTCTTTCATTCTGCTGTAACGAAAGCAATTTCTGAAACTAATTCTAGAATTAGAATAAGCATAGCTTGGAACTGCATCAGGACTCCCTTGGTGTGGTGCTGTACTGAGAAGCACATGTGCTTCCACATTTTGGGAAAATACCAATCTTGATACGGTTCTATGGCAATGTTTTAAAAGCGTGTATGGTGAATGTACAGTTGGGAAACTCCATGGATGAATTGCAATTCCTGGATGATTGGGTGAAGGTGGTTGCCAAAAGTGCTTTCAAGCTTCTTTGACTGGTTTTTCCACCCTGTACGCTATTTTATAAACCTCTATCATGTACTCTCAGTTGTTTTGTTTCTAAACCGAAAAAGTCCCAGCCTCTTTAGCCTTTCCTTATAGGAAAGGCACTATGGGTAATATGCAGGGCTTTTTTTCTGGGAAAAGAGGTGGTGGAACTCAGGACCGCACAGTGACGTCACTTTGGGTCAGCTGGAACAAGGGGGGAGTTTTTTAACATTTAAATCGCCCTCGGAGAAAATAGTCACATGGCTGATGGCCCCGCCCCCTGATCTCCAGGCAGAGGGGAGTTTAGATTGCCCTCCATGCCATGCACAGAGGGCAACCTAAACTCCCCTCTGTCTGGAGATCAGGGGGTGGGGCCACCAGCCATGTGACCATTTTCAAGAGGTGCCGGAACTCCATTCCACCACATTCCCGCTGAAAAAAAGCCCTGGTAATATGGAACTTTTGTAGGGAAGTTGGCTTGCATCTGTTTCACACCAGAATAACTGATCTGCCTGCTGCCACCTCCTGTGCCACTCTATCCTCCACTGACAGATCTGCAATAGTAAGCGGGCCACTATACCAGCTTGAGCTGACAAATCTACAAGGCTGTAGATTCTCCTTACTGCCCTAGTAAGGCTGCTTTGTAGCTTCTCTGCAGGAGTTTGGGAGGCTTTGTGGGCATTTAACAAGGTGAGAAGGAGATTTGTACATGTCTGGAATCCCTGGGAAACTTTGGGGGTAGGGCATAGAAAAAGGACATTGTTGACACAATGATGTTAATACGCTAAAAAAGCCAAAGTGATGTCACCGATACTCTAGGCTTTGGCAGATCTCTATGGTAAAAACCATAGACATTGGCAAAATTTTAGAATGTTGGTGACATCACTTCTGAGTTTTATCTGGAAGTGACATTGGCATGTCAATTATGTTCCACCCCCATTTTCTCCCCTCACCCATTTGAGCAGCAGCAGAGCTTGGAAGTGCTTTATTTACAAAAATGAAGGTTTCATACCCTGTATGTGATTACAGAGGATGATAAAATTGCCCTTCGAAAATTCTCCCCTGCATCCCACAACATGCTAAGTCATACATGCTTTTCCAAGAGGTGTGAGTTCTGTGTAGGAAAAGTTTGCCATGTGAACTGGCCCACAGCTGATGTGTATACATTTAATTGCCAAATAACACAACAAAAATACATCTGCAACCTCTCCGCCCCACCAACACAAACCCACATTAACATGAGTGATAACATGGGAGGTGTTTTTAAATGAACTATTAATTAAAACTTAGTGGGATGATAATGTTAATTAAATATCAATTGTTTGCACAGGACCACTTATTGAGTTTAATAAGTATGTAAGAGATATTAATCTAATTGTCATGCAATTACGTCTTTCAGGGTGGGGGAAGCAGCAGTGTGGAATGGAAAAATCTTTTTGAAAGACTGCTGACCTCAGTCAGCCATTTTAGCACTTCCCATCTTCACCTTTGCCAGTTAATAATCCAATTAGATACGGCAAAGTGAATCAGCAAGGAAGGAGGTGTGCAAGGGGAAACGGGGAGGGAAAGGACAGAGCTGGATTCAGTGTTATGCGAAATACTTCTGAGTATTATTGATTATTTTAATGTGCATTAGATAGATTAGATTAATGTGCGATAGATAGATAGATAGATAGATGATAGATAGATAGATAGATAGATAGATAGATGATAGATAGATAGATAGATAGATAGATAGATAGATAGATAGATAGATAGATAGATAGATAGATAGATAGATAGATAGATAGATAGATAGATAGATAGATAGATAAGGGTTGCCAAACAATGGCTGGAAACCAGTGGGAAGTGATGATGGGGGAAAATGGCACTGCACCAGTGGCATGATATCACTTGTGGCAAATACTGGAAGTGATGTCATGTCACTAGCTTGTCGTCAGTGTGACTCTCTAGGATTTGGGCAAAACTCTGTGGTTTTACTAAATCTTAGAGCATTGCATCAACACCATGCTGGTAACATGGCACCACTTTTGAGTATACACCAGAAGTGATGTCAAGCTGGTGTGGTGCCATTTTTTAAAAAAATTCTGCCAGCTCTCAGTGGGCCAGCAGGCAACAAATTAGGAGACTACATTGTCTCCCTGAGATATCTAGGTAGGGTGGTAGGTAGGGAGGTAGATAGACAGACAGATGGACAGTCAGTCAGTCAGTGTCGACATTTCCCCTGGAATTTCCCTATATGAGATGTGGATTAATCTTATGGTTTAGTCCTCCTGGTATCTACATTTAAGAAATAATATTAATAATAACTGTGCTTATATGCCACTCTTCTAGACAGATTAATGCCCCACTCAGAGTGGTGAACAAAGTCAGTGTTCTTACTATTCCCACAATATAGCTGTGGCTGAGAGGAGTGGCTTACCCAGGGCCACCTGCTGAGCTCGTGGCAGTAGCGAGATTGAAACCAGCACACTGCTAATTCACAGCCCAACCACTTAACCACTATGCCACAGCCTAGGAATTTGTTTCCATTCTCTGGATTCTTTTCTGTAGCCACCAAAGATGGAATATTTTCTAGCATCGGTTTCCTGTAGAAATCTTCACAAACTGGAAAATATCACATTTATTAACTCCCTTAGTCTTACTGGCCATCTTTGTAAAGTTACATTTTTTTTTCACCACTACTACACACATTTCTCATCCTAAAAGCAGTTAGAATAGATCTGCTTACTAGGAATCAGTCTCACTCTCAACATGCCTCAGGAGTTTGTCCTGTAATTCGGTCGTTTCACAGTAGGGTTGTTAACTGGAATTCTCTTAATTCCTCTTTTGCTGAATTACTCCCTGAAATTCAGCAATCCATTCCTCTTCCTATTTTTAGGAATACGAAGTCAGTTCTGAATCAATTTCTCTTCCATGAATAGGAAAATCTGATTTAGATCTCTAATACGTAATGCATTTATTTGTTTACCATGAGCATAATTGAAAAATTAAGAACAAGGTGAGCCATTAAAGAAACAATTAAACACAAGTCAAGAGGACTTGTCTGAACATATCCTTATTGCATCAGACTGCTTTTTACCAAATGGCTCAACAACAGACATAAATGCACAGGTAAGAAAATATATGCTACTACGCGCAAAGATAAATTAATGAGAAATCCAAGAAAATTATTTTGAAAAAGGAAAAGAGAATGAGAGGAACCAACTGCTATATCCAAAAAAGAATAGAAAAAGAAATTCTACCCCCATAACAACTCTATTTCATAGCAAGTTTTTCTGAAATTTGCATAACAATTGCTGACAAATCTCATATGGATTAAATATGGTTCTGCGGGATCGCTCTCTCTTTTTCCAACCCCCAAGAAAACATGCATGGAATTCAAGACAAGCCTGGGTGGGTCAAACTTACTTAATTATTCTACTATTAGTTATTTTACTTATTTCTGATTCTCAGTATTTAACATGTTATCTTTGTTAGGTTAATGAAAAACAGTCAACATACTTAGAAAGTTAAATTTCAGTTTATTTTTTATTTTAATTAGAAGTTCATATATAAACACATCCCTCTAAATTAGGCTTGCCAGACCCTGTAGATTGATAGCAGTAACATCATACCATCTGTAGGAGCCAGCCCCCAGAGATGGAGAGAATTCCTCACCTAAATTTAAAAGAAAGTTCAAGAAAGCACTGTTTGAAAATATTGACACCGCTTACCTCTTTATATCATATAACCTGAAACTTGGCTATGCTTAGAGCATTTCTCTGTTTAATTTGGCAACATTGGAATGATTGCAATGTAGATTCCGTGTGCTCAGTCTAAGGTTGCCAACCTTCAGGTGGGGTCTTGAGTTTTCCTGGAATTACAACTGATCTCCAGACTACAGAGCTCCGCTGGAGGAAATGGCAGCTTTGAAGGGTGGACTCTATGGCATTGTTTCTAGGGAGACATTGTGTGTGGGGGAAGTGGCATTGCAAGCATGACATTGTCACCTCTGGGGAAAACCCAGAGAAAACCCAGAAGTGATGGCAGGTAGCTCTAGGAATCACCAAAAACTTGATGGTTTACCATAGAGTTTCCGGTGATTCTTAGGGCTACTGGCTGTTACTTCTGGGATTTCACTGGAAGTGATTCCATCACACTTATGAAAATGCTATTTTTAATATGCCCCCCTTCTGCCACTTGGAGAAGTGGTAGGCAACAGAATGTCAGAAGCCTGAAAGCCCTACTCCACCCCCAAATTTACAGGAATTTTCCAAGCCAGAGCTGGTAACCCTAGCTCAGTACCACAAGGGGTGAACAAAATCCTGCTCATTCTTTCATTGCCACCCCAGCCAGCAGGGAGGGCAGAGCCGTCTTCTGAAGGCTTTGTTTCCACACACACACACCCAGCCATATCCCCATATGCCTGGGAGATGTCTCTGCCTGCTTCTCCTTCCGAAGTGGCAAAGTACGGTCCCCAGCTCAAGCCACTGTGTGGCAGCCGGGAGTACCGCATTCTCTCCCCTTTCTACCTTTGCTGTCTATAATGTGAGCAAGCCTTTCCATGCTGCTCTGTTTCTGTAGCCAGCCACCATTTTCAATCTCCCAGTGGCCAGGAAAGCTGAGGATGTTCAAAATGACTGTCCCCACAACACCATCTTATCTGACTTCAGACATTACCTGGCAGATGCAAATAACCTGCCCTTTGCGGCATACAGAATTCAAACATGAATTTCCGCATCAAGTAACTCCTATAGCACAGTGGACAGTTGAAACAACAAAGGGAAAATATTAAAGGCTTGTTTTTCCTGTGCTAAAAAGGTCACAGAAATTACTAGCTTGCAAGCTGAAAGTAATTTGCTATAACACACCTGTTTTATGACAGATCTTTTCCTGAAATTTGGCCAAATCATACCCTAGTGAGGTACATTCAGGTGGGTAGCCAGGTTGGCAAGATTCAAGTCCAGTTGCACCTTAAAGACCAACAGAATGTTCAGGGTCTGAGATTTCAAAAGTGAAAGCCCCGTTCATCAGATATAAGTAGGAATGGAGATCCCTGAGTCCTTATAGTTGCAAGGAAGTTGCAAGGAAGGGTGCCGGAACTGTAAAAGTACAATGGTACGATGCAGCCTTGTTAGAGAAGAAATTAGCATCTGTAGTGAGATAACAATCCTATGTCACTATTCAGAACTGGGGAGTGGGGGGGGCATTGCTTTGAATTTGTGATCTTAATTTTAGCAATTTCACCTCTTTGGCTGATTCTGCACACGCTGGATAATGCACTTTCAATGCGCTTTAGCAATCATTTGGAAGCGGATTTTTTGTTTCACACACGGAAAATTCATTTCCAAATGATCTCTAAAGAGGATTGGAAGTGTGTTATCCAACGTGTGCGGAATCAGACTTTGCTTGAGGGCAGCCACTTTTAGGTCAGTAATGGAATGTCTTGGAAGATTAAAATGTTCTCCCCCTGTTTTTTTAAGTGTTGTGATTTTTTAATGTTACATTTATGACCATTTATTCTTTTGTGTAGGAACTGACCAGTTTGTCCAATGTAAGAGAGTGGAAGGGCACTTCAGAACATATATAACATTGGAATATGAACAAGTGAAAGATCCTGAGATGGTATAACTGGTGTGGTTAGGTCCACTAATTGTGTTGTTGGGGGCAATAAAGAGACTGAGTTGGCATCTTGGTTTATTGCATACCCTGCCCCCAGGGTCTGTGTCTGTGTTAGGAATTAACAACATTGTGAGTGAGAAATTGTTTAAGGTTAAGAGGCTGTCTGTGGGCAAAGAAGGTTTGCCTCCCAATGCCTGTGAGAGAGGCAGGCATTGGGAGGTTGCAGGCAGGGTTGGCAACCTCCAAGTACTGGCTGAAGATCTCCTGGAATCCCAACTTTGTCTCCATATCAGATCAATTCCCCTGGAGAAAAAAGCTGTTTTGAACGGAGGACTCTATGACATTATACACCACTGAGGTCCTGCGCATCCCAAACTCTGCCCTCCCCAGGCTCCACCCCTCAAATCTCCAGGAAATTCCCAACCCAGGACTGGCAACCTCAGTTGCAGGTCGTTAATGATGTTTTGAACTTGTGTGAGCTGACAACTGTCATGTGACTACCACTGGTGTTCTATTGTTGTTTCGTTTGGGCCTACTTTGCAGAAGGTTATCCGTTGGAATCTTTCTGGCTTTGTTGATCTGTTTCCTTACTAGAGATGGGCACGAACCAGAAAAAAACTGAACCATGTGGTTCATGGTTTGTCAAATTTCACGAATCATCACATCTGGGTCAGGAAATCATCACTTCCGGGCAAGCAGAAGGTCACTTCCGGGCCAGCAGAAGATCACTTCTGGGTCAGCAGAAGGTCTGCAGGAAGTCCATCCCCTGTTGCCTAGGAAACTGATTGATTGGCACCAGGCTGTCTGCAGTAACGAACCAAAAAATGAACCAAACAAACCAGCCTAAAGTTCGTGGCTGTTGGTCAGGAATGGGATCTGACAAACTGCGGTTCATGAACCACGAACCGGCCTGGTTCATGCTTAATTTTGGTTCATATTTCGGTTCGTGCCCATCTCTATTCCTTACTACATCAGATGGATACTGTTGTTCCCAAAATGTCTGTTGTAGATCCTGCAGGTGGGAATCTCTGTCAGAGAGGTTGGAACAGATGTGGCTGTAATGTAGAGCTTGGCTGTAGACAATGGATTGTTTGATGTGTTTAGAATGGTGACTAGAGGCATGTAAATAGGTTTGCTGATAAGTAGGTTTCCAGTATAAGGTGGTTCTTAAGTTTCCATAATTATACTGCAATGTTGTCTAGAAAATGTACTTCTATGGATTGATTAAGGGTCCAATGAGATAGAAATTGCTGAAGGCCTGGTGGAATTCCCCCAGAATTTCTTTCCTAATAATAATAACCCTAATGAGTATTATTCTTTGCCAGATTTCAGACAGATGGAGCAAATGTCTAGATGTTATGAGTAACAGAATTTACAGGTATTACAATAATAGAATGCTGATTGACTGACAGAGCTTAAAATATGTATCTGTAACTACGGCTAGATGGCTACATGATATAGGTACAATTGTTAGGCAGCCACACCAGCTGCAGCTTAGGGCTACCAGTCCACTAGTAGGGGTGGGGATCTCCTATTCCCACCTCTTGTTTCTCACTGTCACTTTGGGGAGGCAGGAAACCTTGTTTAAAATGGCCACTGTGATGACAGCTTGACATCAGACCATAGAGTTTTCAGCGATTCCTAGAGAGGCATGACATCACTTCCAGTTTCCCCCCCAGAAATATCATGCCATCACCAACAACCTGTGCAGTTGTCTGCCTGCCAGTTGTAGCTCCTTGTTGACTGTGATCAAGCTACACTTCATGCAATTGTATCTGTGATTGGATAACTTACATGTACTCTTCTGTTAAAAAGCAGCCAAGAGGATGCCACAGTATGGATTGGGGCTGTGGTGAGAAAGATTCTCATTAGGAACAAATATGGGTACCTGCATTGTGCCTGTCTTTTCCTCTGCTCTTAGGGTTATTAGCAGTTTGGGGAGGCATTTTTTATCTGGAGAATGCATGGGGGGAAAGGTTAAATCTTCCTTGTCACAGGGTCACAGCGCTGATCCCAATCCCCTCTCCCCACCCAGGGAGTTGCTTTTTAGCATTAAAAAAAGTCAGGAAATCTGATCATGACTTTTCCGTTAGCATGAACTTTCACCCTTTAGGGCTCTGTAGCTTTCAGTGTCAAAAGAGTGTTTGCCTCTGTGTGAAGTGTCAAATGGCCTTCTCAAGTAGAAGAATTCCAATTGACTTTATATGACTTTTTTTCTGAATATGAGGCATTGAAAATGTGGCCAAATATTTTCTCCCAATGAATGCAACAGTGATCTGTTCTTTCTTTTTCCATTCAGATCTGTTGGTGACAATTCTTTTCTTTCCTCTTCTTCTAATGCATGTGTATTTTGCTTGAGCATTCTATGGAGACTCACTTTCATCACATGCTCAAATCAGTACCCTTCAGTTCTTACATTGCATATATTGAGGCTTAAAACAGAAACGTCCACAACTCTGATAAATCATAGCAAATGCGCCCCTATAATTAATACTTTGAAATTTTAAAGAATGTCTAGGCATTTATTAAGAGAGCTTTAGCTAGTTAGATATCAATTACCACACTTATAAATGTCTCTTAGCACTTTAAAGAATTATTTGATATTTAACTTGCCATGGGCAATCATGTTCATTAAGTGCCTCATACATAAAAAGAAAATCTTTGGGCAATTCTGTGGGATTTACACATTAATGAAGTCCTTTTTTCCTGTAGTATTTTGGAAGATGCTTAAAGCTTTATACCCTCTGCCTACACCTTCTGCACATCTCAGATTATGAATTGCACTAGAATGTAAAATTCTAAGGTGAAAGGTAGATCTAAAGAAGCGCATGAGCACGCACAAAGCACATGTGAGCATTGAGATGTTTTGAGTTGCTGATTTCATGTTCCAGCAGCAGCCATTTGCAGTCCATAGTATGTAAGATTCTGCAACCTTAGGTGAAGAAGATTGCAGAAGTCTGCAGAAAATGAGGGTCTTTAGATCTGTACAGTAGATGTTTAATAAAGCTTTGGGGCACAGCAGCTTTTTGGGATGGCAAGGGAGGGGGACTTTACCCTTGTGGGGGTTTTTTGTTCCCCCAAATGTGGTCATTCTTCAAGAACAACCACATTTTGGTAAGCTCACTGGTTTTACACGCTAAAGTTGAACAGGAGGGCACAATGGAAATGTGAATGGTTTGCAATCTAAAACAGAGTTACACCCTTCTAAGTTCACTATGGTGTGTTTCTGTTTAGAATTGCAGTGTAAACCTCCTATAATGACATGGTATGTGTTGGAAGAGGGGACTCTGCATGCCTTTGGACATTGGGGGCACTGCATGTCTTTCTTGTACATATGTATAACTCTAGGAAGCTGCAACTCTCTTGTCCAAGATGGGAACGCCTCCTGACTCCTCCTCCTTGCCTCTGTGCCTTTTGGGAAATCCCCTCTTCCCTCGTGGCCTTCCAAGGAGCAAGACGTGAACCCTCGAAGCTCCTCATGAACCCTTTGTCCACAGATCCATGCCTACAACCTCAGTGCCTATTTTTTCAGGCCATGGTATTAGAACAGGGAATGTAACTCTTTAGAATAGGATCTTTCCCCTTCTACCACAAGATATTGCTATGGAAGAAATCTGCTACAATAAAATTGTAAGCTGTATCTTTTCTTTGATTTTGTCCAAAGACTAATTAATGCACATCTCAGGGTTTAAAAAATTCACGTTTTTTTCTACATTTAACTGTCTAGTCATTGATCATTGGATCAGTAAATGAGAAGATCCATTCCAAGCAGGACATTCACTGTAGTTGCCCCCAAGACTGTGGAATATTACTTCTAGGGAAGGCCAGGAACTGCTATTTTCTCTCTGCCTTCTGTAAGGGATAGAAATGATTTTAAAGTTCTTATCCTTGTTCTTTCCACCCACAGATTGTCATTTTGATTTGTTCTTCCACGTGCAAATCAAACCAATTATTCTTTATTTCCTTGCCATTTTCTGTTTCCTTGCACCAAATTTCCCCCCATAAATTGTGCATATTTTTCAAATGTATCCCTGCATCCAGTCAACATTATACAATAATCATATGCACATAATTGATAGAAATTGCTGCAGGGACTATAAATGAATATTAAAAAAGGAATGAAATGGGGAATTTTCACTCATTCTTAGTAAGGGATGTACACCTACCATGTTATACCGGAACCCACCATATAAACATAAATATGAAGTTATCTACTTTATTTATTAATGAATGCAACAGAAGCATTTCCCTAAGATAGTGCAAGTTGCTGCTAACAAGCAGTCCATTGGGACAAGCAGTTTTTTGGGCAAACCCATCCTGGTTCCAGACTTAGCCACAATTCCAACTGCCCTCTCATTCACAGTGCTGCAAGATATTATGCCTCATTTAGGATTGCCAAGTAAAAGGTAAAGGTAGTCCCCTGTGCCAGCACCGAGTCATTACTGACCCATGGGGGGACATCACATTACGATGTTTTCTTGGCAGACTTTTTGTTACGGGGTGGTTTGCCATTGCCTTCCCAAGTCATCGACACTTTACCCTCAGGAAACTGGGTACTCATTTTACTGACCTCGGAAGGATGGAAGGCTGAGGGCCAAACTACAAGTGACGCCTGACACAGGTTGGACACTTGTCAGCTTCCCTCAAGTTTTGATAGGAAATGTAGGCGTCCTGGTCTTGCAGCTTGGCTCTCCAACTGCTGTCCAATGGACTTTTCAACTATCACTTGTACAACATTCTGCCAAGCTGCCTACATTTCTCATCAAAACTTGAGGGAAGCTGACAAGTGTCCAACCTGTGTCATTCGTCACTTGTAGTTTGGCCCTGAGTCAACCTTGAGCTGGCTACCTGAACCCAGCTTCCGTTGGGATTGAACTCAGGCCATGAGCAGAGCATGGGCTGCAGTACTGGCGCTTACCACTCTGCGCCATGAGGCTCTAGTGTTGCCAAGTACATGCTGGGAAATTGCTGAAGTTCTGAGGGTGGATCCCAAGAAGGGTGGCATTTGGGGAAGGGAGAGAGCTCAGCAAGGGATAAGATGCCATAAAGTCCACCCTCTAAAACTGCCATTCACTCCAGGGGCCACAAAACAAAAGACTAATAGTCTCCCGTGTATAACAATCAATCACTTAGTCAACATTCAAATGATCCACGTTTTATAAACCTCAAAGTGCAATGTGCTCCAACAATAAATACTATATTCAATACTACTATTTCAATATAATAACAAAACCTCTTTTGTAAACAGCACACCACATCCATATCCTAAAATCTGTATGGTTAGCTGTATAAATACTATCAACAGATATTTAATAGGTAACACAATAATCAATAAATATTATTAACCAGACAGATTTTAGGATTCCTTAAATGGCTCCGGGTGCTTGTCAACTAACCTTCCCTATTGTAACAGTTTGTACCATTCTTGCTTAAACTAGTCATGAACTAACCAGTCAAAAGACCATGTGGTCATAAGAAAATCCCTTCTCCAGGATAATGTGAAGTAGCAAATGATAAAAGAATACCATCTATGCCAATTTGATGGATACAGAGCAGCAGGGCTTTTTTTCAGCTGGAACGTGGTGGAACCGAGTTCTGGCACCTCTTGAAAATGGTCGCATGGCTGGTGGCCCCGCCCCCTGATCTCCAGACAGAGGGGAGTTTAGATTGCCCTCTGTGCTGCCGAGTGGCATGGAGGGCAATCTCAACTCCCCTCTGTCTGGAGATCAGGGGGCGGGGCCACCAGCCATGTGACCATTTTCTCCGAGGGCAACCCACTGAGTTCCATCACCTCTTTTCCCAGACGAAAAGCCCTGCCGAGCAGGTGTTTTTGCAGAGTGGAAGTCTCCATCAAACTGACATAATGTGTGTAAAGGCAATACAAATATTGTTCAAGAAGAGCTTCCGTCACAGACTATGCAGAAAAGTTTATCCACTCTCATCATCGGAAGCGAGGAAGCTGATACACATCCATCTGAATGCTTAAACAGCTGAGCAATCCCAACATAGTAAAGATTTGAAACCATCTGGCAGAATGAAGGGAACCAACTTTAACACTCAACATTGGATTAAAGGATCAAAGGAGCCATAACTTAGCTAATATAAGAAAAAAAACCCCTCATTTTTAATACTGAGTTACATTTTTGATACCATGGATTTAGTCCTCTAACAAACATAATGATCCAAATGTTTAATTGTTAGTTTGGATGTGAAAGTTGGACAGTGAAGAAAGCTGACAGCAAGAAAATTGATTCATTTGAAATGTGGTGCTGGAGGAGAGTTCTGCGGTTATCATGGACAGCCGAAAAGACAAATAAGTGGGTACTAGCTCAAATCAAACCTGGATTCTCCTTAGAAGCTAAAATGACAACACTAAGGTTATTGTACTTTGGTCACATCATGAGAAGATAAGATTCCCTGGAAAAGTCAATGAAGCTAGGAAAAGTGGAAGGCAGTAGGAAATAGGATGTCCTAAAATGCTTGATTCAAGAAAGGAAGCCGCATCCTCCAGTTTGCAGGATCTGAGCAAGTCTGTTAATGAGAGGACGTTTTGGAGGTCTTTCATTCATAGGGTTGCTGTAGGTCAGAGGTGACTTGACGGCACATAACACACACATTCATATATACTGTTTTAAAAATAAATTTGCATTATCTTTTTAAAAATGTTGCATCGAGGGCCCTAGTTGGATACAAAGATAGCTAAATACTTTTTTTTTTGGCCGATGTGTAAGAGTCACGATCAAGATGTGTACCATGAGAAAGCTCCTCTAATGCATCAACAAATTGTGGCAACTGCAGCAAAATCGATCTGACAGCATCTAGGCGAGTACTTCAGTGTGTCAGAGATTGAGCTTACAGGGTCATTTGGGGCAAATGCTGTAAGGCCACTTCCCAGCATTTTGTTGGTTCCGAAAAAATGAATAAACGTGACATAATATTCCAAAAAACTCCTTTATCTGGCCAGAACTATTTGCCGCATGCACCAACAGACTATTCCAGCTGCGAGGTGAGCAAGGTAAGAATAACATCTGATTTTTTCCTTCTTTTTCTTCTTTTTCTTTTCTTTCTTTTGATCTTTTTTTTTGCACTTCTTTGGTGCCATTATCATAGCTTTGGCCACAAATATTAAACACCAGTGAGCCATACTGTTCTATCATCTTGTCCAACACAATGCTTGCAAGACTTTTTCCTGTTGTATCTGTGATATGCATCATTTTTTTTAAAAAAAAATCCTTGATGTCCACTGATTTCCTATCAACATAGAGAGGGGGGATGTGTGTGATATGAGTGGACAAATTGTCCCCTGGCACCTTGGTGAGAGCTTAGTAGAATTTTCCTTTTCTCAAAATAATCCATCACCATAATGTAATAAAGCTGACATTCTCCTCTTTACAGTGGTGTGAAGCTTGCAATGTGAAAAAAGGAACACAATTATTTCACAGCAGGGCTGGGCTCCTGACATTGGTCCCACTTCACCAACTGCTGACTCCTTCACTGCTGAGGTCTTTGGGAACATTTGCAGTGAAAAAGAAATGAGAAAGGCTATCATTGCTTATTATAAATATATCTCATTCTCAACATGGCCCCATCTGTGGATACTTAAATCCAGAGACTGGGACAATGAACAGACGAGGCAGTTTTTTCTACAAACGTGAGAAAAGCCCCAGGTTTCCAGAAAAATCTGAAATTTATATTTTTTAAAAATGTTTTTTTTTTAAATCATCATCATCAATCTTTATTGCATTAGCAAAAGCCATAACAAAAATACAGGAAAAATTAAATGTCCATCAAGATAAAATTTAAAACAAAATAAAACTTCTAGACATTTTCGCAGAAGGATTAAAATACAGAATCAACCCAAAATCATAAAAGGAGCTCCAGCAGCTTTGTCTTATAAAATATAAATTGACCTTTGTAGTCACCCATCCAAGTACCGACCCTGCTTAGCTTCCAACATCTGACTCTTCCATGCCTCCTTCCCTCCCACAGCTCTATTACTGGAGTAAAAAAACCCCTCCTGAATAATTCTGTTTTGCATACTTTGTGGAAACCCAGGAGTGAGGGACCTTTCCTGACTGCTTCCAACTAGCCATTCCTTAAGATGGGGACTACCATGGAGAAAGCTCGTGTACAGGCAGCTGTTGATTTAGCCCATCTGCAGCATGATATCAGCAGAAGGCCCTGTTCAGATGAGTGAAGCTGCCTAGGGAGTGAAGTGGTTTCATAGATATGAGAGGCCTAGGCCATGAAGGGCTTTGAACGTAATAGTCATGACCTTGAACTGAGCCTGGTAACTGATGGTCAGCCAATGGAGTGACTGCAGAATGGGACTGAGATGCAAGCTCTGTCTATATCCTGCAAGTAAATGAGCTGCAGTATTTTGCACCAGTTGGGAGTCTCTGACTTGACTTTAAGGGGAGACCTATGTAGAGTGAATTACAGTAGTCTAGTCTCGATGTTACCTTGGCATGAATCCAGTCGGCCAGATAAGCCATGTCAAGGTAGGGGGTCACCTTTCAGGCTAGTCGAGTTGGAAGAAGGCCTTCTTTGCAGCCACAGTTACTCATTTCTCTAGCAGCAGTGCTGGATCTAGTATAACCTCTAGGCTCTTAACTGAGAGCAGAACCACAAGTGACAAAAGGCACAGATTGGACACTTGTCAGCTTCCCTCAAGTTTTGATGGGAAATGTAGGCAGCTTGGCGGAATGCTGGACAAGTGACAGTTGAAAAGTCCATTGGACAGCAGTCAGAGAGCGAAGCTGCGAGACCAGGATGCCTACATTTCCCATCAAAACTTGAGGGAAGCTAACAAGTGTCCGATATGTGCCTTTTGTCACTTGTGGTTCTGCTCAAAGTCACCCAGAGTTGACTGAACTCCATCAAAAGTGAGAAGAACAATGTCCTTCAAGATCTCTAGCTTCCCAACCAGCATCACTTCCATCTTGTCTGGGTTCAATTTCAGTGGGTTTGCTTTCAGCCATTTGACCACAGCTGTCAGGCAGCAACTCACGTTACACCTTTTCTCTTTCAAGTATGGTCTCCAGACTTATTACCCTGTTTGCCAAAGAGCAATTTTGTTCTCAGGATGATTTGTGTAATGAACATGATGTGTGTGTGGTGCCCTCAATTCAGAACTGATTTATGGTGACCCCAGGTGGCGAACCCCTCATGGCAAGAAATTATCAGAGGTGGTTTGCCATTGCCTGCCTTTGCAACTCTGATCTTTGTTGGAGGTCTCCCATCCAATTACTAACCAAGGCCAACCCTGCTTAGCTTCTGAGATCTGATGAGATCAGGCTAACCTAGGCTATCCAGGTCAGGGCAATGAACATGATAGTGCTCTCAAAAAATTCATCCCAAGTCAGGTGGGATCTTGAGTGGGTCTGGTGAGTGGAATTTGGAACATTATCACTTCATGGGGGAAACCACTGTTGTTGTTTTTATCCAGAATTTTTTTCTTCTAAAAACAAGCTCCAGAGGGGACTATGCCCACATCTGGCCCACACGCTGACTTCATCTTTGCAATCCACTGCAAACTTTCCCTCCCCACAGAGACCACTGAAATGGTGTATCCGATTTTGGGTGGGTTTGTGGAGTCAACAGTCTGTGGTTCAGTTCATTTGTAATGGATTATTTATCAAGCATCCAAAGCAAATTCGGCAAAGTGGAACATATCTGCATTTTAGGAAACGAACGCAATCACAGATGTTTTGCAGAACAGAGTTCCAAATTCAGCACATATTTACTGTAACACCAAGGTCAGATATCTGATTCTCTGCCCATGTTTTTTTTTTTTTAAAGGTACTGATTCAGAATAGTAACCCTGAACCTACCACTTTGGGCACAGATTCTCTAAGAAGTGTTCACAAATAGTGTGGTAACTTCTCTGAGATCATATTAGGAATTTCTTTTTGTGTCTATCACTTTAGTGCAAAGAGGAACCGAATGCCTGGCAAATTTACCATAAAGCTGCCTTACAGGAGAGCTTCAGCAATAATGAGATTCTTGCAGATATAATCAACCATCCTGTATGGAAAATGCTAAAATATACCTTATCGAGAGAGAATCTATTGCAATGGTAGAGAAAAGGGGTTGAACTCACAGGCAACAACTTGGAAATGTGACATGTTCAAAGAAATAACATTGTGCTTTCTTTGTTGACTGCCCAACAATAAATGAGAGGGGTTGCGGTACTATTGCAGAAAATACACATATCCATTAAGAATTCATCTGCAGTTCTTTGCAGGCGAAGACAGAGGTAAGACCTATTGAAATGGTTGGGCTGCACCCTAAGAATCACTGCTCCACTCCTGAACAAGGGAGTGAGGTTTGTATCCTGTTAAAATAAATGGGTCTTGATGGCCCTCGCTATTCTGTCCCGTTGATTTAACTTGCTGGTGAGTTAAACTAGTGGCCAGGTCATAGACTAGGAGCCAAGCTACAAGTGATGCCTGACACAGGTTGGACACTTGTCAGCTTCCCTCAAGTTTTGATGAGAAATGTAGGTAGCGTGGCAGAATGTTGGACAAGTGACAGTTGAAAAGTCCATTGGACAGCAGTTGGAGAGCCAAGCTGCAAGACCAGGATGCCTACATTTCCCATCAAAACTTGAGGGAAGCTGACAAGTGTCCAATCTGTGTCAGGCGTCACTTGCAGCTTGGCTCTAAGTTACCACACAGGGTATATGTGAAGGATGAATATGGGAGGGATCACAAATGGAAGAATGGAGGGAACATAACGAAATCAATAATCTATATTAAACCTATTTGGAAGGAAATCCCATTTAAACTGATGCTATTGGTGATGTTGTGGTACCTCTGGTCACTATATTATGGATCATTGCTTTAAATTAATCCTGTATATTATGGATTAATCCACTATATTATGGATCATTGCTTTAAATTAATCCATTGCTTTAAATTAATCCTGCCTTAAACATTTCTCATCCAAAGTAGCAGAGTATAATATTGTAAATCACACAGTAGGAGAGACTGCTTTGTTTTTAGTAAAGGGTTGAGCTGGGACATAACAAAGGAGCGTTCCATTTGGAACTCGCATCTGTATTGAGGAGTGACTATAAAGCCGGAGTGTACAACTCTGCCTTGTTTTGAGGCATAGAGTATTCACTTTTAAATGCTTTGTATAGATCTTAAATAGATATGGAGATCAATTTTGCCGTTTGCTGATTTTTAAAATGCCACTAGTAAATTAAATGCAATTGCAAAACAGGACACTGTAGGGCATTTCTCCCAGCCCCTCCCACCCAATCACCTGTTTTCAGGGATGTCCAAGGACTTCCCATACAAAATATACATATTTGAGTTGCCATAGTTCTGTTCTCTACGCCCAAATATATTTCTTGGAATTACATGTGAAAAAACTGGTCTAAGCAAGTATGAGTGTCTTAAGACTCTCTTCTTTAAAATCAACCTTCTCATACACTTAGGTCATCCAGAAAGTCTTTACTTTGTATTTCCTTACAATCCAAAGATGGTCCATATGGGACAGGGCCTCCTCAGTGGTGACACCAGGATAACTAGAATTTTACTGCACCTCAAGACAGTTCAGTTTCAACAGGCTTTTCATTTGCTTGAATACTGCAAGTGAAAAGATATGCCCTACCAATGGAGAATTTTTAATCTTGCATGCAAAATTCATACCCATTGTTTTCTCTTGGAAAACCCAACACATTACCTCTGGGAAGAGAGACCGAGAGAAATGCAGATGGCTTCTGTCCTGGCTCCAGCTTGTATTCTGCTTAAAGTGTCAGTTTTCGTTTTTATCACCATTTTATTAGCGCTTAGGGAGAGCACTCTGTGGTGTGCACTGTGCAGTGCTTGCTTTACTCAATAACATTTGAGACAGGGCACTCTCCAAGTCGAGATAGGAACAAACAAGGGGACAGGTACAGGCAAATGATTAAGTGGACTGAAAATCCAGGCTGACACGTTGATGCTGATCACATCAAACGGGGGTCAAAGGGGAAACTATAAAACACCTGCCTAAATCCACCATTTTTTATAACAAACATCACCTTTTTTTTTAGCCTTTTTGCTTTTGTTTTGAGTAGAAAAAACCGAATTGTTCTACTGCTTTTCTGATCTACTGTTTTTCTGATCTACAGCTTTTCTGATACTATGAAAGTATCTTGCTCACTGAGCGTTTGAGCGGTATACAAATAAGGTTATAAAAGTATGCCTTCTGCTGGTTTTTGTTTTTGCATATTGTGGAATCACCCATTACGTTGCTAGCGTTCCTGATCTATTTGTTTCCTTTATGTAACTGGAGCAAAAGCTGACATCCATTTTTACACTAATGTTTCTCTCAAATTTTATTAGCAAGATGATTGGGAGAAAAGTGGCGGCAGCTTCAGTCTGTTGGGAGAACCCAGGACAGAAACTGGAATTTTCTAGTTCAAACAGTATAGCAATGAGACTGTTTTCCAGCAGGGGCAAAGTAGCTTTTTTTCTGTGAGAAAGCGGCAGGGGAGGAAATGGTTAAGGAATTACTCTATCCCTTTACCATTCTCCCCTCTTCAAAAAGCATTCTTAGTGGCTGCACTGGATAAAAAGCATATTTCAAAATGACCCCAAAAGAAAATGTAATGTGTAGTTTGAGACACAAACTAGCGTCCCTCTTTGGAGTAAGTTGGATGAAGTATGAAAACTCTCTCCCTCTCTTTGTTGAAGAAAGATTTGATTTCACTTCTTAATCAATCGGTCCCTTTACTGGGTGGGTAGCAAAAATAGCACTACAAGAGTGCATGGATATCAAAACAATCCCCAAAACTACAATCCAGAAACACAACGTAGAATATTTACATCCCGCTTCTATTACTGTGCTTTTTAGGAGCTTCCAGAAATTATTAAAATGACAATAACCACAGTAGATCAGAAAAAAACTAGCAATAAAGTTAAATGTGTTCAATAAAATCTTCATAAACATAAAATCCACGCTAAATCAAAGGATTTGGATCTAAGAATAAGGAAGGCATACACAAAAGCAACAAATACAACACTCAACACTCATATACAAATATATTCAAAAAGCACATAACAAAAAGTGGCAGGAAACAGAAGTCTTTGCCTGGAGCATATAAAGAAATTAATATGTAGTGGCAGTATGAGAGACCTTGGTCCAAAATCAGGGGTTGTTAAACTGCAGGTGAGGTCTGGAGAGGCCCCAGAATTACAACTGATCTCCAGACCATGGCTGATTCCGCACACGTTGGATAATGCACTTCCAATCCTCTTTATAGATCATTTGGAATGGATTTTTTCATGTGCGGAACAAAAAATCCTCCTCAAATGATTGATAAAGTGCATTGAAAGTGCATTATCCAACGTGTGCGGAATCAGCCCATGTATATCAGTTCTCCTAGAAAAAATGACTGCTTTGGAAAGTGGACTGTATGACATCACATCTCCGCTGACCTTCCGCCTCCAAATTCTTGTCTTCCCTGGGCTCCACCCCCCCAAATCTCCAGGAATTTCTCAACCCAGAGTTGGCAACCGTATCCCAAACCCTGCTCTTCTGGGAAACTCACTGGGGGACTTTGTGTGTGTGTGTGTTATGTGCCATCAGATTGTTTCCGCCTCATCACAACCCTATGAATTAATAACCTTCAAAAGTTCTGCCATTGACAGCCTTGCTCAGGTCTTGTAAACTGAAGGCTGTGGCTTCCTTTATTGAGCCAATCCATCTCATGTTGGTTCTTTGTCTGTTCCTACCACCTTCAACTTTTCATAGCATTGCTGTCTTTCCCAATGAGTTTTGTCTTCTTGTGATGCAACCGAAGTATGACAGCCTCAGTTTCATCATTTTAGCTGCTAGGGAGAGTTCAGGCATGATTGGATGTAGAACCCATATATTTGTCTTCTGGGTGGTCCCTGGTGACCTTGTTTCTTATTTTTCTCTTTGGCGGTTCTTGGGTTAACTTGGGCCAGTCAACATTTCTCAGCTTAGCTTATCTTGCAGAGATGTTGTGATAATAAGGGTGTGTTTGGGGAGGGGGGTGGGGGAGCCATGTAGGCTACTCTGAGATCCTTGAAGGAAAAGTATGATAAAAATGTATTAGATAGTTGTTCTTTATTGCATAGAATGCTATGTCCTTTATTGTATCCCGATTGGGTTTTTTGCTGTGTTTTAATAATATACACAAGTACACATGCATATTGGTAAAACACAGCACAAAAAGAACCTTCTTGCCATTGTAATATAGGTATGACCAGGGCTTTTTTTCAGCTGGAACACGGTGGAACGGAGTTCTGGAACCGCTTGAAAATGGTCACATGGCTGGTGGCCCCGCCCCCTGATCTCCAGACAGAGGGGAGTTGAGATTGCCCTCCGCGCTTATCGTTGGTACTTGACACCAAAGAAAATTGTGCTAGGAAATATTAATATGTCGAATAAATGCTGGAAATGTAAAAAACATGAAGGATCATTATATCACATGTGGTGGACTTGTGAGGTAGCGAAGCAATACCGGGGAGATATAATTGAAGTAATTAATGAGGTTTTGCAAACCCAAATAAATAAGAACCCAGAATTGCTGCTACTGAACTTGGGAATGGAAGATGTTCCAATGCAGTATAGAACATTGTTATTTTACATGATTACAGCAGCAAGACTTTTATATGCGCAGAAATGGAAATTACAAGAAATACCAACTACAGAAGATTGGATTTATAAATTGCTGTACATGGCTGAGATGGACAAAATGACAAGAAAACTTAACATCTTGATCCAGGACAATTTAATGCAGATTGGGAGAAATTGAAACAATATCTAGAAAAAAAATGGGACGTGAAAGGGGAACTGTGGCAGTTCGAGAATTATTGAAATGTAATAGAAGAAGAAGAGAGAAGTGACTTTACCGGGAAAGGGGGAATATAATTATAGAAATCTAAGCTACTATTGGGGTTATGATAAAAGTAAAAATTATAGAGTATTAAATAATAGATGTTTTACTATGGATACATAAGATATATAAGATTAAGCTAGCTAGATATTATGTACAATATATAGTTTAAGTAAAGAGTATATAATAGATATTTGAGTATAACAGTTACCTTATAGACTTAAAATAAGCTCAGAACAAGAAAAAGTAAAAGATGGGTGTGTAATAGAATATAAGAGTTTAAGTTAATATTAGAATCAGGAGGATTGTGGAAAGTAAAGAGTTTAGATAATCGGAAAGTAAAATGGAGGTAATGTTATATTTTTAATATCTTGATTGCTAATATATATGATTATGCTAGCATTATTTTAGGTAGAATATATGGTTTACCTGAGGTATTTAAAGGGAAACTTGTACCATAGAGATATAGAGATATTTTTAGTAGAGATTTAATAAGCTTAGAGAAAAGAGTATTGAGTGTGTGTTTAATAGGGTATATGAGATATTAAGTAATTAAGTAATAAAATAGACTAAGGGTTGGAAAACTGTTGGAAGTCAACTAAAAAGGGGGGAGGAAAGGGAGGGGGTTAGAAATAGACTTACAAGGGGGTAATGAATGTACTGAATGATATTATAATCTAATCCAATAATTAAAAAAAAAAAAAGAGATTGCCCTCCGCGCCACTGGAGCGGCACGGAGGGCAATCTCAACTCCCCTCTGTCTGGAGATCAGGGGGCGGGGCCACCAGCCATGTGACCATTTTCTCCAAGAGCAACCCACTGAGTTCCACCACCTCTTTTCCAGAAAAAAAGCCCTGGGTATGACCACGTCAACAGGAACAGACTGGGATACTAAAACTGCCCTAGAGCAAACTGAGCCAAGTGGCACCCGCAGTGCATGGGGCCACTTGTCTCTGACCAAGGCCATGCTGGCAAGGGCAATGAGTGCAGGTTCACCTTTTGAGTGAGCAACTGCCCACTGCCATTATCACTGCAGACCAAGACTGAGCTGATTGGCCACTGTAACCCTGCCTGCACTGCGAGTTCAGCTTGCTCTTAAGCCTCTAGGACAGTGGCCCACTGGGGACATTCCTGGTAAGTTACAGGGTCACTCTTCATCACCTGTATTCCAAGACCACTTCTTTGCAATATTTTATCTTTGTGCATATGTGAGAGTGTAGATGGGTAGGGGAGACACAGAAGAACTGTAGAAAGTGAGAGGCATGGTGAGTGACACAGTCACAACTCCGTTCAAAATCCAGACATTAAAAACCAAAAAATGGTGACATGAAACCCACTTCAGAAATAAGAACAGGTAATTCAGAACTGCCGAAATCGGGAAAGAGATTAGGGTAGAGAGAATTTTGGAAGCATCAGTTACATATCACTCATAAAGAATTCTTGTCACCCTCGCCAAGCTACAGTTCTTTGGGTGAACTTGTAGCACTTAAAAGTGGTATGCAATGAATATATATTTGTAATATAGATACACTGATGCAGTGTATCTATATTACTGATGCAGTAACAGATAACTGATGCAGACGAAGAACTTCAGTTATGTTTTACGTATGCTAATTATGCACATTTGTATATGTACACATTGCCTCAAGAGATCTTTCAGTATGGGGAAAGGAAGAAAAATACAGTTTTTCCCCCCAGTGTGAGCTCTGTTATGTTTTCTTTTCTTTGAAAGGACTTCCTAGCCATTAGGATACTGGAATGAGATCTCTTTTCCTGTATTCTGGGATTTCAGATGAAGGAAATAGGTCCTTGGCCCCAGCGTGATCTAGTTCTTGAGTACACCCTGTGTTACCCTTCTGAAGGTCGAAACAAATATCTCTCCCATCTCCAGATGTGTTTTTTTCCTGAACACAGTTCTTAACTAACACCACTCAATGTGACCTCCCACGTGGACTTTACTGGTCTTTGCTCTTTCTGTTTGTAATACTTGACTTCTAGGACAGAGGGCATGATTAGAGCACATACTGAGAGTAATTGTGGGTTCATTTGTAGGAGCTCTCAGCCCCCCCCCTCAAGTTCTCAACAAATTGCTGACATATAGGAAGTGAGGGAATCCTCCTCTTTTTCTCTGTCTAGCAGGATATGCGTCCTGCAAAACAGGTCAAGGTTCACCGGGGTTTCTCTATCAAGAGTGCCGTATGTTTCACAACTCAGGTGACCCTGGCTACTTCAGGTTTAATAGTCGACTCCAATTTGGGGGAGGAATGAGAGCGTCCTCCTTTCTCTCTCAGACATATGCTGGTGGCTGCTTAGATTCTGGTCTCATTAGAGCCGCTTCTTGATTATACCACTTCAGACTACAATCAAGAGTCTACATGATTGGATCGTCCTCCACACACAAAATTCTCCCTGCAAATTAAAAAAAAAAGCCAGGGAGACATGTTCTGTCCTCCATAGCATGCTATGTTTCTATGCAGAGGAATCTTTTTTTGTTTTCCTTCAGAGTAACATTGAAACATCTCAGACCTCACCTGTCGTCTGAATAGTACGACCAAGACAGATTCATCAAGACCGGTTACCCCTCACCCCCAGGGGTGAAAGAATCCTTTCCCCTGCTCCCTGTTGCCCACTTTCACTCCAGCAAAGAGAGGAACAACATCCCACACTGTTGTGACGCCATTTCTGGCCATGTAACTGGAAGTGGTGGCACCATGTCACAGAACTCTCGAGCAGCATTGAATACATCAGTTCTGGTTAAGTGGCTGGAAATAATGTCACAATGTTGTTGGGCACGGTTCTGGTGTGTCTCCACCCCCCAGTCTCCCCATCTATCGCCAATCTAGTGACAGTTAAACAATAGATGGACTCTTGGAACCTGAGAGTGAAGTGACTCCATTAAAGTACCAGTCACGTTCAAGGAATAACTGGCCACTAAAGGCAGATCAGAGTTGAGATTCTAAAGCCCCATTTAGACCTCAATAGCATGTTCTTGCTTCAGCACATCAAAAGTGAGGCAGGCTTGTTGGGAGGGTGGGGAGGTGAGCTCTCACTTACTCTCCAAGTGTGCTCCAGAAACTGTTGCAGACTTGAGCTTTTTATCAAGCCCAGAAACAGTTTTCATCCCCCCCCCCTTTTGTTTTTCACCTAACAACCTGCTTGAGGACCAGCTTTGCTCAGCTCAACTCAAAAACTCACTTATGACTTTCTTTTTATTTGCTCTTAAGAAAAGTGTTATGATAGGGGCCATTCCCCCACGCCTTAAAAATCGTGCGACACTCATGGAATGCTGGCGGCTTCATGGCATGATGTCTGATGTCAGGCAGTGATGATTCCGTTTCCGTGGCGCCATGACGTCAGAAATCGCCCGCGTTTTGTGAGTGTCACGTGATTTTTAAGACATGGGGAAATGGCCACTGTGTTTGATTCTGTGTGTATATGTAAAGGCATGGCAGGCATAATCCATCCATAGGCCCACTGAATTGTTTGTCCCAATAAAATGGGGCATCTCGTAAGAAGCTAATTCATAGTTAGATCAAGCTTAGCATTAGCTGCTCTGGCAGCAGCTCTTCAGGGTCTCAGGTAGAGATCCTTCACACCTTTTAACTAGATCCAAAGGAGTTAGCCATTTTAGTCTGTAATAGCAAAATAGAAAGAGTCAGATGCATCGTCAGCTTTCGTGAACCACAACTCTCTTCATCAGAAAGCTGACGATGCATCTGACGAAGAAAGCTGTGGCTCTCGAAAGCTTATGCTACAATAAAGTTAGTTAGTCTTAAAGGTGCTACTGGATTCTTTACCTTTTAACTAGAGATGCAAAGGATTGGTGCCCCCCCCCCTGCATGCTCTGTCACTGAGCCACAACCCCTCTCTCAATAAAGCTGCCTAATACTAAGTGAGAACATTGGTCTATCGAGGCAAGTACTGTCTACTCTGGCTGTCAGCAGCTCTCCAGGGTCTCAGGCAGAGGCCTTGCAGATCCCCAACTAGCTGATCCTTTTTTGTGGAGACACTTAGAGCCAAGCTACAAGTGACGCCTTACACAGGTTGGACACTTGTCAGCTTCCCTCAAGTTTTGATGGGAAATGTAGGCGTCCTGGTTTTACAGCTTGGCTCTCCATTACAGCTGCAAGACCAGGATGCCTACATTTCCCATCAAAACTTGAGGGAAGCTGACAAGTGTCCAACCTGTGTCAGGCGTCACTTGTAGTTTGGCTCTGAGAATTGGAGACATTCTGTTACTGAGCTCTTCCCCAGGCTGGCCAAAACTGTTGGGTCACCACAGCAGCCAACCAATGTTACAAAACTGGGTTTTGTCTTTCTCTTCCCATCACTAGACCTTCCCAGGAAGACACAGATGCTTCACAGTCAACAAGTGCCAGATTGATTACAACCTGGAAGGGGTGTGTGTGATGCAAATGAGGGCCAAGCTAGAAGTGAAGAATTATACTTGAATGGCAAGTGAACAGGAGCGCAAGTGAACAGGGAGGAATACATGTGAGTCTGTTCACTTGCCGCTCAAGTGTTATTCGTCACTTCTAGCTTGGCCCTGAGACTCATACTCTACTTGGGGTAAAGATTACACTCTAACAATTGGCAGCATAACAAAAACTCATCAACTGTGAGGTGCTAATCAAAGAATAAAGCGCTGTTCATTAGATGACTACCTCCATCTGAGTAATGCACTATTAAGTGGCTGTGTTTAATTAGCAAGGTAATTGACGAGACCTTGCTTTAATGAATATAGGTATGCCTGTGTCAATATCATTCTTGGAGGGTTTTTTTCTTTCTTTCAAATTTTAGTGTTCTCACGCATCTGCTAGGTTAGATGGTTAAGAGTTTATACCCAACTTGAATGTCAGCCTGCAATTTCCAAAGACCCTTTAAGGTGCCACGTTAACCTCCTCCTCCAGACAAAAATGCAGGTTGGGCTGCTTTCATTTTTGCAGTCTTGCTCAGGGCTTTTTTTCAGCAGGAATGTGGTGGAACGGAGTTCTTCAACCTCTTGAAAATGGTCACATGGCTGGTGGCCCCGCCCCCTGATCTCCAGACAGAGGGGAGCTTAGATTGCCCTCCGCGCCGCTTGGCGGAGGGCAATCTAAACTCCACTCTGTCTGGAGATCAGGGGGCGGGGCCACCAGCCATGTGACCATTTTCTCCGAGGGCAACTTACTGATTTCCACCAGAAAAAAAGTGCTGGTCTTGCCCAAGGCCATAAATTAGGACAGGGGACTTGAACACACATCACTCAAACCCATGTCTGATGCACTTCTCGTTGAACAACATGTGCTCAAGAAAAGAATGGATTTTCAGGTCAAATAACTGGTTAAAAATGGTGGGTAATCCAGAACGAGGAAGGGGAACCAGAGCATGAATGGCACACCCAATCAGCCATGCTTTTTTTTTTAAAACAAAAAGATGCTAGTACTTGCCTGCTATGTGGGTGGTGCATCTAGTCCGGTCCCAGCGATCAGTGGGCTCCTCTCTAACCCCAGACCTTCTGCCTCCCACTCCCTTCTTTGATTTTCTGAAGTGTTACATCATGAATACTCTGTGCCTGGCATGGGGATCAGGGCTGGGAGTGTGCAATAGGGTGGGAGGCAGCTGCAGAAGAGCATGTAAGCAGAGGGGAAACGTGTGCTCATGTACGTATACATGACTGAGTGTGTTTCCCTGCTTGCATCGCTCCCTCCCTCCCTTCCCAACTTCTTACCTGAGTTGCCCCAGGTCAGCTGGAGCCAATCCTTTCGGCAGGGCCTGGGCCAACTGATCAGGTGAATCTTTGGCCATCTTTTCTGCTGGGGCTAGGCTGGGCTGCTTGCTCAGGAGCCATGGCTTGCCCTGCCCTATCCTTTCCTGGGCCCTTCATCCCACATGACGCCTGCTGATGACATCGCCTGCTGCCTTCTGTGCGAGCCGCTGCATCGCAGCCCTGATGTTCGCTGGCCAAATAAGGTGCTGATATGCCATACTGGCACAAAAAAACCTCCCAACACAGCTATGGCAAGGGCAGGTAAGTCTCAGGACTTTTATGCTAAGTTATAATAATAGTGTGCTTATATACCACTCTTCTAGAACACTGAACAAAGTCACTGTTGTTATTATCCCTACACTACTACGGGGGAGCTGGGGCTTACCCAAGGCCACCTGCTGAGATCTTGGCAGCGGTGGGATTTGAAGCAGCAGAGTGCCGACTTACAGCCAAACCACTTAACCACTATACTACACATCATAGTGTTCATTGATATGTGGCCTTGGGATTGGGGATGAACCAAACTGTTTTGAGTAGAACAGTAGTAATCTACCAGCTAGAAATGCTGAGCTTATTCCAGGTAGATGCTTCATGGCGTTGTGCCCTCAGCTTGTCCATAAACGGATTTCCTTATGTGTCTAGGTTTGTCAAACTTTCCCTGCGGCCATGTTGGGAGCAAACTTTGCCCTTTCGTTGGAAACTGAAACCAAACAGAAGAATTGATCCTGACTTGCCTTCACTCCCTTGGAACAGAATGTGCTTCTAAAGACCTTGAAAAATATTGCCGTTGCAGAGAATGCCCACTGGAAGCAGCTGGCTTGACTAGAGAAGAATGGTTGGCTTGGAACCTCCCAACAATTGTTTAAATCTCCCAGAATTTTTATTGGCTCCATTCCTATGACAGCCATTTTGTGATTGACCCCCTCCCCCAAGGCAGCCATTCTGTGACTGATCCCACCCCAATGGCAGCCATTTTTGTGACACCCACTCTCCTTTTTCAACACTCTAAGAGCACCATCAGACAAGAAGGTTGGGGACCCCTGTATTACACCTCCTTATTCCTTCAAGAATAAGGTGGCTGTGCCTAAAGGATTGTGCTTCATAGGTCAAACTGCAGAGCTTGGTGTAAAGTAAGGGTACCAGGTCTCTTTACCCTCCCAGTGGGAGTGGGGGGGGGGGACCTGGCTCTCACCTTAATTCTCCTCTTCCTGGAAATGACATCATTGCACAGGTGTGGGAGCATGCATGTGCTTTACACAGGGCAAGTTTGAGCCCCAAACAGGCCTGATTCGGTCCGTTTGCAGCCCAAATTTGTCCTGTGCAGAGCGTGGGAGTGCTCCCGGTTCACTAAGATGACATCATTCCCAGGAGTGACATCATCACAGTGCCCCAGGAGCTCAGCCTGGAGGCCTGTTCCCCAACCTTTCCCCTCCACTGGCCAGGTGAATGGTTGACAGAAAAAGATGAAACCTGGTGGACAGATCAGAGCAAATGGCAAAACTTTTCAATCCAAGTTGATAACAACCTTTCCCCCTACTTCTGTTCTGTTTGTTTGTTTGTTTGTTTAGAATACTGTCTGAGATTTAGCTTGTTTCCAAAGTGACCCTGAGAAGAAAGCCAAACCCCTGAAACTTGAGTTGAACCCTGAGATGTGCTAACCCTATCACTTTGCTGGAGGAAGTGGGGGGATCCACTTTAGGAAGCTCATCTCAAGAATGGACCATCTTTCTTTTCACGGCTTCCTGTAGGATTTCTCTCTGGAATGAGAGATGCCAGGCAACAGTTCAGAAATGGGGCTCTAAATTTGACCAAATGTGATACAACATAAAACTTCTTCACCCATGATAAGTGTAAGGAAAAGGGTTTTGTGGCTGGTACAAGTTTGACCCACATCTGCAACATCACAACACAGCAAGTAGTATCTGCCAATCTCCTTCTACTACCTAACCTCTCAGGTACAGAAACTCCTCTACACCTGGCCACCCTATCTATAATGATTGTGTACATTCCTAAGGGGGAAAATATATGGTCACATTCATTCTATTAAAAACAGCATGCTGGACTATGCTTAACTCAGTGCTCAATTGTGGCCAATCTCCTTAGCATACATACAACCTGAAGGTTGCATTGGAACCTCTTCCATTCCCTCTGCTAGCAGATAGCTAAAATATTTATATAATGATTACATCTAATCAGACAATTAATGAAAACCATAATGCCTGCCTTTTCATTGTTTTTATTAATCAGATTTCTTTTGTTTCTGCCATTCTTCCCCTTCCATCACCCTCCCCCCCAATCATTACTGCATGAATCTGTTAAAAGGGAGGGGGGATAAAATAAAGGCCAGAAAGATCTAACAAAGGTTCCATTAAATTAGGGAGCAATAAACAAACAGAGCCAATTTATGCACCAGAGTCATTAAATGTGAATCCTCACCCACTCTTTCTTCGCAGATAGTACTTAGGTCTACTACAATTGATCCGCAGGGAGCTGTTGCCTTAATTATGAAATGAAACACCTCTGCTAATGTAGCCTTGGAACCTTGTTAGTTTATACCCCAGGCATGTGGCTAAAAATGGGTTCGAAATGCAAAGACTAGGCATAGTTGATCTTCGACACAGCGCTTCAGCAATCCATGTATTCAGTCTTCTATGAACCACCCCTCCAATTTCTTCTCTCTCTCTCTCCCATCCTCCTCCACTCTGTCTCTCCTTCCCTCTTTCTCTGTTTTTGCCCTTGAGGTAAAGATAAAACGCGAGAGCTTTTCGATCCAACTCTGCATGCATTTTTTTTTAAAAAAACAAGCTCATTCTTGGGCACCCTTTGGTATAGAAAATTCTTTCCGTAGCTGATGACCTGCCCCCATATCGGTGAGATTCATGCCTTGGCGGGATGAGCCTTGCAGGAAAAATTAAAGAAGATGTAAACAGTAAATGCAGACATTTTGCAACATAGCTAAAAATAAATGGCTCTACAGGCAATTATGCAAGTTTTACTGGATACATTAAAAAGACATTAAATGCACAGCTGTTTTAAGTGTCTTTTAAGCTGATAAATTAACTGTCTAATAAATTGTAAGATTTGTCAGCTAATAATGCTATTTTATCTGCTTTAACATATGCCTTCCTAGTTCATGAAGCATTATTGTAAGTGCCAAAAGGAGATAATGTGCATTTTACAGTGTTATGTCTTAAGTGGAATGGATCATTGGCCATGAAGAAGTGTGTTAATAAATCTCCCAGGCTTTGTTAATTGCACTCAATGAAGTGTCACTGTTAAAACACAAAAGATGTGATAGAGAAAGCTGAACATAATGTCTTTCAGTTTTACAATTAACAGTTCACTAGGCAAATCGACCAAAAAGACCATAATTTGTTGAAGCCTTATTAACTTACATTTTCCTAGTCAAGGTCATAATTGTGAATGGCTTAGAGCTATCTTTTTAATGCTCATCAAGAATGGTAACCTTGCCGGAGAGAATGAACTTTTCTGTCTCTCACTGGTGCTTATCACAAGCCTAGCAGGTGCAAGACAAATGCAGCCGAATTCTTGTCACATGGCAGCTCCTTCAAGTCATTCGCCTTCCAAAAAATGTAGCAGACACAATACAAAGGGCTTTTCTGAAACATGACGGACACACAGAATAACCCAAGCTTCTTTTTCTTTCCTTTTTGTTTTAAGAAGTGAGACCCAGGAGATATCTGGAACAAAGGGTATGGGTGTGTTGCGGGGGGGGGGGGGGGGGTGCAGATCTAATCCATACTCACTTGTCACAAAAGCTATCCAGAAGTAGTAAGCAGTTGGAACAACCTGCCACATGATTTACTGGTCATGTGAGAAAGGGATGTGGTTTCTCCAGCAAGACCCACTCCTTGCTTAAATTGGTTCCTTGGTATTTCACAGGGACAGAGGAAAGAACTAATAGGTTCTAGGCATCTATTCTGCTGGGAAGTGGAGACTGAGGAAGACATTAGCAGGCAGATCCCAGGTTTGTTACTAGACATAGGCATGAACCCTGAAAAAACCGAACCATGTGGTTAGTGGTATTTTCATGAAACAGGAACCATGAACTCCCATGAACTGGGGCAAGCTCACGAAACAGTTCGTGGTTCATGGGGTTTTAATGGCTCTTTCCGGCAGCTTAGCAGCTGCAGGGAAAGGGTCATTTAAACCCCCAGATCAATTGGCAGGTGGTGGTGGGGATCCCCCCAGCAGGGCTTTTTAAATGACCCAAAGCCCACAAACCTCAGCCCCAGCCCCCACCGCCCCAGCCCCCAACAGCCCCCCACTTGGCTCTGCTGCTGGGATGGTGGAGATTGTGGCCCAGCAGCAGCGGCTCCCACCTTCTCCGCCACCCTGCAGGCCTGCGGCCTCCTCCCCCTCCTTCCACGAGGGGCAGGAAGGGCATTTTTGGCCTCCACTGCTGTGCAGGCCCACAGAGCGGCGGAGGAGGCCAAAAATGCCCTTCCTGCCCTTTTCGGCTACCTCCACCCCTGCGTAGGCCCGCAGAGCTGGTGCAGCGGCTACCTCCACCCCTGCGTAGGCCCGCAGAGCTGGTGCAGCAGCAGAAGAGGCCAAAAATGCCCTTCTGGCCCCTCACAGGAGGAGGGGGAGGAGGCTGCAGGCCTGCAGGGCAGCAGAGAAGGCTGGAGCCACTGCAGCTGGGCTGTGGCCTCCACCACCCTAGCAGCAGAGCCAAGGTAAGGGGGGTGGGGGGCATGGGGGGCGTGGGGGGCTAGGGCTGGGGTTTGTGGGCTTTGGGCCAATTAAAGGGCCCTGCTACTTGCAAGTGGCAGGAAGTGGCTCTTTAAACTATCAGCTGTCAGGCTGAGGGGGGGATCCCCCCTGCTGCCTGCCAGCTGATCCAGTGGTTTAAATGCCCCTTTCTCTGCCATTTTTCAGTGGCATGGAAATGGACAATCACTTTAAAATGAACCAGTAGACCAGTCTGGGAAGGTCGTGAAAACGAGCTTCCACGAACCACTTGTTCGCGAACCACAAACCGGGCTGGTTCGTGGGTCTTTTTGGTTCGTATTCAGGTTTGTGCCCATCTCTATTTGTTACTCCTGGATTATTAGTCCAGCCCAGGGCTGCATCTATTCCTCAGCCTCATCAATTTTGTCAAGGCTACCGAATTTCTTATCCCTGCTGGTTTGACTTGATCATCCTCATTTCAGTTTTGCCTCTTTGTGCAAATCAAACCCACAAGCCTTTACTTTCATGCCATTTTCTCTTGCCTTGTGCTGAGTTTTTCACAATTGTTCGCATCATTTCTGGTGCCAAAATTGCATATAACATGAAAATGGGGTCAAAAACAGCACAAAAGATGCAAACAACTGATTAAAAACAACAATTAAAAGAGGGAAGGAAGAGCCAGCAGAGTCTCACAACAGAAGAAAAGGCCTGATTTGTATTTATCCTTAACTCATTTTGGGAAGTCTATCACCCTCCACCCAGCAGTTGCAAGCCCTGTGCACATGCCACAGTGAACGTACGAATATTCTCTATGTTCTGTTCTGATTAAGGTTTATCAGGTCTGATTCAGATACAGCCATGCACTTAAGAAGCCACAAGTGTCTAGTTAACTTTTCTATATCAAGTCATTTAACTCCTGGCAAGAGGTACACTTCAATAACATTTTAGGTTCATTACTGGGTATAGTACACAAATAAATACTATTACAGAATCTCTTGTTCCATTCTTAAGGCTTTGTTAAAATATAATTTTTCAACATTCTTAATATTGGCTACATCAAAAAAAAATCATACCTGTGGTGTTTTGACAATTGGGTTCCTTTAATCCAGGCCAGTGTTTGAGACTGCCCTAGTCCACTCTAGGATTTGGTGTGGGCAAGGACAGGCAGAAGAAGGAAGGGAACTGATTAAAACTGTGCCTGTGTTGGAAACAATGCTACCTCGTTATCCCTAAGTCTAGTACTAAGGACACAACAATACCATCCATTATAACTACATAGATTTTGGTGGTGGTGGAGAGTGCCATCAAGGCATAGCTGACTTATGGCAACCCTTGGTTTTCATGGCAAGAGACTAACAGAGATAGTTTGCCATTGCCTACCTCTGCAACCCTGGTTTTGATTGAAGGTCTCCCATCCAATTACTAACCAAGGCAGACCCTGCTTAGCTTCTGAGATCTGAAGAGATCGGGCTCTCCTGGGCTATACAGGTCGGCACATAGATTCTCAAAGAAGAGCAGTTACACGAGTACAAGAAGGTATCTGACTAGGAGCCAGCTTGGTGTAGTGGTTAAGAGCGTGGGACTCTAATCTGGAGAACTGGGTTTGATTCCTCACTCCTCCATTTGAAGCCACCTTGGGTCAGTCCCAGCTTCTAGGAGCTCTCTCAGCCCCACCCACCTCACAGGGTGTTTTGTTGTGGGGATAATAATAACATACATTGTAAACCACTCTGAATGGGCATTAACTTGTCCTGAAGCATGGTATATAAATCAAATATTATTGTTAATGTTATTAGTACTTACCCCAAAGCAGGTCACAAGCAAGGAGCCCTGTTGAGAAAGAAGCTCTCGATCAATTCAAACCCATAGTTATAGGATTTTAGCATCATCTCTTAACAGTAACTAACTGCCCCTCTTGATAAGAGCTCACATTCTTGGCTAACTAATTATCTTATAACTTCAAACACCATACAAGGTTATCTATTCTTGAAATGTCTTCTTAAAATATACAACAAGGGTTAGTTCATCATTGCTACTTTTTATTTTAACAAAGTCTGTGTAAAATTTATGATTACAAGTTTCTCATACATATGAACATCTTTTTGGCCCTCAACCAATACACCCATCCTTGGATCAAATCTTTATTTCTCTGAAGTTAGACGTTTCTGCCATTCTCATATGGTCTCTGCACCTGGATCTGTATGCATAATATTTATTGATACGGGTTAGATAGCTCTTCGAATCTACACAAGGCTATACAATTGTGTTACTCCTCTGTTTCATGCCCCTCTCCAGCATTATTCTGTTCTGGGTCTCTAGGCTCCCTTCTGGACATGTCTAGCTATGAGGCCAGACTAGCCCTGTTTCTGTGTGTAGAAACATCTTCTATGATGGTTGTTGTGGGTTTTCCGGGCTGTATTGCCGTGGTCTTGGCATTATCACGGCATGCCAAGACCATGGCAATACATGCCAAATGCCAAGACCATGGCAATACAGCCCGGAAAACCCACAACAACCATCGTTCTCTGGCCGTGAAAGCCTTCGACAATACATCTTCTATGATCTTTGTCGTGGTGGGTCAGCCAGAGCTTAGTTCTAGCAAGGACTACTCAGGAGAAGAGGAGCCTGGTGTAGCTCAGGAGGACTCCTCAGAGGAAGAGGAGTTTGATATAGCCCTGGACTTCTCAGGAGGAGGGAAGCCTCAGGCAGCCAGCTCCGGATTCAGTAGAAGCCCACAATCAGGGAAAGCAGCTGCTGGCCAATCAGAGATTACAACTAGCAGCTGAGGCAAGGCCACCAACACCCTCCAGCCTCAGCACCACAGGAGAAGTCCAGCCAGGGACTTCCAACTCTCCAGGTTCACCCCAACTCAGAGAATGCTGCAGACAGAAGCAAAGAATGGAGCTGCAGGAAAGGCAGCTCATAAGCCAATGCCAGGTGCTTGTGGATAGCAATGATGGGTAGCATCAGGATAGCTCCTAGGCAGCTGGCTATGATCTGCACATGGCTATAAAGACCAGCCCAGGAGAACTGTGAGGTAAGGGAACAATGAGTCAGCATCTCTGACATGGAACCCACTACTTTGACCTGTGCCATGACTTCTGGACTGTGTTGATCTTGCCCTTGTCATATCCTTGGACTTACTGGTAACTGACCTCTGGACCCCCTGACCTTGCTGTATGGACTTGCCTTTGGACCATGTAACTGACTGGTTGGACTCTGTGCCTTGACTTTGGACCTGACCTCGACTATTCCATCCAAACTAAAGGTGTTTGCCTACCATGCCTGGCAGTACCACCTGAGCCCATCCGGCCCAGCTCATGACAATCTTCCTGGTCAGATACAGCCCCTGTATTTTGGGCTATATCCATGATAGTTCATACATTTGTTTGTAAGAATGAGCCAATGCATGTTCACTTTACAAATAATGTGGTCTTTAAATCACAAGTTCTACTGTACATGCTGTGGAAAAATGTCATCCATCCAGTAATTCACCCCGATTATTCATATGTGCTGGTCGCAGAATGTAATAATAAACCTGAACCACCCCGATTATTGTGACTGCACTCTCTCCATGACCTAGGTGGAAACCAATAGCTGGCTGAACGGAGAGAGCGCTGAAAGAAGGAGCCATCAAGTTCCAAGTGGAGACCATGGAAGCTCTTGGCTATGCTAATAATGCTGGCAAAGACAGCGCAATGGTCTACCATCCCACACTGTGCTGGAAGGCAACACCCAAAAGGGACAGAGAGGGGAAACAGCCACATTTCTAGAATGTAAGCACTTCTGGGGGGACAAGGGACAATAAGAGGGAGAAAGAGCTCATTTGAAGACAGGACACAAGGAAGAAGATTTCTTTTCTACAGCTTCTGAACAAGGAGCCACATGCTATGTTCTAAAAGACAGATAGGAAGGCTTTGTCAATTTCCCCTCTCTACAGAGCCACCAAGATCGCTCCTCAGAGGGTTTTTTTTATATCATCTTTGCCTCCCAGAAAGGGAGGTGAAACTGACACAGCCTTCGGGGAGGCGTTTTCGTTTTCAGGATAAATATTATTTACAGGTCCGCGGGGTAGCCATGAGCTGCTCCGCGGCACCTAGTGTGGCCAATTTATTTATGGGACACTTAGAAAATAATTTCTTTCAAAATCCAATCCAGAACCCTTTTCATTCTCATATTCTTTTCTATTGTAGATTTATTGACGATCTTTTTCTGATAGTGTCCAATAACAGGGTGGTCCAGGAACTGTGCGCCTGGAGGAACTCTGTTCATAGAAACATACAATTTACTTGTTCTTCGGACATCAATAGTATTAACTATTTGGATGTTCGGGTTTTTCGAGCTGAAGGTAACATAGTGAAAGTGCGCCCCTACAGGAAGGCAACCGACAGGAATGCCTTTTTACATTTTCGTTCCTTTCATCCGCCCCATTTACGTTGTAATTTACCTTACAGCCAGTTTTTGAGGTTATGCCAGAACTCCACGACACTATCAGATTTTTGGGATAGTGCAGATAATTTGGAACAACAATTCAGAGAGAAGGGATATCCCGAACATATAATCAAGAATAGTAGACATCGGGCTCTACTTAGAGACAGGCAGGATTTTTTGAAGAACAGCGTCAAGGGGAGGGAGGAGAGACTTTGCTTCGCGTTGGATTATACTCCCTTAGCGAAGCAAATTAAAAGAATTATATACAAATACTGGCCTCTAGTAGAGGACCTCCCAGGATGTAGAGACAAGTCACTGGTAGCCTGGCATAGAACAAAGAACTTTTGGGACCAGTTGAGCCACACAGATCATGAAAAAGTCAATTTAAAGGGACATTTACCGGTAGGACATTACAAATGTGGTAACTGTAATGTATGTGATTTGGTAATGTCTAATCAACAATTTAAAGATCTAGGTTTATATTGGAATGAATTTTCAAATTGTAACAGCCAAAATGTTGTTTATCTGATCATGTGTGTCTGTAAAAAGTTGTATGTAGGCTACAGCATTAGAACTATCAAAACTTGCATACAAGAACATTGCTCCAGACTGTGACGGGAAGTCATGGATGCACCACTTGTTCCACATTTCAGAGAGAAAGGGCATAAGGACAATGACTTTGTATATACAGTGCTACATGTGAGTAAATATAAAGACTTGGCCCAAGCACTTTGGGATCTTCGGAGGAAGGAGGCGTGGTGGACTTTTAAACTGCAATCTACAGAACCACATGGACTGAATATATCTTGTGATCTGTCGGCTTTTCTATGAGGACTTTCTTGGGGACTCTAGTTCTTTAAGTAGTATAGTAATTGAATTAATTAGTCGAAGCATGTATGTTATTTAAGCCAGAGGGCTAAATGTACCAACGCTTACGCCCATGAGCGAACTGCTATTATGCTTTCACTTAGGCTGTGACTTCCTTGACTTGCGTTTTGGTGAGTATAGGGAGATTGATGGAAAAGTTGGACTGTTAACATTTATATACAGAAAGATTGATGTAATTCTTATATTTATTCTTCTAGATGTAACTGCTTTGAGGAACGGGAATCCGGAAACGGGAACCTCTTGCTGGCGAACCCGTCAGCAGTTACACTTTTAATTTTTCTATGAAAATTTTTTGCCATGAAAGTATGCTTTGCTTTGGGTAACACTTGTTATAGTGTACCTGTACGTGTAATGAGCAAGTCTGTCAGGAACCTATTGATGTAAATCCCCTTCAGTTGGGGCTTTATATGTTTGTTGACTGTATTCACGCCTTTTGTAATATATTTTGTCAAATTTGTTTGCCGTTGGGCACATGTATATCGTTTGGTCTTGACTCCATGGGCAAAATAACTAGCACAGGGACCACTGCAGACTTCTCCTCCCTTGGGCGGAGAGCTGCGGAGGTTCCGGGTGCACTTTTGAGCCTTTACAAGCCATTTGTTTCACTAGGAGTTTTGTTTACATACATTTCACTGTTTATTTGAAATACTTTCATTGTTTCACATATTCTGTAGTTAGTAAGTCATGGTTTTTTGTTTCTTAACAGCAGGGCTTTTTTTTCGGGAAAAGAGGTGGTGGAACTCAGTGGTGGAACTCAGGACTGCACAATGACATCACATTGGGTCAGCTGGAACAAGGGGAGAGTTTTTTAAAGTTTAAATCACCCTTGGCAAAAATGGTCACATGGCCAGTGGCCATGCCCCCTGATCTCCAGACAGAGGGGAGTTTAGATTGCCCTTTGTGCAGTGGCGCAGAGGGCAATCTAAACTCCCCTCTGTCTGGAGAACAGGGGGTGGGGCCACCAGCCATGTGACCATTTTCAAGAGGTGCCGGAACTCCGTTCCACCGCGTCCCAGCTGAAAAAAAGCCCTGCGTAACAGTATCTTATACTGTTAAGATAGCTAAATTTTATAAATATTAGAGTTTCCAATAGCCTGGGTTTTGGGGTAGGATATCTTCTTTGGAAATGTAGCACAATATCTAATTTGCTTGTCTTGATTGTTTTCACCATCAAAGGATCTTCTCTCTTGATCTGAGTCCACGTCAGCTCCATTCCCCTCAGTGGCACTTACTTTCCATGGTATCTCACAGGATTGTACAAGCATTTTCAGCCCCAAGTCATGGTTCCGATCCTCCCAGAGACAGGGAGAAAGGCATCTTCTTTTCTAGCTTTTAGTAGCACAACAAAATAATTCTCCTCTCAAACACCTGTTGTCAAACCAGATGCGTAGTACACAATAGGTCTTTCTTTGTGGATGGACAGTTGATATCTTCTGGTTGATTTTCAAGGTTGTGGTTGAGGTGTATAGCTTTTATGGTGATTGTTTAGTTTGGTCAGTTTCATGCTAGTGTATAGCAGTATATACCTTTGCAAGCCACCTCGGGCTCCATTTAAGAGGAAAGACAGGATACAATTGATTTACATATATATAAAAAAGGCTTATGCCATTAAAAATACAATATTAACTTTTTGCCCCTCCATTGCCTCCCTGACGTGTTTTCACCTATCCCTCCCCACTATTTTGTGACTGAATAAAGAAAACCCCTGACCCTTATGCTTTCTGCTCCAAAGTACAATTCCCAAGCATAGATCTGTCTCTCCAAGGCATTGCCTTTGTGTAGCTTCCTGAAGGCTGTCCCCCACCTCCCCAAAGCAACTGAGCTGTTGTGTTGTCCCAGAAGCCATAGGAAAAGGTGATGGCAAATGGGTCTGCTTCGGGTATGATTCTGTTGGTAGGTTTGGAAATGCAGTTGCACTTGCTACTCTAATGATCTTTTACTATCCAAGGAGCCAAATCCCAAAGGAGACTTCTGACTGACTTTAGAAGCTCCATTTTCATCATAAACATGTATTGAAGTGTGTGTGTGTGTGCTATCCTCTCACTATCTTGATGGTGGGAACAGCAAGGCAGTTAAAGGGTATGAATGGGTACCGGATCTTCCATAAGCCCCCTGTAGCTCTATTTCAGCAGAAATCTAAGATGTCCCACAGTTGACTTTTTAAAATTTAAAATGTGCATGTAAAAGAAGTCAATACAAACTGCAGGGATTTGTGCTTCTGGCTCTCCGCATTGATTGCAACCAGGAAAGAGCAACGTTTCCCCCCCTCCCTTTAACAACAAATGTCAAGGGTTTTTTTCATACAGCACTTTAGTATGCAAAACACTGTTGAAGTAACTCCTTAATATTTCATGGATAAAATGGTTCAAGAGTAGCAAAACCCTCCCATACTCACATTTAATTGACTTCAGCAGGTAAGCGAACAGACGGCTGCTTTTGCAACCTTAAAATCAAAGGTGCCACTTTTTTCTTCCTTTCCTCTTTTTGTGACCACGGAGTTCCTCCAATCACACCCCCTGCAGTTGGTTGCCATTACGCAGAGCGCTTTTGAAGGGAAGAAATCCGGGTTGCTGGGGTCAGTTAATCAGACTCAAATTTACTGGCCCTGATCAATTTTATTTTAATTAAAAATAAATAAAACTTGCAGTAAGTGAAATTTGCTAGAAATCATAATAAAGACATATAATCTTGCTGATCCAACATCGAGTGGTTTGCATCATTAACAGAGCGTTTACTATTTCTCAAGCCACAGTGTGCGCACACCGCTTGAATGCATTATGCGTAGTTGCCTCTGCTGTTTCTCATCAGCTTTTATTATAATGGACATGCAGCGGAAGCAAAGTTTTCAGTCAGTTGGGGGGGGGATGTAATATCACAGATGAATTGCCTATCCTTAAAGAGCAAAAATGTTTGAGTGACTGAAATATAACGCAAGGCGAGGATCAAAATGTGTAGTAGCCAATAGTAGCTGTTCATTTGCCACATAAGCACTGGGTGGAAAAATACTGCTCTAGGCTGGAGCAGTTTTAATTTGACTTCGGAGGATACTTTTAAAAAATAAATAATATTTAGCACTGATTTAGTAGTGTTCAAAGCACTGCAAATTCACTGTCACATTGCAATTCTTTAAATAACCCTGCAAGGTAGCCCGATATCATTATCCCTATATGGCAGGTGGGAAGATGAGTCTGCGATTGCTTCCACCCTGAGAGTTTGCTCCAGTGTGGCCTTCAAACTAGAGCAGATTTGTTGTTTTTTAAGCACCTACACAATGCCATCTCTAAGCAACTGCTGTTCGACTGCTTTTCAACTGAAACAATTGATCTTTTCCAAATCTGATTTAATATGATCTTTGTGGAAAGATCTCAGTCAAAGTATGTTTGCACACCATGTGGACAGGAAGGTGTATACTTTTGCGGGTGGGACCACATTCATCCCCACACCATAGCAAGGCTTTTACTGCCTTTTAAAAAAAATGGTAATTGATGTCTCATTATAGTATTAGGCTACAGTGGTATATCAATTACTGATTTTCTTTTCAAACCTGAAAAAGCCCTTGGGTGGCTTGGAGGCCCGAATATGGCAGCCACAGAGGAAAGCAAAATGAGAGCCAACACAGTGTAGTGGTTAGAGTATCAGACTAGGATCTGGGGGACCCAGGTTCGAATCCCCACTCTACCGTGGAAGCTTTCTGGATGATCTTAGGCCAGTCACACTCGCTCAGCCTATCCTACCTCACAGGGTTGTTGTGAGGATAAAATGTAGGAGAAGAGAATGATGTAAGCCACTTTGGGTCTCTAATGGGTGAGGGATAAATGAGGAAAATAAGCAAACAAGCATGCAGGGAAAACTACCACGTTTGGTGCTGTAAATGAGACCTCCGTGGAGAATTGTTGCTATGAGGAACCCCCCTGAGCCATTCAGTTAGGTAGCCCAAAGAGCTCGTAACATAGCTGAGATGAACTAGGGACCTCCAAAAGAACCATTTCTTCTCTTAATGACTTCTCTCTGCTAGCTCCTGCACTTTAGGCATCATTGATGAATTTTAAGGTATTCATGTTAAATATATACCATCTTGCTGAGCTCAGTGATTTTATACCTTGGCACTGATCCATCTCTTTATTGTGTCTTTCCTTCCCCATTCTGTGATGGTCACTCTGCTCACAGAATTTCCCAGACACCATCACATATGCACAGGGGACAGATTAGACATGCTGTTTTGTCAGGCCAAGCTGAGTGCAAAGAAGATATATTTTTAACACCTGAAACACATGTACTATCACTGCCTCCCTCAGGCCCAGATCAAATCCTTTCAATGCCGTGAGGCTCATTGCTTACAATTCTGATGTTTACAGGTACAATATCAATATACAACTTTTCACAAATGAAGACAGGAGCATACCTGTGCATGGGTGAGTGGGACAGGTGGCAGAGTCTGATGCTTGAAGACAAAGCCGACACAATCCAGAGTCAACTGTGCCCTGTACCGATAGCAACACCTAAAGTTATATGCAAGCAGATAACAAAAACTTTAAGGAAGTCACCTGTCATACACACGTCTATGTTTGTAGCTTGGGGTTACTGCTGGATCCTAGTCTACAGCTAGAAGTGCAGGAGAAGAGGACTGTACCAAAACAGTGCAAAAGAACACAAAAATATGGAGCAGAGTGGAAAAGAAATTTTATTTGATTATACTGTCCATAAGCATTTTTTCCTACGCCTCTTCAAGAGGATCTGTATAGTATCAAGCAGTTCCCACAGCAAGAGAATTTCAGGGCTGCTTTTGAAAATGACTTGGAAACTTTAGATCATCCAAAATGCATCATGCAAACTGTTGTCAGGAGTGGGATACAATGATCATATTTCCCTGGTGCTGAAAGGTCTGCACAGGCTGTGCATTTGTCCCAGGCACAATTCTGAGCAGGCCAATATGGCTGTATAACTTTTTCGAAATGTTTTAACAACTGTGAAGGCTAATGAGAAGAATAAGTGTTATTTGTGGTTTTAACCACCAGATGGTGTTTAGCTGCACAAGAAAGAAAGAAAGAAAGAAAGAAAGAAAGAAAGAAAGAAAGAAAGAAAGAAAGAAAGAAAGAAAGAAAGAAAGAAAGAAAGAAAGAAAGAAAGAAAGAAAGAAAGAAAGAAAGAAAGAAAGAAAGAAAGAGGGAGGGAGGGAGGGAGGGAGGGAGGGAGGGAGGGAGAGTTCCCTCCCAAGCAACAGCAAAGTTACAGGTTAGGAGCTCAGCACTCTAAGCTCCCTTCTACATTTCCGTTTTAACCCAGTTGTTATCTGTAAAGCAATGAGGGGGCGGCAGTTTCAAACAGTTTCAAACAGCATTTTCATCTGTTTATGAACTGCATATGAATCACTGTGGCCATTTCAAACAGCACCACTTTTTCTTGCATCCTAAGTGGCCACCCCTCCCCACAGGCTACCAGCACTTTTGCATTTTAAAAAAAAGAAATATATACAAATATATATCACTATACTGCTATAGCATTGTAATGATAGGTTCAATGATACAAATATATTACTTTACAGCTATAGCGTTGTAATGATTCTCAGAATTCCCAGCTTTCATTATTAAAAAAGTAAGATTCTAACCCCAGGCAAAAGGTATATCACAGCAATGGAAGGGGCTAGAGACTTACTTTTTTTAAAAATGAAAGCTGGGAATTCAGAAAACCTGCTGCACCTCTCATTGCAACACTATAGTGCTATAGCACTAATTTATATATGTTCAGAACAATGTGCTGGAGTTGAACAGGAAAATTAAAAAGCAGCAGTGTCAGAAGCACTAAAGATATTTCAAACAGTACTGCGCAGCAGATGGGAAGCACACGGAAAACCTGATAACAGGAAAAACGGGTTTTTTTTTTAAAAAAAAGGTTCAATCCGCATTGCAAGCAGCTTTGTTTGAAAACGTTAAAAAAAGGGGGGGGGGAATCCATTAGCATCTGGCAGCCAACTCAGTTCTGTCTGAAATTGCACAAAAATTCACTAGCAACCAGCAGCCAAAACAGTTTTATAAAGGCAGTGTGAAAAGAGCCTAACAAGGAAGAGCTGCTGCAAAGGACCTGGACAGAGAAGAGGTCCCCCTCACCTCACCAAGGCAAACGATGAACTGCAAAGAGAGTTCCGTTTGCAGGAGCACATGTTGATCTCCGGAATCTTTACTATTAATTTTGTCTCTAATTTGGACAAAAGGATATCATGCAGATTTTTTCTGTCATTTTCCCCACCCCCCAGAAACCCATAGAATTAGAAAACATGTCAGAGAGAGTCTGGGCTAGTTTGGGATGTTAAATTAAAGCAGCGAATCCATTTCATGCAAGTGCTTATTCATTGGGGTCTTTTGCGAGGGTCCACATGGAAAGTAATGGATCCAGTACTCTTCTATGTATGCAGCAGCAGGATCCCTTCTCGGGACAGAGATCAGGAGGACAACTGGGACACAGTGATGGGTGCTGCAATTTAGAACAATGTGGAAAGAAGCTCAACAAACCCCAAGCTGAATACCACAATTGTTTGAAATGAGTTCAACAAGGTCACTCAAACCACCACAGGCTACCAAGATCACCTGTCCAATGTTTTGAAGCATCACAAGCAACCCAAATTTTATGCATTGCACAGGGGAAGGTCACATTACTGAAAGATGCTTTTAATGATGGACACCTGGCGGTCATCTACATGTGAGGGCAGCACATCCCAGTCTGTAGCAAGAGAGGGAGAACAGGAGCTTCAAGGTGCAGCAGGGACTGCACATGTATTTCCTTCCACCGCCCCTTATTTCCTTGAAACTGGTCTTTCAAGAAGAAGAAGCCATTTTTCTTTTAACAGAACTTCTAGTAACATTACTGATTAATTAATTAATTAATTAATTATTAATCAACTATTAACAGAATTCCCATTGGGATGAAATCAGCTTTAAGAAGTGGTTTTGATAGGAAAGGACCAGCTGGGAAAGTTGACTAGGGCCAGTGGGTACATCGCCTGCAATGAGGAACTGCAAGGGTAAGTGACGGGGGCAACTGAACTCTCCCCCCAGGACTGTAGCTGTCATATTTAGGTGGAGCTACTTGCTCCATGTCTGGTGAGGCCACATAGTCTCTTTCATTTGTGCTGAAAGATCTTGTTAATGGGAACCAGGGCTTTTTTTCAGCAGGAATGTGGTGGAACGAAGTTCCGGCACCTCTTGAAAATGGTCACATGGCCGGTGGCCCCGCCCCCTGATCTCCAGACAGAGGGGAGTTTAGATTGCCCTCTGCCCCGCTCCAGTGGTGTGGAGGGCAATCTAAACTCCCCTCTGTCTGGAGATTGGGGGCGGGGCCACCGGCCATGTGACCATTTTTGCCGAGGGTGATTTAAACTTTAAAAAACTCCCCCCTTGTTCCAGCTGACCCAAAGTGACATCATTGTGCGGTCCTGAGTTCCATCACTGAGTTCCACCACCTCTTTCCCCAGAAAAACAGCCCTGATGGGAACTGATTTTTAACGTGGGAAATTAATAAAAATATTAACAACACCCTGCCTTTCCCCCTAACAGGGACCCGAAGAAACTTACATCATTCTCCTTGCCTCCATTTTGCCTTCTCAACACCCTGTGAGGTTAGTTAGGCTGAGAGATGTGACTGCCTCAAGGTCATCAGATGAGGATCTGTGAGACCCAGGTTGTGACCTTGGCCTAGTCGCACACTTTCAGCCTAACCTACCTGACAGGGAAGAGGGAAATGATGTAAGTGGTTTTAGCTCTTCATTGGGGAGAAAGGCACATATGTATGAGGTAAATGAATGTCAGCTGAAGACCAGTACTCTGGCATGACAGTGAGACCTGGACATCGCCCTACGTTAGGGTTTCCAGCCTCCAGGTAGTGGCTGGAGATCTCCTGGAATTACAATTGATCTCCAGGCCACAGAGATGAGTTCACCTGGAGAAAATGGCTACTTTTTGGGGGTGGGCTTTATGGAATTATGCCTTTTCCTCCCCAAACTTTCTCCAAGTTTCACACCCCAGATCTCCAGGAATTTCCCAACATGGAGCTGGCGACCCTACCCTATGTCCAGTGAAGGGCAAACTAGAGCAGACATTGGGAGTTCCATATTCAGAGCTCCCAAATATGTTTTCTTTGTAAATAAAAGCTGAGCAGGGGGGAGGGGCGGGTTTTGGTCTGTGGCACAAGAGGGTTTTTTAAGCCCTTTCTTTCTGCCATTTCCCCCCATCTCAAACAACCACTGGGAAAACAGACAGGCACCGTGTGCACAACTTTCCCATGGGGTGGGGGGGAACAGATGCCGTGTTGAGCCTTTTCAGACTAGGTTGGGAAAAGAGCATGGTGGGAAAAGGTTATACCTTCTCCCCAACTTCCCATGCCATGGCCAGACCTGAACAGCACTCCCTCACCATGTCTGCTATTTACAAGGGAAAATACTTGAGAGCGCCAAACATGGAGCGCTCAGCATCTTGTCAAGTTTGACCCCAAGTCTGCAAACTAGAACATTCCCCAGAATCCTTTGCAACCCTCTGGGATTCCACAGCAAATGTCCCACAGCACCTAGGCCAACAACTTGGTGTGGAATGACTTCCCTAAAGGTGGAAATTTTGAAAAATCTCCGGCTCAAATCATACAAAGCGGACGTTCTATGAAAAAGAATGGGGGTGGTTATTTATATGTGGACATAGGCTTTTCTTTTTAATTAGGAGCTGTTAAAAATCAAAACTTTCCCTTTGGTTTCACTTCCCCTTCAAGGTCTATTGGGGTTGGCTTATTTCTTTGCTTTGATATGCAAATTGGCAGATTGCTTTCCTGCAGGGGACATTGGACGTTTTCCAAACAACACAGTATAGATGTCCTGTTGGGAGGGAAGCCTAAAACAGTCTTTGGATCACAGTCAAAGCCACGTTTGTGTTTCGGTTTAAAAATAAAATACCTTTGTTAATGGATCTGATTTCCAATATAAATGTTTATACAGTTACTTTGCTAGTCATCTTGGTTGGCCAGTCACTGGAGAACAACAGTTTGGCTGTTCCCGAGGTGATCAATGCATTGCTAAGTGTACTCCTCTCTGTTTGTGCTGCTTTTGACAGACCCCATAAAACGGCCAGTTCTTTAAATAACATTTACCTTTGGAAGCACCGAGGACATAAAATATTTTTACCTGGCCAAAATCAGCGTAGGATTTGTCCCAACACAGCATTGCCCCAAGGTCAAAGTCATGCTATGTTTATTCATCAAATGCGCACTGGGATGGCATTCATGTGCGGCTGGTCGCACTGAGGAAATCTGCATCAGCACATCAGCGAATATGGTTGTAAGGCCTTCATTCTAAGTTCTATGCGCCTTGATTCCTAGCAGGTAAATCTCAGCGGTTTCAAGGCATAACTGATAATGAATTAGACCAACTATTATTAATGAGGGCCATACTCTTGCTTTCAAAGATTTCTGGGGTAGTCAGAACTTTGGGGGCAAGGACGTTAGGTACACTTTTCTCCCCGTATGCAATGGCTTCTGCTAGCCTGTGGAGATTTGTTTTATACTGCTCCATCTGCCCTGAGAGTAAGATCCAAGATCTGTAATTTCTCCCTTAGACTCTTTAAAAAAGAGCAAACGGGACTCAAACCTAACATGAAGGAATTGGATGGTGGCTATCGAGCAGAAAGTTCTCACTGAAAATATGTCTGAAATCTTTTGGCTGGGAAGGGGACATTTGATGATCATGTTGTGTACTTGGTGGGCAGCAATGGATTCAAGCTTGAGAACTATTGAGTTAGATCATTGTCCAGACTAAGCTACCACGTCTACTGTAAATGGCAACGGTACTCAATGGCCATGGTCTTTCCCTCCTCTGCCATCCTGCCTTTTAAGTGGATGCACTCATCATGGACATAAGTCTAAGACCTTCTTCTGCATTCAGCAGATGCATTCCACCACTGAGTCCTCCATTTCAACTTGCTCCCAAGAAACTAGGTTGGAGCCAACCAACATTTCTACTGATGAAAAAGGGAGGCACGGTTCCCCTTTGACTTCCAATAAGGCTGTGCTGGGGCCAGCGTGGAAAAAAGCCATGTGATCTGGGGGCTGTAGGAAGGAGGAGAATCAGGTGAGACTGAGTGAAAAACTTGGATGGATCTAACCCCATGTGTTTAGGACGGTAAACAAAAGCTTCAAAGAAACTTTTAAATCATATCCCCAGTGATATGGTGGTAGAGGATATCCTCATTTTTTCTTAAAAATATTTGGTTTCATTTGGTCAAGCCAGTTTGGTGTAGTGGTTAAGAATGTGGGACTCTAATCTGGAGAACCGGGTTTGATTCCCCACTCCTCCACTTGAAGCCAGCTGGGTGACCTTGGTTCAGTCACAGCTTCTAGCTCTCTCAGCCCCACCCACCTCACAAGGTGTTTTGTTGTGGGGATAATAATAACACTTTGTAAACCGCTCTGAGTGGGTACTAAGTCATCCCGAAGGGTGGTATATAAATCGAATGTTGTTGTTGTTGTTGTTAGTCTGCAAGTGTGGAAAAAAGTTGTATCAGTTTTGGATTTCAGTTGCCATGGTCTTCCCATAGGCTTCACTTTTGGTGTGTGTTGTCCTGCCTGTTAGCCTTGCTGGTATAATGCAGTACCTATAAAAGAAGATTAAACAGTGCCATAAAGTTTTATTAATGCCTTACATCATTGATACCTTCCCTCTATTGATAGTTGCAGTTCCATTATCGCTACTTAGACATTTAATTAGCTATTCATACAGTATGTTGTAAACTACTATATCAGTGTTAAGTGTCTGTATTAAAGCTCACATTATGTAAAAACCTTTCCCAATATCATAATTGGAGGAGAGTTATCCATTTTAAGTGACTTGAATTAGATTATTATAGATTAATTTTTTTAAAAAAAAATACTTGTAAAGGACATTGAAGATCATGGAATATTAAGAGTGAGACTTCATTACAATAAAGCAGGACTGAAGAAGAGTGGAATGCTGTGTTTAATGTCGATCAATTACAATTTTTCTTTTAATAAGAACAATAACATTTTTATCAGGCAATGTAGTGATGCTTAAGGATAGAAAGACAAGACTGTTAAAAAAATAAGCGGGTGAAATTAAGAAGCAAATGTCTTTTTAAACATTAAAAACTCAAAGCTTGCAGCTTGGTGAGTTAATTCCAGCCAACTCACCATCATCCCCGTCTTCTTTGTTCTCCCTTTTTGGGATCTAATTGCCCCCTTAGCATTGCCAAGTCTCAACCGAAGACAGAGCAAGCAAAATTCCCATGAAGGTCTACACTGCAGACTAGAAATCCTTTGCCTCCATGGCTCTTGTCTTGCCTATTGTCAATGAGGACTAGAACCAAAGAGAAGGGAGTCTCCATAAAGTAACAAGCTAATAACAAAGAGAGGAAACCTCTACTGGAGAGTAAAACAATAGGCTGAATATATCCTTTTCAGATTTATATTAATAAAGTGCAAGTGCTATGCACTTATAGCATTTGCACTTGCTTATTATTTATTTTTATTTATTTATTTATTAAACTTATGCAGGCTCAGAGTGGATCACAACCCGATTAAAACACAATACAATATACAATAAATAACGTATAGCTAAAAGCAATTTAAAACTGGCAGCAAAATTTAAACAGACAGTGGATTTCACAGTCCTGCATGATCACTGGGTCTACGGAGGCTAATACACAGCAATGAGCTGTTATTGTCAAGAGCATACAGTTTCTACAGACTGTGTGAAACAGGATGCTGAACTAGATAGACTGCTAGACTGATCCAGCAGACCTCTTATCTTCTTACGTTCACATGCTCTGTGAGTAGTTTTGACCCTGTTCTAATTTCTCATTTCCTCTTTTTTCAACTCCATGTCTTTATCACCAAGTGTTCTCAGAAATGAAATCCGAAGAGCAATCAAACCCAGGATGAATCAAACAACCAAGGAAAAACAGTCACCTACAGGAAAAGTGTTTTTGCCATATATCAAAGGAATTACTGATCAGATGGGAAAGCTTATGAAAAAGCACAACCTTCAAGCAGTATTCAGACCCACCCGAAAAATACAACAGATGCTACGATCAGCAAAAGACAGCAGAGACCCCCTCACCTCTGCAGGAGTATACCGTATACCCTGCAGCTGTGGACAAGTTTACATCGGGACCACAAAGCGTAGCATCCAGACAAGAATAAAAGAACATGAAAGACACTGCAGACTTGGACAGCCTGAAAAATCAGCAGTGGCTGAACATAGCCTAACTCAAACAGGGCACAGTATCTTATTCCAGGACACCAAAATACTGGACAACACTTCCAACTACTTTGTCAGACTGCACAGGGAAGCCATTGAAATTCACAAGCATAAGCAAAACTTCAACAGGAAAGAAGAAACCTTAAGAATGAACAGAGCATGGGCTCCAGTTCTGAAAAACACCAGGCCAACAAAACACTCCACACCCGACAATAGCCCTGCAGAGAAGATTAGCACATCAAGCACCAATCCATATGCAAAAGAACCGCCTCAGGATACAGTGAAGCCTCCCGCCATTAGCATTCCACACCCTGGGAAACTCTTACAGAATGACTCAGCTCAACCCCACCCCTCCTGAGTAGATACAAATGACCTACATCTTTTCCACACTGTGACACTGAGAGATCTCTGTCTTTTGGTGCTACACCTCTGAAGATGCCAGCCACAGCTGCTGGCGAAACGTCAGGAACTACAATGCCAAGACCACGGCAATACAGCCCGGAAAACCCCCAACAACCATTGTTCTCAGGTTCCTGATTTTCAGGCTGCAATTGAAAAATCTCTGCTTCTTGTAACCATTTCCCACGCTTCAGAAACCTGCGGTGCTCAAAGCAGGACTGCTGACCTACTTCTACACTAGAGAGTTTAAACTACACATTACAAAGTCCCCATGTCCCACACATGTGTAGACCAGCCACGTGCTGGGAGTTTTGTACTTGGTACTTAATTCCCAGATATGCATGGGTCCAGTTTAGATTGGTATCATGGTGTACAGGGAGAGGGGGTTAAGCTACTCTGTGCCATTTTCCCAACATGAAACTGACCTTTGGAGCCACCCTTGCCCAGTAAGGATAAGGTGAAAATTTCAAGGTAGCTCATCAAGAAACACCAGTTTCCCTGTTCAGTAGCCTGCTGAAAGTCTGTTGTTTTATTTTGAGCATAGTATTAAATGCACCAAGCTAAATACAGACAACATTTTGAAATAATGATTTTTTAATTGAAATCTCAAGGGACAGGACGAGGGGGCAGAAAGGAACATTGGGGTCAGTGGTTCAATATGGACGCGCTTGATATGCGAAGCTGTGGCTCAATTGTAGAATATCAGGTTGGCATGCCGAAGACCTCAGGTTCAGTTCCTAGCATCTCTAGTTAAAAGGCTCAGGTAGTAGATGATGTGAAGACTCTGAGGTGACCTGAGACCCTGGAGAGCCACTGCTAGTCAAAATAGACAATACTGACATTGGTTGTTGTGGGTTTTCCGGGCTGTATTGCCGTGGTCTTGGCATTGTAGTTCCTGACGTAGCTCGGAAAACCCACAACAACCATCGTTCTCCGGCCGTGAAAGCCTTCGACAATACTGACATGGATGGAACAACAGTATAAAGCAGCTTTATGTGTTAATTCATGCAAAATATATGTATAGGGGAGGCAGCCTTATCTGAGGGCCCAAAAAATCTTAGCTGTGCTACTACCTAGTCGATACCTACTACTTCCTGGGCCAGTAAGAACTTACTCTGTATCACTAATTTTAGAATAATAGATTCATAGAATCATAGGGTTGGAAGGGACCTTTAGGGTCATTTAGTCCAACCCCCTGCACAGTGCAGGAAATTCACAACCGACTGCCCCAGTGACCCAGTATCTTATCCAGATACTTACACCCATAGTTAACGGAACCTAACGGAACCCTTTGGGAGGTTTTCCTGCACAAATCCCAATGCATTTAGAGCTAGTCATCATACAGTGCAATCTTAAGCACAGTTACTCCCGTCCAGGGCTTTTTTTCTGGGAAAAGAGGTGGTGGAACTCAGTGGGTTGCCCTAGGAGAAAATGGTCACATGGCTGGTGGCCCCGCCTCCTGATCTCCAGACAGAGGGGAGTTGAGATTGCCCTACACGCCACATGGCACGTAGGGCAATCTCAACTCCCCCCTGTCTGGAGATCAGGAGGCGGGGCCACCAGCCATGTGACCATTTTCAAGAGGTTCCAGAACTCCGTTCCCCCGCGTTCCCCCTGAAAAAAAGCCCTGCTCCCGTCTAAGCCCATTGAAGCCAATGGGCTTAGACTGGAGTAACTTTGCTTAGGATTGCACTATTAATTTTGGTTCCAAGAGCATCCTTTCCCTCTAAGGAAAAAATGCCATATCACTAGGGTCGTTAAGAGAAATTATCATAATTCTTGTGGACAGCTGCAAGGTTATTAACAGCTAAACACTGGAAATCGGATACACCACCAACAAAAATGCAATAATATAATAAAATACGGGAGATGTATGTAATGAGTAGAATAACCAACAATTCCTTTTTTGAGGAAAATGTCATAAATATGTGGAAAGCTAGTCATGAAGAGGGGTGGGATATGGTATTAGTGTAATAATATTATCCCAAATAGGAAGGATTATGATGCGTTTTTGAATTAATTGAACTTAAAAATGTGTTATTCCCCCTTTTACTTTAATTTTTCTAATTTTAATTTTTTTTAAAGTTTTTATAGGTATTGGAGTATTGTACATTTTGTGTGTTTTGTTTTGGTTAATCAATAAAAGTAAAAAAGAAAGAAAGAAATTATCACAATTCTTCTGTTCCCAGTTTCTCCCTGAAACTTGACAATCCTTTTCTTTTTCTCTTTTTAGGAATTTGGAGGCAGTTTCTAATCAATTCCTTTTTCATCAAAGAGAATTTTGAACAGAGGAGGGGCAGGAAGGGAGGCTCTGCAAAAATTCAGAACTTCCCTCTGTAGATGCTCAGAGGCAGGCAATGTCTGCTGATGTCTTCCTGTTAGAGCACCAGCCTGGGGTTTATAACACAGAACGACTGCAAGGGCTGAAGTTCCAAAAAGGCACCTTGTTTTTTCTTCAAAGAGAAATGAAAGAGAAATCCTGCTCTTAAAAGAGGAAAAAACGAATAAGAGGAATCGATAGCTATCTCTTTAAAAGTGCATTTTGGAAAAAGAAATTTCCCTACCCCGTAACAATCCTACACATCACAAACAGCTCTCAACTTTTCCTTGAGTTTCATATAAGCGTGAGCAGGATAAACACAATTTTGCCTTTAAAGTTAATGATGCACCAGGAGATTGCACAGTGGCTGGTCCTTTGACTTGCCCTCTTGCCATGCCTGCAAATGGGGCTATATTAATGTCTCTGTGACTACAGAAGACAGGCAAACAGGGTGAAGGGAAGGAACAAGTGGGAAATCCAGGCACACCGAAATCTGCTCCTGCTGCATCACTAATATTAAAGGTTACGCTGAGTTTTTGTGGGCTGCATCCTGGCAACCTTCTTTTCCCATCTGTTCATCCATGGGAATGATTGAAAGCTGTTCCCAAGAAGGAAAAATAAGAATCAGTTTAGGGATATGTCGACATGTGATTTCTTTCGAAAACGGTTCGAGCACAAACACACTCGGTTTCCTCCATCTTTTCTTTTGGACCATTTCAAAGCCAGTCTTATGCTAAAACTAATCAGGTTGCGAGCCATAAATGAGAAAAGCAAGTTCTATATTCCCTGTACTTTTTGTGCAATCCCTTGCCAGTCATAAATTTTATGGAAGGCTAATCAAATGCAAAGCATACGAGAGGTATCGTTTTCAGTCTCAGATGCCATGGGGCAAATGGAAATTGCAGCAGCACATTCATTGGTCAGTGGTCAGGGAGGTACCAAGAGTCCTCGCTGATCTCATTAAAATCCAGTCTACATTCCGAGGCAACGAAACTCACCGAGGATTTCAAATCCTCAAATCCAAATACAGGGGGAAAAAACCATATTGCCCCTTGAATCTTGTAAACAAAAACAAACAGAGAAATAAGCTGTTTGATGGATCAAGGTTTCTCTAATGCCTTTTAATTTTTGGTTCTTCATCGCTGTATTAATTTTAGCCAGTATACAAAACAAAGAATTAACACAACAGCATTTGTATTTACAACAACAAAAGAAAAACCCTTCGAACATCACCACCTGCATTCTGGAATCCATATGTTTGACAGTGTGTTCTTGAAGACAAAATAAAAGATCTCCATTTGTTTGAAAAGCATCTGCGTCTATTCTGACCTCTTAAGTTAATATGTCTGATTCCTCCCTCCCCCACCCATAACCACAAGATCCCAGATATGTAACAAGCAGTCCTTGACATCTGGCATCCTGAGGTCTTTTCAGGCTCTGGCTAAAAATTTTTTTGTAACCACCAATAAATATTGGATTAATTCCAGACCCTCATTGCTTACCATTTCTTGGGTTCAACATAAAAGCAGTATTTCAGAGTAGTCAGGTACTGAATAGTTGGTTGCTATAAGTATGTCCCCATTGATTCCATGTTGCTTAATAGTTTCCATGTTGCTTAATATGTTTTGTCTAATTGCACAGTGTTGTATCTTCTCTGTATTGGATGTCTGTTGTTTTCAAATCTTTGCAGTCTATACCCTATTGTACTGCTTATTGAATGTTCCAGCCATCAATCATGTTGATTTTCCCTGTGTAATCCGCCTTGAGTCTCAGTGAGAAAGGCAGACTACAAATAACATTGATGGTGGTGATGATGGTGATAAACTCAAGATCTCTTAAATTTATGCCTGTGGGCATCCCCTCTACATATATTCATAAGGATGAATTCAAATTTCTTCCTTTTTGATAATTGGAATGGTGATTCTTTATTTGTGCATCATTTTCTGTTTCCTTGCAACATATCATTCACACAAAGTTTCCATATTCTTTAATATTCTGCATGCCCTATTAAATCAGCATGATGTGGTCTGCATATATTCCACAGATAAATAATATACATTGCGCTTATAAAAGGCCGCACTGTCCAAACAGAGCAACAAAACCAACTGTGCAAAAACAAGGGAGCCAAAAAGAAATGGAACAGGGAACATTCGCTCATCCCTGCTTGGTGCTGTCTCTTCTTACTGGCAGCAGCATTCTGGGCACAGAATGGATTTTTGCTACCTGAGATCCTATAAGTGGAGATGCCAGGAACTGAACATTGTGCTTTCTGTACACAAGGTGGGTGCTCTACCACTAAACCATGACCTTTCGCTTAAGATTCGGATTGGCCCATTGTGGCTCATGCAGCAGTCAGAAGCACATCGGGCTGTACTTCCAGTAGTAGACTGCCCCTTGTGAACCACCCACTTGAACAAAGAAGCTCTGTGCCTGCCCTACGGAGTTCTATCAGGCTCTGAAAATAGCCCACGTTTCCTATGTACTACACGAATCCACAGTGTTTCTAATTATCTCTTTAATACAGGGATTAGCAACTGGCAGGGCCAAACAAGAGGCAAGGAACTAGGTGCGGCAACTGTAGGCAGCTGTGGAGCTGACCACAAGTTTCCTTTCAGAGGGTGGGGTAGCACCCTTCCAGGCTAGCCACAATGACCGTTGCATTCTCAAGAGAAACTAGTTGCTGAGAAGGTCTGGCTCTCCCAACTGATTCCCAGAACCTCCGCCCACCCCCACCCCCAGCTAGTCTTTTCTCAGACCACTAAAGTTGCAGACGCCCTGCGGGGAAACGACCATATTAAAAATTCAGACGGATATTCAAGAACTCTACAGCACGCCTGTATTTAACAATTCAAACGAAGGGAAACACAATACAAGCACAATATTTCTGTGTCCCTTGTCGTGCCAGGATATTTTCTCCACAACCTCTTTATGAAAGCCCCAGGAGGGGTGGCGGATCCGTTTCATGATCGATTTGTGTTTCCTATTGCTTGCCATGAAGTGAAAAGACTAATATTGTTTCGAGTGCCTCCAAAAGAACTCCCTTTCCCTCCCTTGGCATCTTTTGCTCTTCTCCTTCTACGCCAAGCAGACCCTTCTCCACCCTGCCTTTTATAATGTCTCATTACTTTTAATGTACACTTTGAGATTCTTCTCCACCAGCTTATGTTTCCCTTTTCTGAATCTTAGCTCATGGCTTCATTTTCCATATGTTCTCTCCCATTACACCTACGAATGTTCTCCTAATCCAACCAATTCCTGTCAGAGGGCAACCAAGATGAACGGAGCAGCCCTCTGTCTGCTCTATGGAAGGGCAAGGGATTGAACATTGCCTAGGTTCAGGTTTACCATTCCCCTGGCCAGGGCAAGGGATCCCCTGCTGTTGGTGGGTACTTGCCACTGCTGCTCAGCTAGCAAGAATGCTGACGTCACTCCTTGTGTGCTGTGTGCCTGGAAGTGACATCAATGCATTGTCAGGGGATGTCGGGGATGCTCTTATATTTGGGCAAAAATCTATGGTTTAATTATAGTTTTGCCCAACTTCTGGTATCCCCTGGTGATGTGCAGACATTGCTTCTGGGTGCACAGGAGTGATGTTAGCATATTGTTGGTGATGTGATGACATCCCCAACAATGAATTTTCATTGATGAAAATTCCTATGAACAATATTAATACATCACTCAAAAGGCTATTTAAAGCAGTTTATAACAAAGTCATAAAGTTCACAGGATCATAGCTAAGTATAGATTCAACTGTGCAGGATGGAATGAACCATCTAACGGGCAGACCAGTTCACTTGGAGGGTCCCATTTCCATTCTTTGTCAAAGATGGTTAGCGAGCCGATGTCAATTACATTATTCCAAAAGCATCCTATTCAAGCACGGATATCCCGGACATCAGATAAAGCTCCTTAGGAAGGCTGTTTTGGGGGAGGGGAGTGGATTCTATGGCATTATACCCTACTGAGGTCCCTCCCCTCCTCATCTCACCCTCCGCAGGCTCTACCCCAAATCTCCAGGAATGTCCCAAGTTGGTAACCTTAGTGGCTGTGGATTTGACCATAAGTAGGATTACAATAACAGCTTTGGCTTGTTAAATTCCTAGAATATTGAGGATGGTGCCTAGGAAGGGTGGCGTTCAGCTCTTATGATGCCACAGGACATATAACAACAACATTTGATTTATATACTGCCCTTCAGGACACCCACTCAGAGCAGTTTACAAAGTATGTTCTTATTATCCCTGCAACAATCACCCCATGAGGTGGGTGGAGCTGAGAGAGCTCCGAGAAGCTGTGACTGACCCAAGGTCACCCAGCTGGCTTCAAGCAGAGGAGTGGGGAATCAAACCTGGTTCTCTAGATTAGAGTCCTGCTGCTCTTAACCACTACACCAAACTGGCTTCTGACTGGCCACTGGAGATCTGATTGGCAGTTCAAGTTTTTAAAAAGTTGCTTCAGTAGCAGCTACCACCACAGCATAAGGACCTTCACTGCATGACTGAAGGTAAGCTATGTGTATGGAAGAAAATATTTTAAATCAATATGCTCATTTTAAAATGCATCCTGTTAAACACAGCATTTGCCTATGATGTTGAAGAGTTACTATTAGAGTTATATGTGACCTCGTTCCCTGCCATTTTGCCGTGCCCACCACCCCTTGCCAGAATTCCAAAGGTGTCTGCAGGCTGAAAAGAGCTGGGGACCCCTAAGGCAGACAGAAAAGAGCTGTACTGGGGATGGGAGAAGGGAACTTGAATGGTGGGGGAACAGAAGGTAGTCATGGCAGGTGCAGTCTTGCACCATTCTGTCTTTCTTGGAAGCTCCATGCAGTGTAGGAACAGTGCCTTTTCCCTCTAGGGCCCTCTTTGACATGCCAGGTATGGAGGGGGGATCTCCTTGAAAACAACATCGGATGAGCCCCTTCTGAGTCTTTGGGTCCGACACTGGCCAGATTCTGCTCATCTGTACTGTTAGCCGCCCCTTATACTCCCACTGCAATGGCCATAAAGGGTTTTGTTTATTGGGGAAGCACATGCTAGGTTCCCACACACTTTTAACATACCTACAGCCCACATCCCACAGTGTCCCTTGCAGGTCGCATGATCCCCAGTGAAGCTTTGTGCTGGCCAAAGGGGGCTCCATTTTTTACCTGTTGCAAAGAGGGTTGGACCCAACCCCTTATATGCACACCAGCAGCTTGAACATCTTCTGACACAATTTCCTGCACTGGGCGTTTTACAGTCAAAGTGTGCCTATCCACTTCTTGAATTTATTTATTAAGCACCTTCCTTTTTCTCTTGAGCTCAGAGTGGCTTCTGGCATTCTTTCAACATGCAAGTGAATCTGTCTCCAAAGGTTCTCAACGGTTGAAGCTGATCAGAATTGAGGGCCCCGTTCTATGTTTACCTCTAGAGGTTTATATATACCGGTCAACCAGGGCTTTTTTTCTGGGAAAAGAGGTGGTGGAACTCAGTGGGTTGCCCTTAGAGAAAATGGTCACATGGCTGGTGGCCCCGTCCCCTGATCTCTAGACAGAGGGGAGTTGAGATTGCCCTCCACACCGCTCAGTGGCATGGAGGGCAATCTAAACTCCCCTCTGTCTGGAGATCAGGGGGCGGGGCCACCAGCCATGTGACCATTTTCAAGAGGTTCTGGAACTCCGTTCCACTGCGTTCCAGCTGAAAAAAAGCCCTGCAGTCAACTGACTTTGCCAACTCATCTCCAGCTGGGAAATGTCCACACTCACACGTGCACACACAACTACTGGATGGTTTACACTTTTGGGTGGTCCTTATTTCACTTGTGTTCTACCTCATAATGTAGCATGCCTGTTTCTTGAAGTGCTGAACTGGCTTTTGGGGTCACTTCACAACGTCATTTGACACTTCTCTTTGGAGCTGTAGCTTAGCGGTGGTATAGGGGGGTTATATGGAGATGTTCCCAGGTTGAATGGCTTCCATCTCCAATAGCAAAAGTTTAGAGTTAGCAGGCATTAGGGAACGACTTCTAACTCCCTGAATAGACAGTGCTGAGATAAGATGGACAAGGGTCTGCATCCCTGTGATAGCTTTGTAAACTAGACAAATACTTTGGATATGTATGAGGTGTCCTGATATGTATGAGGTGTCCTGTGTAGAGACTTGGACTCAGATGTGAGAGAGCAAGATTCAAATCTTTTCTAGGATATGAAGCTCTTTGGATGACCTTGGGTCCATCTTACTGTCTCAGCCTAAACTATCTTATAGGCAGGGCTTTTTTTCTGGGAAAAGAGGTGGTGGAACTCAGTGGTGGAACTCAGGACTGCACAATGAAGTCACTTTGGGTCAGCTGTAACACGGTGGAACTGAGTTCTGGCACCTCTTGAAAATGGTCACATGGCCGGTGGCCCTACCCCTTATCTCCAGACAGAGAGGAGTTTAGATTGCCCTGTGCGGCGCTCCAGTGGTGCGGAGGGCAATCTAAACTCCCCTCTGTCTGGAGATCAGGGGGCAGGGCCACCGGCCATGTGACCATTTTCAAGAGGTGCCGGAACCCCGTTCCACCGCATTCCTGCTGAAAAAAAGCCCTGCTTATAGGGTTATTATGGGAATAAACTGAGGAAAGGAAAGGGTAGGGTGAGAATGAGCTAGACCAGGGGGCCCCAACCTTTTTGAGCCGGGGGGCGCATTTGGAATTCAGACTTCGGTTGGTGGGCACAACCCAAAAATGGCTGCTGCAAGAGGTGGAACCAACCACAGAATGTCAGGGAATGAGGTTATGCATAACTAATAGTAACTCTTCAATGTTTCGTCCAAAAGCTCTGTTTAAAATGAACATATTATTTAAAAAACATTTTCTTGCTTATGCACAGTGAAGATCCTTGTGCTGTGATGGCCGCTGCTGCCAAACCAATGCTTTTTTAAAAATCTGCATGCTCAACTATATCTCCAGTTGCCAATCAGAAGTCCAACCGGGCAAAAGCTTTTCAGCATCTATGTAAAGCCACTGGGAACGGAAATCTGGAGTCACCAATATGCTGATGACACTCTGCTCTATCTGTGGCAATTGTGAACAGGTGTCTGGAGGCAGGTTGGAGTAGATGAAAGCTAACAAGTTAAAGCTTAATCCTGACACGTTGGACATGCTACTGGTGGGGGGTAGGTCTGACTCAGGAAATAGGTTCTCTTCTGTTCTAGATGGGGTTGCACTCTCCTTAAAGGAGCAGGTTTGTAGATCCTGGACCTGAGCCTCTTGTTAGATAAACTGGTGGCAGCAGTTGCCAAGGGTGCCATCTTCAGCCTTTCCTGGGCAGGAAAGTTTTTGCCACTGTACTACATGCCCCGGTATCATCTAGATTAGATTACTGCAATGTGATCTATGTGGGGTTGCCCTTGAAGACTTTCCAGAAGCTACATTTGGTAGAAAATGCTGTAGCCAGAATACAGAGAAGGGTAAGTCACAGGGACCTTATCACTCCGGTCTTGTTCTGTCTGCACTGACTCCCAATTTGATTCTGGGCCAGATTCAGGGTGCTGGTATTGACCTTCAAAGGCCTATACAGCTTGGGGCCAGGATACCTTAAGGACCGCCTGTTTCCATATGAGCTTACCCATTCACTCTGGCCATCTTTGGAGGCTCTGCTTCAGGTGCTGTCACCATCTGATGCTAGGCAGGTGGCAACCTGAGAAAAGGTCTTCTTAGTCATGCTATCCAAAATTTGGAACTCCCCCTTTCTATTACCGTCTTCCAACAGCGGGTAAAGACTTCTTTGCTTTGCCTGGGGTACCCCCAATAACTGTTATTGGCCCTCCTCCTTGTTCTTTGTGTTATGTCTTTGTGAGTGTTTATTTAATTGTTTTTGTACGGTTAAATGTTGTTTTAAATCCTTTTAAATACTTTAAATCCTTTTAAAATGCTGTATGAATCTTTTAATGTTTCAGTGTTCCCCAACTTGGGGACCCTATTTGGGTAAAAAGGTGGTGTACAAATATTTTAAATAAATAAATAAATAAAATCCCCACCTGGCAGGCAGCAGGGAAGGCATCAACAGGTGCCATAGTGCCCCCAAGTACCACTTTGAGGGCTCCTGAGTTAAGCACATGGGAGAAAAATCATTGTTCCATTGTGCACGGGTCCCCTTATGCTCCTGGTGGGAGGGATGGGACCCAGTACTAGGTTTTCCAGTCCCCTGCTGAGGGCGGGGGATCCCTTGCTCCCACCCTCCACCCCCCCGCCTCCACTTACCAGGCTGGTGGAGGAGGCGTGAGTCTCCTGGGCCCGTTCCTGGGCATGTGGCGTGCTCCCAGGTTGCAGAGCACCCTCCTGTGGGTCCAGATCAGGCCCAAATTGGCCTGGATCAGGCCACTGTGGAGCAGGGGAGTGTTCCCCCACTTGGCAGCTGTTTCGAGCCCAATCTGGGCCATTTCAGGCCCAATCCAGGCTGTTTCAGGTCCAATTTGGCCTGAATCGGGCCTGAATGCCCCTCCCAGCAGAACGCAAGAGCACTCCCTGGGTGGCCTGCGTGATGATGTCACTTTCCGGAAGTGATGTCATCACGCAGGCCCGGAGGTGTGTGTGCACTATATACGCATGCAAAGCGGAAGAAGACAAGGTAGGCGCTAGGCCTCCAATCTCCCACTGAGGAGGTTGGGGGACTTGCCAACCCTACCCAGCACTCACCTTTTTAGTTGTCTTCATTTGCATGCTACAAGAAGTGAAATCATTGTGCAGGCCTGGGAGTGTGTGTGCACTTTGCAGTGGGTTGATTTGGGTCCCAAATGGGCCCGATTCAGCCTGTGAGTGTCGGGGGGGAATCGGCCCACCGTGAAGTGCAGGAGCGCTCTTGGAGCCACGTGATGATGTCACTCCCAGCAGTGATGTTATCACACTGCCCTGGAAGTGCGCCCAGGAGGCCTGTTCCAATGCGTTCCCCTCCATCTGGCCAGGTGAATGGTGGCAAGGGCCCTCACCAAGGGACCTGGGATCCTTAATTGTGAAGCACATGCCTTCTCTGTAGGAGATCCCAAGTTCTGTTCCTAGTATCTACAGCTCCAGGAACTGAGGCAGCAGGTGACAGAGAAGATCTTCTGTCTGAGACCTTGGAGAGCTGCTTCCAGTCAGAGAAGATAATATTGATCTAGATGGATAAATGGGCCAATTCAGTATAAGGCAGCCTCATATGTTCACTGAGGTACAGACATAGGCCTAGATCCAACCACAACAAGAAAACTTAAGTGCCCTTAAGTTTTCTTAAAAAGGGGGTGGCCATTTTTGATCGTTTTACTTCCCCACTGCAGTCACTCTTTGTGTTGTTCCTGACGGTCCACTGACCCACTCAGAACAAAATTTCAGGGGGGTTAAGTGGGCTGTACCCTGACTTGGGTAGCCCAGGCAAACTCGATCTCATCAGATCTCAGAAGCTAAGCAGGGTAGGGCTCGGCTATTAATTGGATGGGAGACCTCCAAGGAAGACCAGGGTTGCAGAGGTAGGCAATGGCAAGCCACCTCTGTTAGTCTCTTGCTTTGAAAACCCCAGTAGGTGTCACCTTAAATCAGCTATGACTTGACAGTACTTTTCACCACCACCAAGTGGACTGCAGTGGGAGAGAGGAATCAACAAAATTTGCCACCCTCTCTTAAGAAAACTTAAAGGCCCTTGAGTTTTCTTAACCACATTGATGGCTCCAGGCCATAATGTTTAAATAATACCAACCTACTCAAAAGTAGGTTGCTGCCAGTATTACTGAGATAATGTATGGGAAGTGCTATGATCTGTTGAAAAGCACTGTAGGGTCAATGGGTTAGTGGAAAGGAGCGTATTCTTAAAATCATGACGTCCCTGGTTCAAAGCCCATCTTGCTAGGTGACCTTATGGATCCTCAGTCTCCCATCTGCAAACCAGGAACCAATACCACTGACCTACTTTGCAGGGTTTTCTCAAGGTCACAGCAAGATAATGGACTTCAAGTGCTGCTTTGAACACTCGGATGTGCTCTACAATGACCGCTGCGATGTAGATTCTATTATGTGAAAGCTCTATTATGTGAAAGTATGACAGTGCAATGTGAGGACCCACAGAACGGTGGAGGGTAGGAGAAAGAAAGAAAGAGAAATGTGACTCCTCCAGGCATCACGGATCGTTTTTTCCCCTTGCTTACAATTTTCTAATGTAATTCTCCCAGATAGTGAATTACACTTTAAAATAAAGTGTGTGTGTGTGTGTTCCCCGCCCCTCTCACTTTGAATGTTATTATGAGTCTTTATGTGCATTTAAGGCTTAATGGGAGGCTTGATGCAACAAGTATCTAAATTGGTCCTTCTTTTGTTTGCTTATCATGTGAATCGGTTGTTAACACGCAGGCTTTTTCTCTCCTTCAGTCCACTTGCTAATAGACTTCACATTCTTATCGTGACGTTTCCTTGAACTTGCACAGAGGTATAGGGAAAGTAAAGACGGGAACGCAGGGGATGACTAAATTACTGAGCATCTCCGCGAGCGTCACAGGGAAATTCTGATATTTTTCGCGGGAAAAAAAATATTGCCAATTATGGGAGCTGTCAATTCAACAATAGGCTTATTCACTCTGGTGTTTGATTAATGTGAAATTATTCAGTTGGCTACCTTGTAGCTGGCCTATTTTTGTGTCCAATTAGTATGCTAATAATGGTAATTATGTTCTATACTGCATGTCTCATCACCTAGAGGGTTTTTAAAATGATAAAATAATGAGAATAAACAAGCGGATGCTGACATTCACTGGGCCATTCTAATTACTTACTGAGAGCACGCTGGGGAATCAACACTCAACCAAAGGAAATGATTCTTGCTTACTTTGTTAAAACTACTCTTTTCAAAAGAGTATTAATAGTTTGCCACTGTTTCCTTTATTACAAGAGACCACACTGTATTTTTTCTCCTCCTCTCCCCCCCCCCCCTGCACCACTCTGTTTGTATATGCCATGGGTGCTGAAATATATAATCCGGTCATATTTGGCTTTTATAATAACTGTTTTCAGGAGGTGTCAGCAAAACAAATCGGGGTAATTGCCAAATTATGCACCTTTGTAATGGCTACCATTTGTTTCTCCCTTTTCCTCTGATAAACATACCGTCACCTGTGACGTTAACAGTACCTGGTGCATTTTCAGCTCAGACAAGCAGATAATTGGTGTTCATTTTGCCAGCCGTGTCTTTCAATGTTATGGGACGCTGTTACTGCCAGGGAGGAATGATTAGCACCTAGGGAAAGGAGGAGAGATTTGTGCTCAGTGTGCTTATTGCTAAAGCAAAAATTTAAAAAGTCAGGGCCAATATTATCCGGATAGCAAAAGAGCTCAGTTACTCTCTGTATGTGTTTGTGTGTTCGTGCACCATTTTAAAAATATTGACAAACTTAGCATCCAGCTTTACATACAAATTTCTCAAGAACTTTGTATGGCGCAGTGCTTAGAGTTTCAGAATGGGATCCTGGAGACCCAGTTCAACTCCTCGCTCTGCCATCAAAGTTTGCTTGGATCATTCACCATCTGTCAGCCGAGCCTACCTGACAGGGTTGTTGTGAGGTTAAAAATGAGGAAGGGAGGACGATGCCGTAAGCTGCTTTGGGTTTCCATTGGGGAGAAAGCAAGGTATAAATATCGCAATCAACCAACCAAGAAGGGGAATGGTAATTAAAAATAGCAAGTTGTAGGGAAATCGTGAGGAATTGGGTGGGTGGGTGTATGTGTGTAATCAGGGCTTTTTTTCTGGGAAATGAGGTGGTGGAACTCAGTGGGTTGCCCTAGGAGAAAATGGTCACATGGCTGGTGGCCCCGCCCCCTGATCTCCAGACACAGGGGAGTTTAGATGGCCCTCCGCGCCGCTGAACGGCACGGAGAACAATCTAAACTCCCCTCTGTCTGGAGATCAGGGGGAGGGGCCACCAGCCATGTGACCATTTTCAAGAGGTTCCAGAATCCCATTCCACTGCATTCCAGCTGAAAAAAAGCCCTGTGTGTAATGTACCACTGGAAAATTTCTTCCTGATACTCGTCTTTCACTCCAGGATGCTGCAAAACTTTAGCGACTTGAATAAGTCAATTTCTCTTTCTTCTATCTGATCTCGTTTTTTTCACCTCTTTCAATGAGGTCAGCTGCCCTACACGTTCCGTCTTCCAGAGGGCAATGAGCATGCTCAGTCCTCAGGAGTGGGGATTCTTTTTAAATCTTACAGAATACTATTTTTCTGCATAGCCAGGGAGTTCCTCGACTATGTCACAACTGCTGTTTTTTCTGTGGACGGCCCCTTTTCATTACGCTCCTGATAGGCACTCAACCATCAAGTTTGCTGTGAGACGGAGGGAGGCAACATACAAATAATTATGTATTACATAATACAGCCATAACAATAAAACCACAAATAAAAAAGAAAAGTGATTATACGGCTGCTGATGGAATCCGCTGAAGCTGTGGGACTGTGGGAGAAAAGGCTTGGTGAAGAGGAGGGAAGAGGTAATCTAAAAAGGCCAAGATCCCAGATCTGCTTAGCTTCAGGATGGTATTGACTCCACATCCTGGTGCCGATCACAGCAGAAGATTCTTCCAGATTTTAAGCACAAATGGGGAAGACACTGAGCTGAATTTAAGAGTCAAGACACATATTCTAAATTAAATTGCCCCCCCCAGCACATTTTTAACAGCATTTGTGGTTAAGTTTTTTTAAAAAAATCTCTGACATTATCTGCAATGCTTCCAAGCCAAATCCATGGATTAGGGTTGCCAACTTCAGGTTGAGAAATTCCTGAGGATTGGGGGATGGAGCCCAGGGAAGGCACAGTTTGGGACAGGAGGAATCTCAATGGGAAATAAAGAACACACAGCCATTTTCTCCAGGTGAACTGATCTTTGTAGTCTGGAGATCAGTTGCAGTTCTGGGAGAACTCCAAGTCTTTCCCTCGATGGAGGCAGGAAAGAATAGGAGAAGAGGCTCCCACCACCATGCATATTTATTCCCTCTGGGGCTCAGGGAGCCAACCTGGCAGCTGCAACATACAATCTCCAGATCAGCAGTGGCCATGCATGCCCACCGTTTTTGACACGCAGCTTGGCAGTGGCAATGCTCATGCCTCCTTGGCAGCTGACTCAAGGACAGGCTTCCTAGTTGCATGCCGGTGGTGAGCAATCTCCTGAGGTTTGCATCATTGCCCGCCAATCACTGATGATCAGTGGGAAGTGACAAAACACACACACACACTCTGGGATCATCTGCTACTGACAGGCATCCCAAGGAAGCGCACACTGGGTGTGCTCCCATCGATGACTGACAACATTACTTCCAAAAGTGACATCATTGTGGTGGCTATGAGTGTGCTCCCAAACTTTGCTGGGGCTAATTTTGGCCCCCTAAGAGGCTGAGTAAGCCCTGTGTAAAGCACAGAAGCACACCCGTGCTGGCATGATGGTGTCATTTCCCAGAAGTGACACTTCACATGTGTACAAGGAATCAACTCTTGATAATTTCTGGGCCCCCTCCTCTTGCTCAGAGGGTACAGGGACCTGGGAACTCTTCCCAAGGGCCATCATTACTTAAGCCTGGGAAGTCCCCAGCAGAGGGACAGGGAACAGCCCCATCCAGGACTTTTGCCTAGGGCCCCAGAATCACTAAGTGCGCCTCTGAACGGCTCCTCCTTAACAGTAATCTGTGAAGCATTGAAGCAGTTTGGTGTTTGGCAGACGATCTCATCATATTATGGATCCAGAGGAGTTAGCCATGTTAGTCTGTAGTTGCAAAATAGTAAAGAGTCCAATAGCCAGGGCTTTTTTTCAGTGGGAACGCGGTGGGATGGAGTTCTGGCACTTCTTAAAAATGGTCACATGGCCGGTGGCCCCGCTCCCTGATCTCCAGACAGAGGGGAGTTTAGATTGCCCTCTGCACTGCTCAGCAGCGCGGAGGGCAATCTAAATTCCCCTCTGTCTGGAGATCAGGGAGCGGGACCACCAGCCATGTGACCATTTTCACGGAGGGCGATTTAAACTTTAAAAAACTCCTCCCTTGTTCCAGCTGACCCAAAGTGACATCATTGTGTGGTTTTGAGTTCCACCACCTCTTTTCCCAGAAAAAAGCCCTGCCAATAGCTCTTTACTATTTTGCATCACATTATGAAATTCGTAATGGGATAAATAAGATACTGGGGTACCACAAAACATATAGCCCTTTGGTGTATCTCCTGGGTCTTGTGTATGTTCGAAGTGCAAGGATGCTGTCAGCACAGTTTTGGAAACAGCCTGCAACGGCAGCAATTGATTTATGGCTGCTTAAGACCTGGTCTGCGCTGCTGCTAGGCAAAGTGTCAATGTCGAAATTAATTTGGGAAAAGAAGATCTGGCACTGGCAAACCATTTATAATATAAGATGAAATCATTAGAGGCTGTTAAATAAAGTACTTTGCTTAACCTGGATTTGAATGATTAGAAGGCTTTCTAGTCTTTATTTGGGCCAAATCCACACGCACTCACCATCCGCTTATCTTGCGCAGTCATGGCAGTTGGGTTCATTCCGCTACCATGCTGTGCATCATCACATTCACCCTCCCAATGCATCTTCATGGCGCAATCAGTTCTCCACACACCACTGAGTAAAGCACTATAGTGGGCGGTTCCCTCCTCCGTCGTCAGTGTTGACGGCGCACATCACTTCCCTTTTTTTTTTAAAAAAAGTTAATTTTGTGCTATACCGATATTCCGACTCATATGTAGGCAGAACAAGGGAAAAGCCAGAGTATTTATAGGGGGGGGGGAACCAGGTTCCATTCAAAGCCGAGAGCGGAAAGTAACTGATTGTAAGATAAAGGACCATCATCTGTTTCTTTTCACGCGCAAATTGCTGCTCACTGAAGTAGGTTCTGTGACCTTTCTTTATGGTGCAAATGCACTATGAAAGCCCATTTTTTTTAAAAAAAAGGGCCGGGCAAAAACAGATTTCTGCCATTATCACGTGGTACGGAAAGGAGGCGCAATTGTGGTGCGGTGATGGCGAGGAACACGCGGAATGAGAAAGCATGTGAGTATCTGCTTGAACAGCACCACGGTTGCGAAAAAGACACGGAAACAAAAAGGAAGTGTGGATTCGGCCTTAGTTTATGCATTTTGATTATTAACTAATAATTTCTGAATTGAACTTGGTTGCTTTTCTTACTACATTTTTTTAAAAAAAGAAGTTTAGCATCGGGTTTGGTTTTGTAATAATTTATGCTTTTTTGTGAAAACAGGGGTGGGGTGATCTCAAAAACACATTCTTCCAAAAACAACTTTATTTGGTATAGCTGTACTTATTTTTGCCTGATCTGTTTACATTTTCCAAACCGAATGTGCTTAAGTTTCTTTGCTAACTAACGTGAACCTACCCTCTTCAAATATCATAGAAATTTAAGCTTAAATGAAATATTTACATTTACGCAACGTTAAAATGTTTTTTTAAAAAAATCCTAGCTGTTTAATCCCACTGCATATAATAACAGAGAAAAAAGATACAGGTACGTCCAAACATTTCAGTATTTTATACTTTTCCAATAAAAAGTGCCAGTTACTTTTTGTTTCAAAAAGGACCAAATTATCAAGAGAAAGATGCATGCTTTTAGGGATGTCAACTCTGGCTTTGGAAATTCCTGGACATTTGAGGGGTGGAGCCTAGGGAAGGTAGGGATTATGGGGGCAGGGAGCTAAGGAGTCTATAATACCATAGAGTTATGGTTGCCAGCCTCCAGGTGGTGGCTGGAGATCTGGAATTACAGCTAATCTCCCGTTGACAGACACAGTTCACCTGGAGAAAATGTCTATTTTGGAGGGTGGACTCTATGTCATTATATCTTGCTGAGGCCCCTCCCTTTCCCAAACCTTGCCCTCTCCAGGCTCTACCCCCCAAGTCTCCAGGAATTTAGCAACCCAGAGCTGGCTACCACCCTCCAAAGCAGCCATTTTCTCCAGAGGAACTGATCTCTGTAGTCTGGAGACCAGCTGTAATTCCAAAAGATCTCCAGGCCCCTACATGCCTTTAATAAAGAGCTCCATAGGGGCCAACCTTAGATCATACTGCCATTTTCCGTCGAGAAGCAACATTTAGTCAATCTATTAGGCTAAATAATTTAAAAACTTTTTATCAACTCGAAAATGAAAAGAATCATTCAGTAGGAATAGCTAGGACAGCACTAAATAATAACCTCTTAGAGAATCAACACTTCCTCTTTGCCCATCATTACCGTGTTGACAAATATGAAGATGATTGTGGACTGTTTTTTGAACCCTGCAGATCGGCTCAGTCAGTCTCCCACGATCAGCTACAGCAACAGCATCCACCAAGCCAAAGCCCAGAAATAATAAGATGTTAATTCATTTCAAGCTACGAGCCAACTTGGGATGTTTCCTAGTGCATGAGTAATGTAAACATTGGGGCATTAAGTTCTCTCTCTGGGTTAGTGCTTTTAAAATGTAATTAAATCATGTTAAAATATACATTTACAAAACAGAGGGCCAGGCTGGCAAGCTTGCCTGATCTACTAGCACCATCCCTGCTGTTCTTTTCTAAAATATAATGCACATAAGCAGAGAGGTTCAGCGTTGTTCACATTTTATTCATATTTTATTTTAATGTGATGTGTTCAGAGAAGGGTACCAGGCAGGTAGCTCCAGAGAACATTCCGAATACTCCCTGCTGCTTATTATTGATTTATTTATACTCTACTTTCCATTAACCATTTATAGAATCAGAAAAGTAAGTGTAATATGTGTGGGGGAGGTTTCTGCCCCTAAGGGCTTACAATTAGGGACATACTTTTATTTTTCATATGCTGTGTATAACTTGTATTTCGTCCTGGTGTTCCTGGTTAATTTTTCTCTTTTCTTCCCTCTATGGCATTTTAGCTCTATTTTATGTCATTTCTACAATATATACCTTTCTACATCATTGATAGGCATTTGATGCAAAAATGATAATAAAACTGTGCCTGTTTAATGGGTAGATTCAGCCCAACGAAACGGGGCATGGAAATAAAGAAAATAAATCGTAATAGGGGCAGTATGTTCTCCCTGCCCAAGTTGCTATGGTAGGTTTGTAAAATTTGTCAGGACTGGGAGAGGCATGAGAGGAAGTGGAGATTCTAGATGTGACAAGGAGACACATGCGAAGAAACAAGGGGACTTTCTTTATTTTCTTGGAGCTAGGGGTAGGAACACTTGGATGCAGGGCTTTTTTTCTGGGAAAAGAGGTGGCGGAACTCAGTGGGTTGCCCTTGGAGAAAATGATCACATGGCCAGTGGCCCCGCCCCCTGATCTCCAGACAGAGGGGAGTTGAGATTGCCCTCTGCGCCGCTGAGCGGCACGGAGGGCAATCTCAACTCCCCTCTGTTTGGAGATCAGGGGGCAGGGCCACCAGCCATGTGACCGTTTTCAAGAGGTTCTGGAACTCCATTCCCCTGCGTTCCCCCTGAAAAAAAGCCCTGCTTGGATGCTCACCAGCTTGACTTACATCCTGCCCACTGGTTGCAAGCAACGGGTTGACCCCTTGATGGGTTATTTGGCTGCTTGCAGGACGTAACCCTGTTCACCAGGCAAGGGTCTCCTCTCCCACACACTCCTTATTTTTTATTTTATTTTATTTATTGGGTTTTTTTATCTGCTCTCCTCCAAAATGGGCTCAGAGTGGATTACAACATAAATAAATAAATTACAAAACTATAAATATGCCTCAATGGCTAAATTAAGTATTTATGTGCATGATAGACCAACAGCTGGATTTTGGGGGGAACGGAAGGATTTCTTTGACTACTTAAGTTAAAATTAAGATTAATTAAGGTAACTTGATACAAAGATAAAAAGATAAAACTCGGGGGAAATGATTAATTAAAACTGTTGATATTAAAGTTTGGGTATACGTAACTAAGGAGAGGGAAGGAGAGCTACTGTACAATTAAGTTGTGTTATTATATATTCTGATTGTATCTTTCTATTACTTTAATATAATCATAAATGTAGTGCTTGTATAAGTTTGTATGCACTTTCTACTGTTATATCTTTTCTTTTTAAATATATTTTTTAAAATTTAAATAACAACAACAACAACAATAACAATAACAATAATAACAGCAACATTCGATTTATATACCGACCTTCAGGACAACTTAATGCCCACTCAGAGCGGTTTACAAAGTATGTCATTATTATCCCCACAACAAAACACCCTGTGAGGTGGGTGGGACTGAGAGAGCTCTGAAAGATCTGTGACTGACCCAAGGTCCCCCAGCTGGCTTCAAGTGGAGGAGGGGGGAATCAAACTCAGCTCTCCAGATTAGAGTCCCACGCTCTTAACCACTACACCAAACTTCTTTAAAAATAATAAAATACAGTAACAATACATTTGGGCATATGAGCACCTGGATATTTTCACCCACTTTCCTCCTGTACAATACAAACCCTTCCCCTGCAGACCCCATCACTGCCACTCACCATTCAACAGCTGCCTGAGGCTGAGTGTGTTATGGTTGCCACTGCCAGTGCTGACTTGGAAAATTCCTGGGGATTTGGGGGCGATGACTGGAGAGGGCAGGTTGGAGAGGGAAAGGGAAGGTTGCTCAGGTTGCTCAGCAGGAATGGGATGCCGTAGAGTCTCCCTTCCAAAGCTGCCACTTCCCCCCAGGGGAACTGATCTCTGTAGTCTGGAGATCAGGTGTTACTCTGGGAGGACTCCAGGTTACACCTAGAACTTGGTAACTTTAGACAATGATGAGGGGCAGGGCTTTTTTTCTGGGAAAAGAGGAGGTGGAACTCAGTGGGTTGCCCTAGGAGAAAATGGTCACATGGCTGGTGGCTCCACCCCCTCATCTCCAGACAGAGGGGAGGTTAGGTGCGGAGGGCAATCTAAGCTCCCCTCTGTCTGGAGATCAGGGGGCGGGGCCACCAGCCATGTGACCATTTTCATGAAGTTCCGGAACTCTGTTCCACCGCGTTCCAGCTGAAAAAAAGCCCCGATGAGTGGAGAGATCGAAGGCTCAACCTATGGGGAGTCATGTCAGCCAAAAGTAGAGGGTTTGCTGGTTGAACTTCCTCTCTGAGGGCACCATCCCCAGCAAGTGGTGCTCTCAGTTTGATTAGGGCAAAGGGAATAGGTGCCCAGTCCTTTCCCTGTAGGCTGATAATCCTGATCAAAATCTCCCCTGGCTGTTCCCCTCCCCCCAGCTTCTGGAGAAAAGTTACTGAGGACACGCTACCTTCAATGGCTCTTAATCACAACTATTTCTATTTAGATTAGAACTAGGATAACCAACCTCCAGATGGGGACTTGAGATCTTCCGGAATTACAACTCATCTCTAGATGACAGAGATCAGTTCCCCTGGAGAAAATGGGTACTTTGGAGGGTGCCCTCCATGGAATTATACCCTGCTGAGGCTTCTCCTCTCCCCAACCACTGCTCTCCCAAGCCTCCACCCCCAAATCTCCAGGAATTTCCCAACCTGAGATTGGCTGCCCTAAGTAGTTCTTCTGGTATAACTTCACCCACCCTCAAGCTGAATAAACATTTCTGAGGTTTGATCCTGATTGTCCTTTCTGCTTTGGGGATATGTTGTGGCAAGCCACTCATGCACATTTACAACAGGGCTGCCAGGTCCCCCAGTGAGGGTGGGGGATCCCCTGCTCCCACCCTCTGCCTCCTTCCCTCACTCACCTGTCCGGCAGGGGAAAAGGCCTCTCGGGTACACTCCTGACGCAGCACGACAACATCAGTCCCGGAAGTGATGTCATCGCGCAGGCCCCAGAAGTGATCCCACGCTTTGCAGTAGGCCAATCTGGGCCCCTATTTGTCCCAAAAGTGACATCACCATGCCACACAAGGAGTGCACATGGTTTGCAAGTGCAAGGAGAAGAAAAGTGTAATTGCCGGGTACCCCCCTCCCGCCGGGAGAGTAAGGGCACCTGGCAGCCCTAATTTACAATCGCTTCTAGCATTTGGCATATCAGCTCTAGTGCTTTCCCCATTGCAAACATCTATTCATTTGGACAAGCCTCAAGAACACAAAGGCCTCAATGAGCCTTAAGGTGCCTCCGAAAGATGCTCAGCTCACCACTTTGGCACATGTCTGTAGGAAGTGGATTCCAGTCATGACGGAATGCCCCTGTGGACACCTTAAACATTGTCAACTTATGTGTGATTTCTCCATTCTCTTATTCTTTGCACATTGAAGTATGCACTCAGGAATTAAAGGGCTGCATCATCCCCCCTCCCCCTCGCCCGTGACAATTAATTAGCTAGTTAAAAAACAACTGTCATTTATCTGCTGGATACGATCGGAGCTTTCCATTACTCATGGCTACTGCTATGCGCTGCCTCCATGCCAAAATGCTCCTGCCTCATTCTTGGCTGAGAATTCATTTGCCAGGCAAAGCAATGGGAGGCCCCCACAGCATGCCGAGAGCTCTTGCCAAAGTAATTGAGGTCAAGGCAAAAGTACCGAGACACTCGGAAATTTGGATCTGTGCATGCTACTAAAGGCAGAGAATAAAATGTTGCAGCCATTAGCAAGTTGTCATTAATTGTTCACTTGATAAATGGAGATCGTTTGGGGACAATTCCCAACTTTGCCTGAGAATAATTATTTCTGCTGTCCCAAAGTGGCATATCAAAAAGTACCAATCCTGGCTTTCCTTTTCATTCCCGATTTATGTTCACCAGGCACATGCTGTGTGTGTCGTGGACCTATTACAGTATTAGAGCTGCCCACAGCTAGAAAGTTGTAGCAGGCTTCTCCCCTTCTGGGGGCTCTTTAGCACATTTTTGGCATCGTCTTCAGGCCGTGCCAGCACAATATGAACGACGTCCACAGAAAGGGATAATTGTGACGCCACCAAGAGTGCCAGAAAAATAAATCAGCATCACAGATATTAACACCACACTGTTTCCTACAGCTCAAGCCTCAAGATACATACAGTGCAATCCCAAGAAGAGTTACTCCAGTCTAAGCCCATTGAAATCACTGGGCTTGGCTGGAGTAACTTTTCTTAGGATTGCACTGTTAAGCAGGAAGATTGGCGCTTAAGCTGCTTAATGGCCAGCTGACGCAGGCAGGCATGTCACCGGAGAACTGGAATGTTAAAAGATGGCTTGCACGTGTGTACAACAGCTATCCCAGCTCAAATGTCACCAGTAGAGCCTGCCTGTTGCCTGATCTTTCAATAGATGCATTCCATATTTTCCGAAAAGAAATAGGAATAATTCAGAATTTGTTTATTTTATTTCAAATTTCTATTCTGCCCTCCCTGCAAGCAAGCTCAGGGCAGATAACAACATATAAAATAAAATTTAAAAATCCATCTACATTAAAACAACAGTGTATTAATACACATTTAAAACAGGATGGTGGACAGCCACAGGGAATATGAACAGAACAATGCTTTTAAAAAATGAAAAGGTGTGTACATTCCCAAAATATACTTGGATCCTGTTCATCCCAAGATCTTCCCAGAGTTGAGAGTTCCAAGTCACCCAGGATCAGATCCAGACTAAATTTTCCAACGGAAGAACAAAATATTCCTGCCTCTCCTCTCCCACTGCAGCCCGCTGATCTCCATGAAACGCTGCTCCTAGGAGACTGGGGAGACTGAGAAATGTCATGTGGAGGTCTGCAATGGGAAGGGGGAATTTATGAAAATTGCCAGTTTATCTGAACTAGTGGTGGGCACGAACCATGAAAAAAAAGAGCCGTGCAGTTTGTGGTTCATGCGTTTTTATGAACCACGATCCACGAACTGGTGCAAGTTCGCTAACCAGTTTGTGGTTCTTAGTTCATGGGGTTTAAATGCCCCTTTCTGTGCCACTTTTGCAGCGGCACGGAAAGGGGCATATAAACCCACCTATCAGCTGCTTGTCAGGGAGATCCCCGACAAGCAGCTGATCATTTAAACAGCAGGGCTTGGCTGCCTGGCCGGGAGTTCCTGGCTGGCCAGCCAAGCTCCACCCATGGTATAAATGGCCATTTCCCCGCTGCTCCTAGCTGCAGGGAAATGGTCATTTAAACTGCGGGGGGGGGGGGGCTTGGCTGCCCAGCAGTGAGTTCCCGGCCAGCCAGACAAGCCCCGCTGTTTAAATGGCCATTTCCCCACTGCTCAGAGCTGTGGGGAAATGGCCATTTAAACTGCAGGTGGAGCTTGGCTTCCCGGCCATGAGTTCCCGGCCGGCGAGCCAAGCCCCACCTGCAGTTTCAATAGTCAGCTGCTTGTCGGGGATCTCCCCAACAAGCAGTTTATCGTTGGGTTTAAATGCCCTTTTCTGTGCTGCTTTGCAGCAGCATGGAAAGGGGCATTTAAAACGAATCATACAAACCAGCAGACCAGTTTGGAAGTTAATGGAAATGAGCTTCTATGAACCGCTGGTTCGGGAACCACAAACTGGGCTGGTTCGTGGTTCTTTTTGGTTCGTGTTCTTTTTTGTACCCATCTCTAATCTGAGCCCAACCCCTGGTCTTGTTTCAGATGAAGAAACGATACCTTAGGAATCCTCTCTGGTCTCTTTTTTAAAATTTTCAAATGCTGTACAGAGCATTATGCATGCAGTGTGCTCAGATTCGCAGCTCCTTCATGCCTTTGGTAAAGCACCACCAGTAAAGCAATCTCTGACTACTTTTGTAAGGGAAAACAAACTTATTCAACAAACAGAGCAGCAAGTGGGTAGGAACGGCATCCACACAGACCATTCCCATACTGCTTGCTCCACTGTTGCTGCATCCCAATAACATCTGGATCCAACCAGAGCCGACTCCAGCAAGCAATTGCACTTGAGGATTCACAGCTAATTCTGTGGCTTTTCTTCACTGAAAAGTGATGTCTTTGAGATAACATTAAGTGAAGTCTCTGGTAAGGGGGGGCGGGGATGGCCAATTCAAGGACTGGGCCTCAGCACCTTGTCCAGGGTGCCTTTTATTGCAGTCTTGGATTTGCTTCCACACAGGGCTTATTTCGAGAGGGAATGCGTAGGAATGCAGTTCTGGCAGTTTTCCAAAGAGGTCACATGTCAGGTGGCCCCGCCCACCTGACTCTCGGCCATTTTGGGCCTGTTTCAGCCTGGATTGGGGCCAAAACGGCCTGGATTGGGCCTCTGACAGGTGGTGGATCACTCTTCTACTCAACAACGGCCCGATCCTGACCATTTGGGGCCCCTTTTCGGCCATTTTCAGCCCCTTTTTGCCATTTTGGGCCCAATTTCGGCCCTGAATGGCCAGGATTAGGTCCAAAACAGCCAGGATAGGTGATGTCAGGGGTGTGTGGCATATGCAAATCAGTTATGCTAATGACACACTTCTGGTGATGGCAAGGGGCATGGTATATGCTAATAAGTTATGCTAATGAGTTCCTCCAGCTCTTTTTCTATGAAATGACCCCTGCTTCTACACAATAAACATAACTGAGATGGGTTTTGTGAACATGCATGCAAAGAATGTGAATGCAGCCTACATGCCCCACAGCAGACTGGTGCACAATTGCTATGTACCATATGCATGTGTGTACATCTCATACACGCACTGTACACATACAGCAGCTTTTCTACAGGATTGGAGGGAGCCTTGCTTTCTGGAACAGAATTGTTCACACCGCTGAGTGAATAGGCAAAGGTTACGGGCAGGCCTGTCTCTGTGAGCTCATTTCCTTTATCCCATGAGCACATTCACCAAATTCAGATTAATTATCTGAAAGGGGTTTATAGATATGGGTGATTTTAAATCTCTCAGTCAGTTTTGTTTCAATTTGATTTCGCTTCTCTCTTGTACAATTCAAAGCTGCAATTATTTTCATGTCATGAAGTTCATTTTTTTATGTTTCATTTATAGTCCACCTTTTCTCACGGAGACTTGGTGGATTTTTCCACTTCTTTTCTGATGTGTTTTTCAATATTGTTTGTGCCTCAATCAATCAGCATTATATATTACAGATAACTGATAACTTGTATACAAAAAATCATGTATGTATACACAGTACAAACACACCCAGAGAGATAATGGTGAAAAGAAGAGAACTGGATCCACTGACATGGACAAATATAAAAAGAAATGAGATCAAAAACATTTGCCCATTCTTGCTAAGATATGAAAGAGCCCCCTAGGTACATGATCATTGCTTGATTACCCCCATGCACATCCCACCAAATATACTTTTTTGAAAATGTAGTTTAACCAGTTCTGTACGTAATAGAAAAGTGCAAGAGTCCAATAACACCTATAAGACTGAAAACAAAATTGTGGTAGGGTATGAGCTTTCGTAAGTCATAGCTCACTTCTTCAGATTAATTTCTTCAGACTAACAACTTTTGTTAGTTTTTGTTATTTCCCAGGGACAGCCTCGACTCCCTGGTTTCTGTCCCTGATGAATTATACAACCCTTAGTCGCCCCTACTTATTTTGTGGGTGAATGCAACATTAAAAATAAGCTAAAGAGGAGTGCTTGGATTGTCATTCATTCGGTTCCATCCCTTGTATTGCCAGAAGTCGTATCTCTGAATGGGTAGGTGAAGGCATCTTGTTCTCTCGTTAAAATGCATGTGCATGAATACTAAAGCATCAAGTCATGTGCAGTCCAACATTTCTTACATTGCTTCTGAGGAACAATGGAACGAATAATAAAAAATTACTGTAGCAGCATTTTGTTTTTCAACATGAATACAGCACACAGCCAGAGATGGAGACTTGGGAGCCTTCAATAATGTAGAAGAGTGGAGAGGGTAATATAGAAGAGCCAGGATTCTCAGGGTTCTTCTACATGAGACTTCTGACACCTGAGGAACACGTATCAGGAGATGCAATGGAAAAAGACAGAGCTGGCATCAGGGCAAAAGGTTTGCTATACACTGGAGCTGTGTGAAGGAGCTGCAAAATGCCAGAAAGGAAACTTCAGCCCATTATCACCTCTCCAGGTCCAAGCACGGCTCTGGAAGGTGGCTCCAGCCCATTTCCATTCCCCGCTGCCTTCTGGTTGTGATTCCACACAGTTTTAGACTGGAGAGTTAAAATTGACTGAGCCTTAGGGGTAGCTCGATCTTTTAAAGCTACCCTTCCCGGCTAACATTGCATCTCCCGACACGTGTTCTTCACATGCCACATGTCTCGTGTAGAGACACTCTCAGTCTCTGCAAGCTTAGATCCTATTGGCATATACCTGAACCTGGGCTCTTTTGTTCCAATATGCAGATCACTGTTCCGTATCTTTTATGAACAAACTAAGCAGCCCCAGCCCCAGTACTAATCCTTGTGGGACCCCACTGCTTATTTCTTCCCATTGCAAGAAGTGTCAAGTTATCCCTATTCTTTGCTTCCTGTCATTTAACCAATTTTTAATCCACAAAAGGACTGGTCCTCCGATCCCAGGACTGCTAAGCTCACCCAGCAGTCTTTTGTGAAGAACCTTGTCAAAATCCTGTTGTAAGTTCAAGTATATAACGTATTGGGGTTGCAGTTATCTACATGTTTGTTTGCTTTCTCAAAGAACTCAAAAAGGTTGGCAGAAGCAACGCTGATCACCTCTCAGCAGGCTCTGGGCCAAGCTACAAGTGACGAATGACACTTGAACGGCAAGTGGATTGAGTGGAACGCAAGTGAACAGGGAGAAATACACTTGCCGTTCAAGTGTCATTCGTCACTTGTAGCTTCGTCCTTTATTCCTTGATGGGCCTAATAATGCTATCTTTGTTTTTTTTTTTTTAAAAAATTATTGGATGGGTTTACAAACATACACATAGAAGTCATTATCATTATTCACCCCATTACATTTTCCCCATCCTTTCCCCCGCCCTTTTCTAGTGACTCCCAGCAGTTTTCCATACCCAACTTAATCTAAAAAGTATATCATATAAATTCTTAAAGTCTATTTATAATAATATAATAATGTAATATATATCTATATTATACCTATCAAATCTCTTTAATTATCTTAACAATCTACACTAACTATATTGCTTATCTTAATTAAAAATATAAAAATTATATGTAATAATAGGTACATATACTAACTAAAAGAAAAAAAACTACATATATATATGTAACATACTATTCCTTACTTACCACTTAACTATATTATCTATATTTCACCTATACTCCCTATAACCTTATTATTCATAATTATACTCCCCTGTAAATATACTATACTAATCCAATAAAATACAGTAAAATATACCCCTTTTAACCTTAAGTAAGTTTCTATCTCCCCTACTTCTCCAAAGACCACAGTTTCCCCTTCATGTCCCACTTTTTCTCCACATATTTCTTAAATTTTTCCCAGCTTAATGTATAGTCCAATTCTTTGCACCTCTCTTCACCGTGGAAAGTGCAGGGCAGGTACCCATGATTTTTAGGAAGGGAAGCTGAAGAACTGAGGGCCAAGCTAGAAGTGACGAATTACACTTGAATGGCAAGTGAATAGACTCACATAGTGATCAAGTGGAGTGCAAGTGGAGCGCAAGTGAACAGGGAGGAATACATGTTAGTCTGTTCACTTGCCATTCAAGTGTCATTCGTTACTTCTAGCTTGGCCCTCAGTGGAATTGAGGTGATGAGAGATTAAGTTATAGACCTATTTGGGAAGTTAAAAACAGTAAGTCCCCAGGCTCTGGTAACATATACCCAGGAGTTTTTAGGAAACTCAAATGGGAGATTGTTGAGCTACTAACTCATAACTTATAACTAAAATCAGTCACTGTACCAGAAAACTGGAGAGTACCAAACATTACACCAATTTTTTTTAAAGGATCAGGAGGGGAACTGGGGAATTGCAGGCCAGTTAGCCTAATGTCAGTCCCAGGTAAATTAATAGAAACCGTAATCAAAGATAGCATTATTAGGACTTCCGGTTCAGGGTAATGGAGAGACTGACGTGATTCGGAGCTCCGGATCATCCGAGGTGCTGTTTTTTGGACTGGTGGGGCTTCCAGATCGCCCACAGCCCCCGGGTTTTAGTCAGAAATCCAGCAAGAATGCTTTTAGCCCTGAGAGTGAAGGGTCTTGGCGGCTGGGAGTCTCTGAATTAAGGGCTTCTACCCCAAGCCTTGAGATCCTCCTTGGAGAAGGGCGGCCAAAATCTCTGCAGCAGCTTCGGGAGTCATTAAATTGACATAGGCTCTTTGTTCCCCGAGCCTCAGGAATGGATTTGAACAGATTTGGAAGTTTGAAGCAGTGAGTACATCCCAAGAAGTCTGTATTAGGTTAAGATTACTATCTCCCCCAACGGACCATTTTACTGAATAAAGACTTAAATTTTAAAAGAACTAAAGACTGAGTCACCAAGCTGAAAAAGTATATTAAAAGACTGAGCAATTTGATTGGAGTTTTGAGAACGAGAAAAAGTTAAAAAGAGCTAAGAAGAATATTGTTTTGCATACCTTTGGTTGGGGAGATAGCGACGCAGTGGGCGGATTGTGGGAACTGGAAGGCGTGCCGCGAGACAGGAAGTGAAGAACAATAGACGTGAAGTGAAGAACAATAGAGAGGAGATAGAGAGAAAGAGCGGCGAGGGAGGTCAGGAAGAGCAGGAGGACCCGGAATAAAAACAAAGCTGGAAGAGGAAGTGAAGTACCCACCATTGAAAGTAAGGGAAAGGAAGCGGAAGTAGAGGATTCACCATTGAAAGTAAGGGAAGATCATCGGTGTGACTGTATTACCATAGAGAAAGATCGCCCGACATTTTTAACCATAAAAAAACATCGCCCGACATTTTAAGGGTAAGGGAAGCCTCAATTGCCATTTTAACTGAGGGCAAACGTCAAAATTTTTGATATATAAAAACAGAGAGTTGAATTAAAAAGAAGACGGAGCTAAGAAAGAGAGCTGATTCGTGGGGACCTAAGGCAAGTCCGATGGCCTCCAAAAAAGAAAAGGACTGGCAGGCTGCCATTGAAAATTTGGATAAGAAAATAACAGATGGAAATAAAGAGATTCGGGAGATGATACAAAAATTACAGCAAAATTTAATGACGGAAATGAAAGAAGCAATCAAATCGGAAATTGTGAAAGTTAAAAAGGAGAGGGAGGCAATAAAAACAGATTTACAGAATACCCAACAAAAGGTGCAAGAAACGCAGCAGTTGGTGCAGGATGGGGAGAAAAAAACTGGGGCTATACAGAATGAGACTGTGGGTATGGGCGAAAGAATTGTGATGATGGAATGCAAAGCAATGGACAGACGGATTTGCATGAGGGCAGTTCCGGAAAAAATGGATGGATCTGCCCTTAAACAAGTAGCTGGAATATTGGCAAAATTTGGGGGGCAAACAGAGGAGGAAATGATGACTCATTTGGATGTCGCGTATAGAGTCAATTCAAAATATGCGGAACAAAAGAACTTACCAAGAGATATTATTGTCCAATTGACGACAATGAGAATGAAGGACGAAATTATTAGAAGACACTTTGAAACTCCACTGGAGGTAGCCGGGACACGGATTTGAATTATGAAAGAAGTACCACGTAAAGTACTCCAGGATCGGAAAAAGTACAGAGACCTAACACAAAAGTTAAGGGCAGCGGAAATTAGATATAGATGGGAGCTACTGGAAGGAGTGACTTTTGAATTTCAATCAGGGAGACAAGTGATCAAATCAAAATATGCAATGGATGTTTTTCTGATGGAAAATGGAAAAGACTTTCCTAGCTCATCCAGATTATAACTATGGAGTACAAATTAATTTCATGGAATGTTAATGGACTTAATTCACCCTCTAAACGTAAAGCTGTGTTACATTGGTTAGCTAAACAAAGAAGTAATTTGATTTGTCTACAAGAAACTCATATTAGGGATCAAGATGTTAAATATTTGATTAACAAAAAGTTAGGAAAACAATTTGTTTCGGCAACAAAGCAAAAAAAGAGGGGAATTGTTATATATATAAAAGAAGAACTACAACCTAAATTAATTGTGTCTGACAAAAATGGAAGATACCTGGCTGTGGAATGTTTATGTAATGCAAAGAAAACTATGGTACTTGGACTATATGCGCCAAATGGCTCAAAAGACATATTTTTCAAGTATTTACGAGAACAAATGGAGCAGTGGACTTATGACCAGGTAATTATAGCTGGAGACTTTAACGGAGTGGTAGATTTGCAATTGGATAAAAGTCTATCCACAAGTAAAGTAAGGACGGGGAAATTACCGAAGTCTTTTTTTGAAATTCAGGAACAAGAAAATTTAGAAGATGTTTGGAGAAAACATAATCCTAAATTGAAGCAGTATACTTTTTTTTCATCTAGTCACCAATCTTTTTTGAGAATAGATATGATCTGGGCGTCTAAAGAACTGGCAGTGTTTACAAAAGAGACTGATATACTACCAAAAGTTAGCTCGGATCATAATCCAGTGATGTGGAGATTTGGAATGAAACACAAGAAACGGAGATGGAGAATTAATGAGGATCTTCTGAGTGACCCAGAATGTGTTGAGGTGTTGAGAAAAGAAACAAAGTTTTTTATTCAGTCTAATGTGGATAAAGAGGTGCCAATGCACATGGTCTGGGACACATACAAAGCCGTAATCAGAGGTGTTTTGATGGACTTAAAGGGCAGAGAGAGGAGGAAAAAAGAAGCGAAATTAAAAGAGATACCGGAAAAAATTATTCAAGTTGAACAGCAATTGAAAAAGAGACCAGGTAAAAAGAAATTGTATGAAATAAAGTTACTGCAAGAACAGATTAGAGCCATGGAAAATAAAGAAGTGGAGTGGGAGTTGAAGAAAATGAAGCAAAGAACATTTGAAGGCGCTAATAAACCAGGGAGATATTTGGCGTGGCAATTAAAGAAAAAGAGAGAGAAAAGAGTAATAAGTAAGATTACAGAAGAGGGAAAGGAATTATATGATCAAGGATTGATTGAGAGAGCATTCTACAAATATTATGCCAAGTTATATCAGAAAAAAACAGTGGATCATGAAAAGATAAGAGACTACTTTGACAGGATTGACTTACCAAAGGTACCGGAGAAGTTGAAAGAGAAGATTAGTGCTGAGATATCAATAATGGAAGTGTTACTAGCAATACAAGCTACTACAGTTGGTAAAGCTCCGGGACCAGATGGAGTTACTGCAAAATTTTACAAAGTGATGGCAGAGGACTTGAAACAACTGATGCAGAAAATGATTAATGGAATATTGGAAGGGGTTGAGATGCCAGATACATGGAATGAGGCTAATATTACATTGATACCAAAGGAGACATTCGACTTAAGTAATGTTAAGAATTATAGACCAATATCTCTAACTAATAATGACTATAAAATATTTGCAAAGATACTAGCAGAAAGACTTAAGACTTGGCTAGTGGAATTTATTGATGAGGATCAAGCCGGCTTTTTACCGGAAAGACAAATAAAAGATAACCCACGAGTGTTGTTGAATGCTATTGAGTATTATGATAAAAATCCAGGGAAGCAGGTTGGATTCTTCTTTGTGGATGCGGAGAAAGCGTTTGACAATTTGAACTGGGATTTTATGTTTGCAACAATGGAGAAGATGCAGTTGGGAGAGAAATTTATACAAGCAATAAAGGCAATATATAAAAACCAATCTGCAAATATAATTGTTAACTCGGATGTAACCAAAAAGTTGGAAATAAGAAAAGGAACAAGACAAGGGTGTCCACTTTCCCCACTTCTGTTTGTAATGGTACTGGAGATTTTACTTAGGCAAATAAGAGAAGACAATTCAATAAGAGGATTGAGGACTAAAGGATTTGAATACAAAGTAAGAGCTTTTGCTGATGACATAATGGTGATAGTGGAAGATCCAATAGAGTGCATGCCAAAATTGATGAAGAAAATGAAGGATTTTGGAGACGTAGCGGGTTTTGTAATTAATTAGGTGAAGTCCAAAATATTGTGCAAAAATATGACTAAACAACAACAAAAGGAGTTGATGGACAGGTTGGAATGTGAAGTAGTGAACAAGGTTAAGTATTTGGGAGTGGAAGTGACAGTGAAGAATATTGACTTATATAAGAATAACTATGACAAGTTATGGCAACAAATAGATAAAGATATGATTAGATGGAATAAAATGAACTTGTCATGGTTAGGTCGTATTGCAGTTATTAAGATGAATGTTCTTCCAAGATTGATGTTTCTACTACAGACAATACCTATTGTTAAAGACAGTAAACAATTTGAGAAGTGGCAGAGAATGATGTTAAACTTTGTTTGGGCTGGAAAGAAACCCAGAGTTAAAATGAAAGTACTCTATGATGCGAAAGAAAGAGGAGGACTACAATTACCAAATTTTAAATTAAACCATGAAGCGATATGTCTGGACTGGATAAAGGAATGGATGACATTGAAGAATTTGAAGTTGTTAGCACTGGAAGGATATAATAAACTCTTTGGATGGCATGCATATCTATGGTGTGACAAAGTAAAAGCAGACTCTATGTTTTTACATCATTATGTAAGAAGAAGCTTGTTTGCTGTATGGACTAAATACAAGAAATATATAGAAGAGACTATACCAATGTGGATTATCCCTGCGGAAGTAGTAAACCCAAGAACAGAATATGCAGGGGAAGACTGGTTGACATATAAAGAAATTCTTGAGATACAACAGAATAACTATATGCTTAAAGGTAATGAAGAATTGCCATTCCAATATGGATGGTTTCAATACATGCAGATAAAAGACCTATACGAGAAAGACAAAAGGAAAAATGGTTTTAGATTACAAAACTCTGAGATTGAGAATTGTTTGCTTCGGGGGGGAAGAAAATAATTTCTAAGATATATAAGATATTATTGAAATGGTTTACAGAGGAGGAAGTGGTTAAAGTTCAGATGGTCAAATGGGCAATAAACTGTAATAATGAAATTTCAATGGAAGCTTTGGAAAAGGTATGGAAAAATGTAATTAAGATCTCAGCATGTACCACTGTGCGTGAAAATGTATATAAAATGCTGTATAGATGGTATTTAACACCGAAGAAGTTGGCCAATGGTAACAGCCAGATGTCTGATAAATGTTGGAAATGTAAACAGCATGAAGGTTCATTCTATCATATGTGGTGGACTTGTGATAAGGCTGAGCAGTTCTGGGGGGATATAGTTAAAGTTATGTCAGATATTTTACAAAGGAATATAAATAAAACCCCGGAATTGCTGTTATTATGTATGAACCTAGAAGATTTTGATAAAATGGATAGAGTTATGGTTTTTTATATGATTACGGCGGCCAGAATGTGTTATGCACAGATGTGGAAGATTCAAGAGATACCATCTATGGAAGATTGGATTCTGAAAGTTCTGAACATGGCAGAAATGGACAAATTAACAAGGAAATTGAAAGAACAAGAAGAATTTGTTTAGCCTCTCTGCCATCTCCCCATCTTCCTTTAGCAATCCTTTTATTCCTTGGGCATCCAGTTGGCCCAGCCACTTCTCTGATTGGTTTCCTGCTCCATAGATATTTAAAGAGATATTGTAGATATTTCTCTGTAGATATTGAAAGAAATGTTTTGTCTTGATGCTTTTAGCCATTTGCTGCTCAGATTCTCTTTTTGCATGATTTATTATTAACTTACACTTCTTATGCCAGATCTTGTGGTCCCTTCTGCTCACTTTATGGGGGAATGACTCTCCAATTTTTAAAAGGAGCCCTTTTGCATTTTATAGCTTCCTTGGCTTGGGTCCTTAACACTGCAGGCATTCTGTTAGACTTGGCAATACTTTGCATAACCTAGGGAATGCATTCTACCTGGGCTTCAAGTAGTGTGGTTTTAAATAGCTTCCAAGCATTCAGTAAGGATTTTATGCATTTTTGTTTCCCTTTCAGCTTCCTTTTATCTCTTCCCCTCATTTTTGTAAAGTTCTCATTTAAAAACAAATATTAGTGTTTTGAACTACGGGGGTAACTTTCCTTTAACAATCATGCTGAACCAGTTTGGTGTAGTGGTTAAGAGAGATTCTAGAAAAGTGTCCAGTAGCACCTTTAAGACTAACCAACTTTACTGTAGCATAAGCTTTCAAGAATCACAGTTCTCTTGGTCAGAACACAGTTCTCTTCGTCAGTTGCATCTGACAAAGAAAGTCGCCATAAGTCAGCTACAACTTGAGGGCACTCTCCTCCACCACCATGTTACCAAAACACATGGATAAGCAAACTTAATATCACAGTCCGTATGATGGCATCAAGATTCTTTTGTGTGTGCATGTGTGCCATTTTTGCCTAAGGGAGGGATGCCAATGAACTAAAAGAAATTGGTGTTGAAGCAAAATACACGTTTCATTTCTAGAACTAATTTCAGAAGTTCTCCTTGATAAACTTTAATTTAAATTGGATTAAGAGGGAGTGGAGTGTGGGATTAAGTGGGATGCAATGGATTTCCTGTGTTCCCAGAATTTTGTTGGAATTTAGCAAGTGTTTTCATTTCAGTCATGAAAGAGTTAAACTGTTTGTGTTACTTAGGGCCAAGCTACAAGTGGCGAATGACACTTGAACGGCAAGTGTATTTCTCTCTGTTCACTTGCCCTCCACTCAATCCACTTGCCGTTCAAGTGTCATTCGTCACTTGTAGCTTGGCCCTTAGAGCCAAGCTACAAGTGATGAATTACACTTGCCTGGCAAGTGAACAGGGAGGAATACACGTGAGGGCCAAGCTACAAGTGACGAATGACACTTGCCTGGCAAGTGAACAGACTCACATGTATTCCTCCCTGTTCACTTGATCAAGTGGAGCGCAAGTGAATGGCAAGTGAACAGTGAGGAATACACGTGACGTGAGTCTGTTCACTTGCCAGGCAAGTGTCATTCGTCACTTGTAGCTTGGCTCTTAGTTAGTAAACTTATTTGCATGTAACCACTTAGGCTTCGAATAAGGATTCCTGCCATAGGAAGGGGGGGTCTCTAAGCATAATGAAGTAGAATTAGGGTTTTCTATTGGGCATCCTGTTTACTGGGGGCGGGGCAATTAAGTGATGCTATATACTGAAGTTTTATTGCTCTTTGTCTCAGAGTTACTCAGTTAACTTAGACTCTTTCTCTCTCTCAATCTTAAAATACCTTTTCTAGCAAGATGTAGTCAGTCTAGCAATTTATTATTTTCTTTGCCTTTAACTCTGCTAATTTTCCTACAAATTTGAGGTCCACCAATTATCAAAATCCCAGCACCGTCTTGACCCTGTTGGGGATAACAAATATATAGCTCTACAAAATTCTATCTCCCTGGATTTACAGGTGGTGTAAATCCACTTACCTTTTAAATTTCCAACTAAACCACCAAGTACATGCTTAATCAGCAGATGTGTTTACTATGAAACATGGGAGGACCAACACATGTGAACTCAGGCCAAGCCAGCAAAGAAAAATTGTCTGCATGTTTGGTTGAGAGTAATGCACGGTTGACTTGGACATAACTCCATAGCTGCATTGTGAGGCTCATCCAAGCACCATCAAATCTGATGAATGCATCTGTTGATGTGGCTCCACTTTCCCACATGGGACCACTAGTCATGTGCTGCACATTGGCACATCATGCAACTGAAGCTGGGTCTGGGTCACTCTGTCTGAATATTTTCTTATGTGTTGCCAATATGAAGCATATCTCTTGCTGAAGATTCAAATAACACTTTTGTTAGGCTTTCTGATTTTGAAACCGTGAAGAAATCGCTAAACAGCCAGGAAGACTGCTGTGCGGTTGGATTTCTAATTGGGATTAATGTTCAACTGTGAAGAGGAAGGGAGATGGAGAGAGAAACTACAAGTAGATGGAACTTCAGCAGTGCAAAATTTGGAAAAAAAATTCAGGAAGTGCAAGGTGAAATTGAAGAGGACAAAGCAATGAAGGGAGAGGACGCAGAGGGGAAATCGAATGCATTCAAAGACAAATTAATGCGTGCCCAAGGGTTAGGCATGCCATCAAGCAATAATTGCCCAAGCACTGTTTTTCGGGGCCACTGTGAAGGAACAGGGAAGTGTAAAAGTAATCAAGGGTGAGAAAGAAGCAGGCATGAGTTATAAAGCGTCAGATGCAGAACAGCACTGAACGGATTGCATAATGAAGTTTAAGGGAGCATGAAAAGGGATAAGAATAACAAAGCCAGAGACTGGAAAGGAAATGGCATGATAAAACGGTGTTGCCAGTTTTTTGGGTTCCCATAGACCTGCAACAAGCAGCCGGTTAAACTGATTGCTGAATGGCCTAAGCATGGCGACGGCAAATATATTGATGAATGAAGCAAAAGATGCTTCATGGTCGAAGGTGTGGGATAGATGATGGATCCCGTTATGATTCTCAAGTACATTTGGATGTGCAAACGTAGAAGTAAAGTCTGGCTATTCTTATTGTTGTTGATAATAGATTTCAGAATTTGATCCAGCTTTTTTTTAAAAAAAAAATCCAATCAGAAAAGTTATATTTTGCTTTAGACTGATGCATTCATGCATAATTTCTAGCCAATGCTTTCCTGGAACACCAAAATTCATCAGCTCCTTGAGACAGGGAGAGATCTAGATTAACTTGCTGCTAAATTGAGAGAAAAACAGAATCTTGCTGAAAATTTGATAAAGGGAAATTGTGTTCCAAAAAAGACAGCAGGTTAACTGTAAACTAGCATTTCCCTCAAATCTGCTGCAGGTTCATTCATCCAGGTAACACTTGAGTGGTTTTGTCCACACAATACTTCCAATCAGGGCTTTTTTTCAGCTGGAATGTGGCGGAACGGAGTTCTGGCACCTCTTGAAAATGGCCACATGGCCGGTGGCCCTACCCCTGATCTCCCTCTGTCTGGAGATCAGGGGGTGGGGCCACCGGCCATGTGACCATTTTCTCTGAGGGTGATTTAAACTTTAAAAAACGCTCCCCTTGTTCCAGCTGACCCAAAGTGACATCACTGTGTGGTCCTGAGTTCCACCACTGAGTTCAACCACCTCTTTTCCCAGAAAAAAAGCCCTGCTTCCAATCCTTTTACATACGCATGTTAATAAGGGGTAACCCTTTTTGTTTCATCTGTGATTCTGTATACTGTCAGTGTCAGGTTTGGTTCACCTCCTTTGCAATTCTGCCATTGATGACTCTATGCTTTAATGCCATTCACAGCACATTTATATGCCATTAACATGTTCTATGGATTTATGTGAAATTGACACAAAAATAATGCTGGGAATACGCATCAGTATCATGGAGGAAAGATAGCACAAGGGAAGAGAAACCAGCATGGAAAGACAGGTTTGACTCTCACGAGGGAGAAACAAAATCAAACTGAGGATGTCTTTCAAAATTCAGTTTCATCCCTTGCAAGAACATCTGTGTGCTCAGCAAGCCTATTTCCAATGCCTTGAGGGCTAGAAACGTTGAAAAGAAACAGAGGGGAGGGGATGATTCTCAACATGGTGTGTCCAGCATTCAATACAACTTCTGCACTTGTGCAGTGTAGGGCTTGAATTATCCAAAACATACATCCCTGTTCAGGGCTTTTTTTCTGGGAAAAGAGGTGGTGGTTGGCAGCACAGGGGGCAACTCTTGGTGGGAGGTGATGCCCTGGCACCACATGTGCGTGTGCAAAGTGCACACACATTTCCAGGACCAATGATGTCACTTTGGGTCAGCTAGAACAAGGGGAGAGTTTTTAAAAGTTTAAATTGCCCTTGGCAAAAATGATCACATGGCTGGTGGCCCTGCCCTCTGAACTCCAGACAGAGAGGAGTTTAGATTGCCCTCTACACCACTCCAGCGGCGTGGAGGGCAGTCTGAACTCCCCTCTGTCTGGAGATCGGGGGTGGGGCCACCAGCCATGTGTCCATTTTCAAGAGGTTCCGGAACTCCGTTCCACTGCGTTCCAGCTGAAAAAAAAACCCTGTTCCTGTTTATATGTAATTTTTAAAATACTAATAAGAATAGTCATAGGACATTTTTGAAATGGCTTTTAGATTCCTTTTGGCAGCCACTAGAGGGAGAAATTTGTAACTTGGGCTTCCTGTCTTCTAATCGGCTTTGGAGCACTAATCAGAAATGTTATTATGAGAGTCCTGATCATTTTCTGGGATCACTGCAAGTCATTCTGATTTGGCTTGGATTTTAATGACAAGGATAGTGGCTATAGGGGAATTTTAAATCCATGTGGGATTTAAGTCCTTTAATAGGTATTTTATCCACTCGGTTGGTTGTATCAGATTGTTCTATTTGGAGGTACTTCCCCATCTCTAAGCTTAAGGCATGGAGAGCTAAAAATCAAACTTAATGGAGTTATTTTTTAAAAAATTGCAAAATTAATGTGAAGGTATTGCGCCATTAGTTGGGCAACCACCAAGGATCTCCAAAGAGAAAGTGTATCTACATACAAAGATGGAATGTAATTAACTATGTCCATATAAATACCCTAACCCAGCAACACCTTGTAGGTGTAACAACTTTGTAGGGCAGTAGGTATACTCAGGGCTTTTTTTCAGCTGGAACGTGGTGGAATGGAGTTCCGGCACCTCTTGAGAATAATCACATGGCTGGTGGCCCCGCCCCCTGATCTCCAGACAGAGGGGAGTGTAGATTGCCCTCCGCGCCACTGGAGCAGCACGGAGGGCAATCTAAACTCCCCTCTGTCTGGAGATCAGGGGGCGGGGCAACCAGCCATGTGACCACTTTCACCAAGGGCAATTTAAACTTTAAAAAACTCCCCCCTTGTTCCAGCTGACCCAAAGTGACGTCAATGGTCCTGGGAGCATGTGTGCGTTTTGCTCACTTTGCGCACGTGCATGTGGTACCAGGGGCACCACCTCCCACCAAGAGTTGCCCGTGTGCTGGCATCCCACTGAGTTCCACCACCTCTTTTCCCAGAAAAAAAGCCCTGAGTATACTGCCCCACTCAGAGCACTGATTCACCCTACCTACGTTTTTTTTTTAATGCTGCTCCAACCAAAATCATGGCTGTGGATTTACATCTAAAGAATGAGAGCTTTTTTTTTTTTTTAAGAAGCGGGGCATTACTCATTTAAAAAACAATCAGAGGCAGAAGGTGCTCCCTGTAGAGTTGCCACTTCCACATAGTAGCTGGAGATTACACCGGATCTCCAGGTTACAGAGATCCATTTGCCTGGAGAAAATGGCTGCTCTGAATGCTGAACTTTATGTTGAATGCTCTCCCCTCTCCAAACCTCACCCTCTCCAGGCTTCACCTCCCAAATCTCCAGGAATTTCCCAACCCTGAGCTGGCAACCCTAGCTCCAAAGTCCACCCCATCTTACCCTCCACACTCCTTCTTAATTATTTTTCCCATGACCAAAATCATAAACAGTGAGCCATCACCTACGACAAGGGAAACAGAGAGTGTAGTTATTTTAAGTGTGTGTGTGTGTGTGTCTTTAAATGCTTGGGGTGGTACCAATGAAGAGTGAGGGCAAAAGAAAAGGATGAGTGAGTGAGATGACTGGTTGAGGACTGAGGGTATGGACAGAGTGAACTGCAGTTTTTAGATACTGAGCAAAGAGAGAATATTTGGTCTGAGCACAGCAGGCAAGCTGTGTGGAAGCCTGAGGGGATTCTCATTCTAGTTCAGTTAAGCAATCTGTGTGGAAGCCTGAACTCTGTGAGTCTATGGGCCAAGCTACAAGTGACGCCTGACACAGGTTGGACACTTGTCAGCTTCCCTCAAGTTTTGATGGGAAATGTAGGCGTTCTATTCTTGCAGCTTGGCTCTCCGACTGCTGTCCAATGGACTTTTCAACTGTCACTTGTCCAACATTCCGCCAAGCTGCCTACATTTCCCATCAAAACTTGAGGGAAGCTGAGAAGTGTCCAACCTGTGTCAGGCGTCACTTGTAGTTTGGCCCATATGAGAGAAGATTCATTCTATCTGAAGCAGGCAAACAGTGTGTGCGCCTGAGAGGGAAAGTTTGTGTATATCTGTGTGACTAAGTCTATGAAGAGAAACTTTAAGAACTGATAACTATCTTTGAAATGATCAAGCTTAATTAACAGTATGAAACCAATACACCTCTTGTAAAAATAAAAGTTTGTTTGTTTTTTTCGTCCTAGAGTATCTGTTATTCCTATATATCCCATTCCTATTCACAGGGCCACATAGTCCCACAAAGGAGCCTGACGCTTGGGCACGTTATTAAAGGGGAAATTTAAGTTATTTTGGAATATAATTCCTGGTGGCAGCAATCTACTCGGGGGCAGGGGGCAAGAAGAAGAGGGTTAAAGGCAAAATCCAAAGAAGAAGAGGGTTAAAGGCAAAAGGAAGGAGTTGTAGTAACATAGAGTTTACTGCCAGAGTTACATGATTTTACTACAACTGCCAAAAATTTAGCCACACACAAAGTTACTTGTTTATCTTCATCTCTTAATAGCCATGAAGATTTAGCTTCAAGAGAGATAAAATCCTGCTTAAACAGAGAAAGAATCCATTTAGCTCTCCAGTCCAGAAATTCAGGACACTCCAAGAGAATATGATCTTAGATAACCTCAGATGTTCTCCATCCGACCCTGCCTACTCCTCTAACCTCAAATTTTCATTTTAGCTACAGTGGACCTAGATATGGGAAGCTGAAAGTCATGAATACTTGATGCGGCCTTATACAGAGGCAGACCATTGGTCCCTCAAGGGCAGTATTGTCTCCTCTGACTGGCAGCTGCTCTCCAAGGTCTCAGGCAGAGGGTGTCATTCACATCCCCCACTACCAGGGCTCATTTTGAGGGGGAACACGCTGGAACACAGTTCCAGCAGTTCCCCAAAGAGGTTGCATGACAGGTGGCCCCGCTCACCTGACTCTCAGCCATTTTGGGCCTGTTTTGTCTTGGATTGGGACCGAAACGGACTGGATCAGGCCTCTGACAGGTGGTGGATCACTCTCCCGCTCAGCAGTGGCCCGATCCTGGCCATTTTGGGCCCCTTTTCAGCCATTTTCAGCCCCTTTTTGCCATTTTGGGCCCAATTTTGGCCCTGAATGGCCAGGATTGGGTCCAAAACAGCCAGGATAGGTGATGTCAGGGGGTGTGGCATATGCAAATCAGTCATGCTAATGACACACTTCCAGTGCTGGCAAGGGGCATGGAATATGCTAATGTGTTATGCTAATGAGATATGCTAATGAGTTCCTCCCGCTCCTTTTCTACGAAATGATCCCTGCCCACTACCTGATGCTTTTTTTCAATTGAGATGCTGGAGACTGGAACAGAACTAGGATCTCCTGCATGAAAAACTGCTTCACTGTCAGGAAGTCAGAGAGTATTGAGTTGCCTAAGAAAGCTGTCATCGTATTTCAGAAGGTGTGGTAGGGAGAAGTTTCTGAACTTAAAAATTTCTTATCCAGGGCATAGATTTCTGAGGCTAACGATTCATGGATTCCAAAACAGTATATGGATCCTAGGGTGAATCTAGACATTTCTGATTTGATTTAATTTATTCAATTTATATTCTGCCTTCCCCACGAGTGGGCTCAGGGCGGATACAACAGAGTTAAAACTACAATAAAAGCATAAATACAAACAGTTCAGTTCAGTGAAACATCATCCCAAAATGGCAGCTATACATTCTTGACCCCAACCAACACACCCCACAGGGTGAAGGAGATAACCAAGTGAGCCGATAGATTAACTGGTGGGAACCAGAGCAAGGGGTTGCATTGCCCCCCCCCAAAAAGGGGACCAGCCAGCATCAGCCAGATGCCTGGTGGAACATCTTTGTCTTATAGACCAGGGGAAAGGATAATAAGAGCCAAACTACAAGTGACGCCTTACACAGGTTGGACACTAGTCAGCTTCCCTCAAGTTTTGATGGGAAATGTAGGCGCCCAGGTTTTACAGCTTGGCTCTCCATTACAGCTTCAAGACCAGGATGCCTACATTTCCCATCAAAACTTGAGGGAAGCCGACTAGTGTCCACCCTGTGTAAGATGTCACTTGTAGTTTGGCTCTAAGTCGCGCTGGGCCCCGGTCTCAACAGAGAGTTCCACCAGGTAGGTGCCACAACAGAGAAAATTCTGGCTCTGGTTGACGTCAGGCAAGCCTCCCTAGGGCCAGGGACCTCTAGCAACTTTTTGTCAGCTGATCGAAGCATCCTCCAGGGTACATATGGGGAGAGGCAGTTCTGCAGATCTGTTAGTTTTATTGGAGACCAAGTGTGGTGCAGTGGTCAGGCTGTCAGATGAGGACCTGGGAGACTCGAGTTCAAATTCTAGTGATGGGTCACTCATTCTTGCTCAGTTAAAATACAATGCATGCCAGTCTGAGGAAAATCACTAATTCTGCATTCATTTCCTTGAAGATCCACTGAGACAGATAACAGATCCTCCTAGCAGGGAAGGCTGGCTGTAGAACTGGTATACACAGAACACTCCTCCCATTCATACTCAAGGGATTCCTCACTATTAAGAATAGTAAAGAGTCCAGTAGCACCTTCAAGACTAACCGACCTTGTTGTAGCATAAGCTTTTGAGAACCACAGCTCTCTTTGTCAGGTGCATCTGACAATATGTCTGATGAAGAGAGCTGCGTTCTCGAAAGCTTATGCTACAATAAAGTTGGTTAGTCTTAAAGGTGCTACTGGACTCTTTACTATTTTGCAACTACAGACTAACACAGCTAACTCCTCTGGATCTCTCACTATTAATAGCATTTGGAAACTCAGTTGTGCAGAATCCTCATGTGTGCATTGGAGAATATATGCATTCATCTACATCTGAAGCAAGAACATAAGAAGAGACCTGCCAGATCAGAATAATGATCCATCTGGTCCAGCATCTTCTTTCTAACAGTGGGCAAACAGATGTTTCTGGGCAGCCCATCAGCTGGTTATGGATCCTGCCTCCCCCTCCCAGCAACTATTCAGTGGAGTGCATATCTGGTTGCTGCATTTGGAGCACACTTGCTAGGCCTGACCTCCAAGAATGTCTGTGAAACCTATTTCTAACTAGCCGTGAAAGCCTGCAGCCATCACCACACCTTGGGTTATCAAATCCTGTACATGAATTATGTGTTCTGCAAAGAAGTGTTTTTCCCTTTGTCTGTCTCAAAGCAGCTGCCCGTCCATTTCACTGGGTGACCCTCCTCCTCCAAGTTCTAGCATTACAGGAGGGGGGGAAACCCTCTTTATCTATGTGACCACATGGTCCGCATGTGCCAATGAGAGGAAATCATTCCACTCAGCTTTTTGTTATTATTATGATTATTCCTAGTCTTCCACTTGTCATTACACCGAAGAAGTATGTAAATAGCTCCCCACCTGTCATTAGTTTATAGCTATATATGCAAAGTTAGAAATGTAATTATCCCTATTCTTGTTACATTCTCTGCCCCCACTCCTTCCCATGACTTAGCGATTGGACCTGGCGCCTCACCTTTTCCCTAATCACCATCTTCTAAGCAAGACAAGCCACAAGTCGCTCCTTCCATATTAATTGGATGTTGTGGAGAGCTTCCTCCTGTTCCTGGTAAAAAATAATAGGGAGCAGGTGGTTGAGAGTTGCCCAATCTGGATGTACCTTCAGGGTTAAGAAATCCATTTCCCATTTAGCCCCTCACCCCCATTCCATAAACTAAAGTCCTCATTAAATCCCGTGTTGTGGAGTGATTCCTTTTATTTATTTATTTTCAACAGTGGCGCTGAGCCTCTCAAAACCGTAATTTTCTCTGCAGCCACCTCAGTTATTCTCAGCATTGTTTTCCTATCGGGGGAAACATCCCGGATGTTAATACAGCTGGAGCTATATTTCAAGCTAACAGGGTTTCCTCTTCCCATCAGCTCAGGGAAGTTATATGGGAGATACAGTAAACATGCCATTCGTAAACATCTCATTTAATTGCAAAGTTTCAACCAAGACGCACTTCGCATAAACCTAAGTTACAGGTTAGCCATGGTTTTATGTATGAAACGTGTAGTGAGATCATAACAACTAAATCATTCCATCCTCCGTTCCAGCCCTGCAGCTTGGCTTGGCAAACTTGAAACCCGGTGAGCTCACTGTCCTCCACTCGTCTTTTGCATATATTGTCCATGTGACTCCAGGCCAAACTGGACCTGATGTTTTTTGGGCTTAGGGAACCCAGTCCCCAGCCCATCTGTTCAGATTTGGGGAAATGGGGGCAGAGTGGAGGGCAGGTACTTTTCTTCCCTCACACACCACAGTTCCAAGCCAAATCTGGCTCCTGCCGATTTGTAAAATGACATTTCTCACCGGTGCTTTACAACTGCTGGGAAGACAGTCATGTCTGGGGAATCACAACTTGTCTCTTTTAAAAACTGTCACATCCAGTTTTTCCCTCAGTAAAAATCAGCTTCTTAGTGCAAGTTTTTCAGTTGTTTCTTAAATCTTTTTACAATGCGTACACTTCAACCATCCCTATTTAATGGGACAACCTGTGTTTTCTTGTTCCCTGGCAAATCCTTGTTTCATCTGTGCTTTTACCTCCTGGAGTTGCCTCATTTATTTAGTTATACCCCACTTCCCTTCCTAAAGCGGCTTACAACATTGTTCCCTTACAACATTCTCCCAACGTTATCTTCACAACAATCCTATGAGGTAGGTTAGGCTGAGAATGTGAGACTGGCCCAAGATCACCCAGAAAACTTAAATGGCTGAGTGGAGATTTGAAGCGGAGTCTCCCGGATCCTAGCCTGATACTCTAACCACTACACTGCTCTGGCTCGTATTAATTAATCCATTTGATGCAGTATTAGTTTGGTGTAGTGGTTAAGAACGTGGGACTCTAGTCTGGAGAACAATGTTTGATTCCCCACTCCTCCACTTGAAACCAGCGGGGTGACCTTAGGTCAGTCAGAGCTTCTAGGAGCTCTCTCAGCCCCACCCACCTCACAGGGTGTTTTGTTGTGTGGATAATAATAACATACATTGTAAACCGCTTTGAGTGGGTGTTAAGTCATCCTGAAGGGCGGTATATAAATCAAATGTTATTATTATTGTTAGTTATTTTTCAAGGATTACCTCCCTTCTTGGGGTTTCTAGAAGTTACAGCTAAGGGGGGGGGCTTTTTAATGTACATGCATGTCAGTACATGCACATGAGCCTGAAGACCTCCCATAGTACAGAGCCTGTCATTTCACCTGCTCCAGCTGTTGAGGTTTACTGGACAATTACATTTTCCTTGTATATCTTTAAGCGAAAAGCACAAAACCTTCTTGGCTTCCAAATCAGTGGAGGACAGGTTATTTCGGCATAAAGGAATGTAACAGACTGTATAATGGAGCAATGGTGGTTGGGAGAGAGTTCTTTTGTATGCGCAGAATGGGGCTGTAAGTGTGTCTCCATTTGCATCTGTGAAACGGTGGAAAGAATGAGATTGTATGATACGAGCTAGTGGATTAGGAAGGGGGAAGCAGTACAGTGAAAAGGCTAAAGAGAGAGAGAGTTTATGATTCTTCCATAGAAACAGGCTGAAATATCCACAGGATTGATATGAGGGTGACTTGGATGTAAAGGTAACGTTCCAACTCTCGTACTGCTCTAGACCCAAACTTGGTTTGTAATGATGGTACATTCTTCTCAGCCTTGTGATGCCAAAGTCAGGGTCAATTTGCTCATTTTCCAAGTGGTGGGCCATTTCATCCACCTGGGATTTACTTAACAAGAAGCAGCAGCCAGCCATGGCAAGCCCCTCAGAGGTGTAGCTGTACAATAGATATGTGGACAAACTCATGCATTCGCTTAAAAAAATGGAATTTGCGAAGCCCTGGAAATGCCAGAGAAAAGAGTCAAGTCCACCTGTTTGCTGTTGATGTTAAGAATAAGTGGATTTTCCATCTTTCTATCCCTTTCCAGAAGTTTGGATCTCTACTATAATCAGGGCTTTTTTTCTGGGAAAAGAGGTGGTGGAACTCAGTGGGTTGCCCTCGGAGAAAATGTTCACATGGCTGGTGGCCCCACCCCCTGATCTCCAGAGAGGGGAGTTTAGCTTGCCCTCCGCACCGTGGCGTGGAGGGCAACCTCAACTCCCCTCTGTCTGGAGATCAGGGGGTGGGGCCACCAGCCATGTGACCATTTTCAAGCGGTTCCAGAACTCCGTTCCACCATGTTCCAGCTGAAAAAAAGCCCTGAATATAATCCTCTCAATTCCAGCCAAATTAGGAGAATTTTCAAAAATAATTCTAGAATTGAACCATGTGCAGTTTGCCTCAGTTTTCCCTTCCTTTGTTTTTCCCCATCACCACTTTCCTAAAGTGCAAACGCATATTTATAAATACTACCCAAAAGCACTATATGATGTCATCAAGACTTTTTTCTACACAGCACTGAAGACTAAAAGGGCCTGGCATAGCCTGCCCTTCTTTTAACTTTCAGTAGCTCTTGGTTCTCATTTCTTTGGTTCATAGAATCTGAAATTCCTTTCATTCAGGTGCTTCATAGGTCTGTTTAGGTGTCCTTAGATATCTGGGCAATAGTGTTTGATGACATCTGAAACCTGGCTGAATATGGGACCAGAAGTGATAATGGAGATCCTTCAATAGGGCTAGCAGGTTCAAGAAGAGCTGCAGACCCACACCAAAAAGGGGAGTTGTAAGAGTGTCTTGTCCCATTGATGGGGTTGCCAACTCTAGGTTTGGAAAAACCCAGAGAGTTGAGAGGTGGAGCTTGGAGAAGGACCTCAGTGAGGTATAATGCCATAGGGCCCACTCTCCAAAGCAGCCATTTTCTTCAGGGGAACTGATCTGTTTAGTGGGGAGATCAGTTATAATACTGGAAGATCTTCAGGTCCCATCTGGAGCTTGGTGACTAGAGATGGGCACAAACTGAAATACGAACCAAAATCAAGCATGAACCAGGCTGGTTCATGATTCGCAAACCACGGTTTGTCAGATCCCATTTTTGACAAACTACCATGAACTTTAGGCTGGTCCGTTTTAGTTCGTTTTTTGGTTTGTGACTGCAGACAGCCTGGTGCCAATCAATCAGTTTCCTAGGCAACAGGGGATGGGCTTCCTACAGACCTTCTGCTGGCCCAGAAGTGACCTTCTGCTGACCCAGAAGTGGCCTTCTGCTGACCCAGAAGTGATGATTTTTTGACCCGGATGTGGCGTTTTCATGAACCAAACGAACCAGTTCGCGAACCAGGGGCAGGTTCGTGGAAGTTCGTGGTTCATGAAATTTAACGAACCATGAACTGCATGGTTCAGTTTTTTTTCCAGTTCGTGCTCATCTCTGTTGGTGACCCTACCCATTAACCAGTTATAGGCTGCTGGCATAGCTTCTTCAGCTCAAATTGCACCTGGTATGCCACACCACCAACAAGTAGCTGTTAGAATCTAAATCCATGGACCCATTCAAGATTCTTGTAACTCTCCAATGGTTGAGCAATGTGAAAGAGTGATTCTGTGCCCTTATACAACTATCACCCGTCTCCACTGAGCTTAGGGAAAAGAACTTCATGGAAGGTAGAGTCCTTAGCCTTTTACTTAGCCCCTGTCCTCCAACATAGTTCGTTTGGCTTCCACCAAATATTGTCTGCCATACTGATGCTGTGATTGTTGCGAATAACGCCTTGGGTCCAATGGAGGGTTTCCACCAATGGAAGAACTTCCACCCATAAAGTAGTCCAGTAGCACCTTTACATCGAAGAGAGCTGTGGTTCTCAAAAGCTTATGCTACAATAAAGTTGGTTAGTCTTAAAGGTGCTACTGGACTCTCTACTATTTTGCAAGTACAGACTAACACAGCTAACTCCTCTCGATCTACCACCCACAGAGTGTGGCTTTCTAACCTTTATCCTCACCCTCCAGTGAAGTTCCTAGATGACAGGTAACTCCCAGGAGCAGCATTTGGGAGGGGGAGGCAAGAAGACATGCTCTCTGAGAGTGGAAATCCTTCACTGGATGTACGACAACTACGGTCAAATATTGTACTTTACCTGTTCACAATGCCTAGTTTTTCTTGAGCTGAGTCGCCATGTGCTTGCATTGAACATTTGTTTGCCATTTAAAACAAGCAGTATTTTTGCATCAGCAAAGCTGGGAGTATTCATCAGATGTAGATAGTGGGATGATAACTGTTCTTGGCACATGACCAGAACTCAGTGGCTTGCTGATGAAGATGGCTGTCCTACTTTTCTCAGCCTTCTGATTCAGTATGGGAGGTCAGCTCTAGGAAGTCAAACTGGAGAAGATTAGGAAGAGAGTATTCTGGGAGGAGTTGGCGCCTATGCTTTATTTAAACTCATCTTTATTGTGGCAGGTTACTCCTTCCACTTTGCAAAGGTTTGTAGATTGAGGAAGGGCTGAAGTGGAGGCAAGGAAGGCGGGCACAGGGGCAGACAACTGTGTATGTGTTTGTGTCCATTTTATATGCTTTCTGCTGAGCATGCACAATTGCTCACTGAACGGTTTAGAGCATTTGACAGGGATGCTTTCGAAACTGTGAATGCTCCCACTTCAAACATGTGGGGTGTTCAGCCATCATTAACCTGGAGTAGCACCAGAAGCAGATTAAGGCCCCTGCAAAACTGTCGCACTGGAAGACTACCACCGGTTATTAACAACAGATTTGCAAGGTTAATTTTCAATTATGTATTTCTTATTAATTCCCTAGCTGTCTTGCTATTATTAAATTTAAAGAGGAAGAGACTTGCAATGTGTCTGGCTTCTATCGCATTATTACTGATCATTATTTCTATTTTCCAATTTGTGTTACTCCTGTGACTTGCAAAAAAAAAATTGTAATTAACGAGCCAATAATTATTGCTGTGCTTCCTGCAGCATCTTTAGTTAAAGCTGTGTCAGCTCTTGCATCGGGACCCCCCGTTTTTATAACTCAAGCATAAAATAGCAATTCCGCACCGGGTCTTGTCATACCAAGCTGTCTAGCATGACTGATTTCCCTGGTTTATAAGTTTTCGAATAGCATCGTTCGGCTGTTTCTAGGTTATTGAGCACTATAAATATTTTTTTAAAAATTTAAAAGGGCAAAAAGTTTACTGTTCTTTCAGAGTTTCTTTTGTCAGGGATAATTCCTGGGCCGTTTCCACACCACTCACCTTCATCCGGAACGCTGCGGAACGTCACGGGAAAAACGTGGAAGATAGCGTCTTCTTGCACAAGTTTTGCGCGACATGCAAAGTTGCGTGACAAGACGCTATCTTTCACCGGGGGGGTGGGGGGATTTGCAACGTTCTGCAGCATTCTGGATGAAGGTGAGTAGTGTTGAAACTGCCCTTATCTTTGTTGGTTTGCATTTGATGGAGCAAACAGTGACGTTGCGGCATCTCAGGTAAGGAAAAGAGCTTCATGGCAAATGCCGCATCTAATAAAGCAGAGCCTACTAAACATATTAAAGGGTTATCTTCTCCTGACTTACTTACCTGCATATGCAGAAGAATACTAAACAGTTAAAGGGGAATCAAGCCCCACTGCCTCAAAGTTCCTCCAGTTGATGTGTTTATGGGTTGGGTTTTGATTGTTTCTACATGTTTATAATCTTGTAATATTTTATTGTTCACCACCTTGCAAACCTGGAGCTGGGTGGAAAGCAATTTAAAAATGTTTGAAATAAATAAAATAAACCAAGTACTGCATTACAGATAGGTGATAGTGCTGATCTCCCTAAATAGGTGATAGCCACTCTAAGCCTTTAGGTTGTTCTAGGGGGCGGGGTGGAATTTCTTTTTCAGAATTTTTCTTTTTTTTCCAACATAGCAATTGGTTCCTCTTACTCTCTTTTCCTCTTTCAAAAGAGGAATTTTCTTTGATTTCTCAGTAATTTGACTTTGAGGGTTTTTTTAAAAATGTGTGATAGTGTAGATTTCCTTGCCTCTGGATTTCTGCCCATTGTGCCACTGTAATATGATACAAAGGGTTAAATGAATGTCTGATGCAGCAAGGATATGGTTTAGATGAGTCCTGGCTTGTGTTTAATTGTTTCTTTAATGGCTCACTTTGTTCTTAATTTTTCAGCCATGTTGACAATATATAAATAAATAAATACATTACTTCTTAGAGAGCTAAATTGAATCTTCCTCTTCATGAAAGAGGAACTGATTTGAAAGTGACTCCAGTTCCTAAAAAGAGGAAGAGGGACAGATTGCTAGGTTTCAGGGAGAAATCAAGAAAGAGGGATTAAGAGAATTCCACTTAACAACCCTACAAGCCTTTGAAAAGAGGCAGGATTAAAAATGGACGTAAATAAAAAGGAATGTCTCAATGAATGAGAATAAAGGAACAAGCAATCACCAGGTAACTGTAATCTTAAACCTAATATTTTGACCCCAAAGAACACCTTAGATGGGTTTTCCTCCCTTTTCATCCTTGCAATGGTAAGGTACATAAAGAGTGCCATCCTAAGTAGAGTTACTCCAGTCAAAGCCCATTAAAATCAATGGTCTTAGACTGGAGTAACTCTGTTTAGGATTACACTGTAAATGAGGAGACTGGCCCAGGGTCACCCACAGAGCAAACTTAGGCAGAGTTAGACCCTTCTAAATCAACTGAAGTCCAGGACTGCACTGCCAGTAAGCTTCAAAGCTAAGCAGGGATTTAAGACCAGATCGTGTTAGTCTCTTTCCAACTCCCTGTCCATTACCCCACACTGTGATTGCAGTTGAATCCACAATCGTAATCCTACTGAAGCCCATTCATTATAAGCTATCCTCCCCATCTACTTCAATGCCCTTGGGACTAGCATACCTGAAGGACCACCTACTCCCATTCAAACCTGCCTGACTGCTGCAGTCATCTTTGGAAGCCCTGATTCAAGTGCTTCTGCCTTCCAAGATTAGGCAGATGGCCACCCAGGAGAGGGCCTTCTCAGCAGTGGCACCACCACTCTGAAAGTCTCCCCCCAATGAGATTAGCCTGTCTCCTGCTGCGGCTGTCTTCTGCCAGCAGGTGAAGACTTTTTTCATTTTGCTTGGCATTCCTCCTCCCTCCCCACAGTTTTAACTGTTGTTTTTGTCTTTCGTATTTCTTTTAAATTCTGGTTTAAAATTGTTTTAAAGATATATCTCTGTGTTGCTTTTAATGGCTTTTAAGATGAGATTTTAGTTGGTACTTTTGAGTTTGTTAACTGCCCTGGCGGCCTTATGACAGTAGAAAGGTGGAGTAAGTGATAGCATTCTAAATGTACTTATGATGCGGGTTCTCATGCATTTGCGTTTTTAAAAGTCACATTTATGAGTGGTATTTCTAGCTCTTTGTGCATGTGTGGCTTAACAGTTAGAGATTAGATGGGTAGTTTACTACACACTACACAGAGCCAGCCAGGCCATTGATTTTAACAATGTTGCTGCTATTCTCAAAAGTGCAACTTAATTTCAGATATCAGCTGGTAGAGTGAGTGACTTTTTCCACAGTCCTATTTCTCCTCCTTAACTCTGCTTTAGCCTGGAGAATTCCTAAATTTCATTAGATCATGTACAATTTGCACATTTTCCTTCATTACATTACCGATACACACACTACGTACACTGCAAACTAAAAAAAACCCAGTCTTGATGTAATTGTATCTGTGACAATATCAAGATTTTTTTTGGTTTGGTGTTTTAGTCCTGCACATTATTAAATCACCTCACAAAAGAATCTTGATTCAACTTTCTATAGAGTTCTATCAAGTTTTTTACTGTTTGATCAATATACTTGCGGACATCAGTAATGAAGGTGGGCCGAGTTTAGTATGAATGGAAGGTCCTGAAATGTGGATGTCTTGAATTGGAAACTAGGCAGGAAATTTGGGTTGCAATTCCAAACGCGTTGTATGAATGGGTTTAGAAGAGTGCAACTCTGATTAGCAGCGTACCCAGTGAAAAATTTCCGTGTGGATAATTTTGCAAGTATTTCTCAGTATCAGGAAGGAAGGGTGCTTTCTCATTCATACTGATCAAAGGGTTAAAGTAATCAAGTTCTGAGCATGTGCCAGTCTACCAGTCTCAACTGTATGGCCTGACAAACGTTGATAGTGCAGATGTAAATGGAGAACCTCAGCTCAGAATGAGTCTTGCTGTTAATTATGAATGGAACAAGAGTTCCGGGGTAAGGATGCCCAATTAGTACCGAGCAGGGACATTCATTGTATGAGCCTGTTATGGCAAAGTCCATCAGCATCACTACACTCAACCATATACATAATTTTCCTTTGGATCACAGCCCGGTGCCTCTCCGTCTCCCACTGACTCCACTTCCATCCTCAGGACTACTGTCAATGCCACACAAGATTCCCAAAACTAAGGTCGTTTCCACTCTACTCACCTTCATCCGGAATGCTGCGGAACTTTGCAAAAAAACCCGCGGAAGATAGTGTCTTCTCACATGAGTTTTGCATGATGTCATGCAAAACTCACGCAAGAAGACACTATCTTCCGTGTTTTTTTCACAACGTTCCGCAGCGTTCTGGATGAAGGTGAGTAGTGTGGAAACGGCCTAAAACAAGGCATATCTTGAGTGTCACATCCAAGACCTCTTAATATGGCATCCGCTTTTTATCTTATTATTAGTATTCTTACCCACTGCAGCTATAAACCTCAGCCTGCCCCGAGAATACTGATAGCTCTATTTCTACAAACCACATCAGCACGCAGCTGAGTATTGCAAGGCCTAATAAACACTCTGGACTTTATTTTCTAATAAAAGCTTGCTGTAAATCTCAGGACATCCTTCCTTATCTTGGGAGGGGGTCCAATATGCTGGGGTGGGGGTGGGGAACAGCCTGTCTTTTGGGTAAATATTCTTTTCTCCTTGCCCAATGTTGTATGTAACTTGCTCCCACAGTTCAGATTACTTTGCTAAATCTAGTCAAGGAAACGTATATCCCCGTCTATTCCCTAGTTGCCGAGGGCCTTACGCTTAGACTGTAGCCATGGCACTGTTAGATTTATTACGATTGCAACAGCACACCGAGGGTCTCGTTTTTCTTTTCTGGCAACACTTTTTTTTAAAGCCATATAAACAAATTTACATCTTCCAAGGATCTGAATGAAAGTCAAGGCAGCCCTATGACCAAGAAAGAGGGATTTTATGCAAATGGTAATTAAAATGCAAATCCCATTCCCTGTACAAAAATATACCAACGTCGTCTTCGAATAGCTCATCTTGTGTTTCCCTTACTGAAAAAAAAAATCAGAATTTTGTTTTCTCTCGGGAGCCATTCCTGAAAATATAATTCATAGAATGATGCTGTGTAACCCTTGTGAGCACAGTAAATAATCACATATATAACTCTCAGCGGGTTATATGTGAATGTTGATGAAACTGGAGGAAAAAGTTTTCTCGTGCTGCATTCCACCCCCTCTTTTTGATTGCCAAAGATTTATTGACACTAGCCATTCTTTCCCAGGAGTAATGCCCCAGTTGCAAGCTATATACACACACCCACACACCCATACACAATTTCATTACCTCTTTTAAGGAAACTTCTGAGGATGATATGGATGCCCTCAAAATGTGGATAATATTTATTGAGTTGTACATGCAGCAAAAACTAAGCCACTTCTGTGCATAACCAGCAATAACCTATATACTTTTATTTATAATCCAAGGCAGAGCAAATAACAATATCCTTATCTTATTCCAGCACATCTTTTCCAGGCCTAACTCCTCCTGTGTCTTGTGAATGAAAACATCAGACTAGCTACAATCGGAAGCTGTCTTGTCACTTGCTGATTCCTGCTGAGAGTTCCATGTCTGGAGCTCCCAGCATGTCCCTAAGTCCAATTAGCATGCATGGGGTGGGGTACTATTTGGATCAGGACTATGGCACAAGTGAAGGGCAGATCCAGCTCCCCCCTGCACCATTTTCCTAGTCTAAAGCAGCTGTGAGGAGCTGGTATTTTTCTCATTGGAGAAATATAATGGAATCTCCAATTTTTATCCAATAGCACAAATAGTGCCCCTGGGACATTTTAGATGGGAACAGTGGCATGGGGAAGACCCACCTCCCTCATTCTCTAGTTCTAATCTAAATTGGCTTGCTACACTAGACTTCCCACCCAGAATGGGGAATTACCAGCACCCAGCTCCAATTTCCTCCCCCTCCCCCCGAGGAATTAAGGAGTGGGAAAAAAGTGACCTCATAACGGCATTCTAATAGATGGTTGTTGTGGGTTTTCCAGGCTGTATTGCCGTGGTCTTGGCACGGACCACGGCAATACAGCCCGGAAAACCCACAACAACCATCGTTCTCTGGCCGTGAAAGCCTTCGACAATACATTGACACTCTAATAGTTTCTCTAGGAGCTCTAGAGGAGTTAGTCATGTTGGTCTGTAGTTGAAAAATAGGAAAGAGTCCAGCAGCACCTTTAAGACTAACCAACTTTATTGAAGCATAAGATTTCGAGAACCACAGCTCTATGTATTGTCGAAGGCTTTCACGGCCGGAGAACGATGGTTGTTGGGGGTTTTCCGGGCTGTCTTGCCGTGGTCTTGGCATTGTAGTTCCTGACGTTTCGCCAGCAGCTGTGGCTGGCATCTTCAGAGGTGTAGCACCAAAAGACAGAGATCTCTCAGTGTCACACAGCTCTCTTCATCAGATGCATCTGGACTCTCGATTATTCTAGGAGCCCTGCCTCTAGAAGGCAGCTTAAAGAGTCATCCAGAAGTGACATCATATCGTCCCCAAACTCTTGCCTTCCCCAGGCCCTCCCCTCCAATCTCCCAGCATTTTTTCAAGGCAGTGTTGGTGTTGGGAGCTCTGCCCTATACTTCTGGTAAAAAATTAGGCTGGGAGATCCAGACACTGAACTCTCAGCATCTCCTCTTGCTCCCATATGTTCATGTGAGCAAGCTGTTTTGTTGTGAGTAGACATGGGCACGAACAGCATTACAAAAGGAAAAAACCCACGAACAGCCCATTTGTCTGTTCGCAATCAAGCCATTCGTGAGCCTCCATTCTAAACGAACAAGTGATCATTGCAAGCCTCGTTCATTGCCTTTGTCAGCCGTTTATCAAGCCAGACAGTCTGGAGCCTTTCAATCAATCCCCTTGGCAACGGCAGGGACTGAACTCTGTCTGAACTCCTTCTGGCTTTCCTTCTGGCTTTAAACCTTCCATGTACTTCCAGCAGAGAGTCCCGTTTTTGCCACTGTGAAGAGAAAATGACAACAAAGGGGGAGACCCATGCATCATGCCTTTCCCAGGGTGCCATCTCTCTGAAACTTGGGGGGTCTTCGGAGGACAGTGAGGACTATGTCCCCTGCAAATGTGGTGGGTATTGGACATTGGGAAGGTCAGCTTGTAACCTCTCAAAGTAGCTTCCACCAGAGAGTTCCATTTTTGCCGATGTAAAGAGAAAATGACAGCCAACGGGGATACCCGTGGATCTTGCCTTTCCCGGCGTGCAATCTCTCTGAAACTTGGGGGGTCTTTGGGGGACAGTGAGGACTATGTCCCCTGCAAATTTGGTGGGTATTGGGCATTGAGAAGGTCAGTTTGTGGAGTGTTTAAAGGGCCCTCCCCCTTGCTTGTGGCAGGAAAGGGCCCTTTAAACTATCAGCTGGCAGGTGGCAGGGGGGAATTCCCCCTGCCACCTGCTAGCTGATAGTTTAAAGGGATCTTTAAGGGGCCAGGAACAATGAACGACAAACATGTTTGTGAACAGGGTCATGTTTGTTACTGTTCGTTGTTCATGGATGGCAACGAACAACAAACAGCTTGTTCGTTTTGTTTTTTTTCATTCGTGCCCATGTCTAGTTGTGAGCCTTTCCCAAACTGGATGCATCAGTCACATTTTTATTGTGCTCTTCCTCCAAGGAGCTCAGAGTAGTATGTGGTGTATTATCACCAAGTGGCAGACACTGCAAGATAGACTCAGTACGCATGCTACAAAGGGACCCTGTGCTCTGGTTTGGAAACGTCACACTTGTTAATCTATCTGTAACGGGGGAAAAACGTAAAATGAAGTTTCATTCTTATTGTGGAAACAGCATTATAAACTGCGACACGGAAGGTTTGCAATACTGGAGTTGCTAATTTAGACTGGAGATGGTGGGGAGGGACGAATAGTCCATTTTGATGAATGAACGAACGGGCCAAGAAACAGAACTGCAGGAAGGCAGCCTTGGAGATACGCTCCGGCTCTTCCACTCTCCCATCTCTTTCTTCCCTCTCTCTTGGGCATACATCTAGGCCGAAGCTTTAACAGATCCTGACAGGTTGACAGAGCCTGGTAAATGTACTTGGTTCGCTGACATTCGATTCCAAACAGGGATGGCAGGGTGCTTGGCAGCTCTAAACAATGCAAACATTTCCCCCTCTTTGCAAAAAAAAGTTTGAACAGTGGTTGCGTTGACTCAAAAATGCAGTCTGGGCAAAAACATTGGCTTTCAGCCAGATGAGAATTCTGTTGTCTTCTTAAATTAGGTGAGGAAGGAGTCTCTGCCAACAAGGTACACAAAGTTGGAAAGATCCACGGAGGGGAAACAAACTCATGGAGGAATTAAATTGGTTTTACTCTGTGCCAAGCTGAATTCAGCCAACAAACCATGCACTTTGGTCTTCTAAACTGTACTGTTTCTGCAAATCCGATGCAGAGAACAAAGTCAGGAATGTTATACTGTCAGGCCCATCCCAGGAAATGATAGAATAGGGGCACTGGCAGCATGCTCATCACCAATTCAGACAAGAGGGAGGTGCTCTTAGTTGCAATTCCCATTGTTCTGCAAAAGCACTGTCACAAATAGGGTGCAGATCTCCCTGCCAGATCAGGTGAAGAGCTTAGTGCCTGCACTGTGGAAAGCAGACAGGACCTCGTGCTAAAATATCTGTGCTTTGTAGGTAGACGTTCAGCCTTTGAATACTGGCTTCATCTTGCTATGCTGGTCCATGCCTTTGTAACATCCAGGACTGACTGCTGCGATATGCTCTGTGAGGGGATTCCCTTGAAGACAACATGGAAGAATTCATTATGCAGGCACCCATTGGTTGCCTGGTTGTGGCAGCAAGCAGGGCTTTTTTTCAGCGGGAACGTGGTGGAACAGAGTTCCAACACCGCTTAAAAATGGTCACATGGCTGGTGGCCCCACCCCCAGATCTCCAGACAGAGGGGAGTTTAGATTGCCCTCCACGCGGCTCCTGGCCCTGTACTCCAGTGGTGCGGAAGGCAATCTAAACTCCCTTCTGTCTGGGATCAGGGGGTGGGACCACCGGCCATGTGACCATTTTTGCCAAGGGCAATTTAAACTTAAAAAAACTCCCCCCTTGTTCCAGCTGACCCAAGGTGACATCATTGTGTGGTCTTCTTGAGTTCCACCACCTCTTTCCTCAGAAAAAAAGCCCTGGCAGCAAGTATGTATGCAGCCTTTTGCCTATCTAATAGCTTTTAATTAATCAAGTACAAAGCCTACTGCTCTAATACTAGTTGGTAAAATGCTCTTGAGAGTATTTTGTCAGCTAATATTAGAGCAGTAGGTTTTGTACCTGATTAAATAAAGGCTTTTAGACTGGCTTGCTTCCTATGGAAACACTGAGTTGTAAACAAGAGAGAGAGAGAACTTCTGAAGAAGGTCAGCTATGAAACGGGCTTACGTCGAGATGCTCATCGGCTCGTCTTACTACAACTTATTACAGAAACTGTTTTATAATTTCACAAGAATGGAACTTTTCTAAATTTGTGATACAGGATCACATTATTTGTGAAAATTTTCTGTCATTTATGTAATATGTCAGAACCATATGTAATTTTATGATATAATATAGCAGCCATAAATCACAGTGTTGTTTTTCTTTTGGTCCTGGTTTGTTTTGCGTATTGGCTTTCAAGTGCTATTCAAGGTTTTTATTGGGGAAAGTAAATGAACAGCCAACTGTAGATTTCCCCATTTCACTACTAGTCTGAAAAATAACTCAAGGCATTTAAACTCGGTGATCATAGAAGTAAAAGATTTATTTAGCCATAAGCCTGATGCAGTCAACTAGGTAACTGAATGCATACATGATAGCATCAGCACCTGTATTTTATACCTTTCAGCCAACATAGAAAAAACTGTATACAGTTAATAAGATGTCATACAGTTCTGTAAACAAACAGCCAGTTCTTGCAAACAATCAAGTTGAAGTACATGATCTTCTGAACATGGTGGACTGGCAAGGCATAGCCAGCATTTAAAAGGAAAATAGTAAAAAAAAAATCTGCATGGCACCATTAATTTCATAACATAACTGGGAAAGAATGTCCAAGGCTGGGGCTGAATATCTGCGGATGTAAACAATTCTCAACCTTCAGTGTATAGTGGAAATAAACTTGCTGTGCTTTTCTCATGGCCTCCATATTATAATGTTATAATAATAATTGCAGGAACATAGAGTGCGAGAAGGATTTTCTCACAGGCTTTGAGCCGGCCAGATCAATGAGTTTTAATTGAAAATCAGGGAGCTATCCCAAAATTCACTCACAGGTTAGTTGCAACTTTTAAGGCTCTTCATTACCTGGGATCGGAGACCTCAAGGACTGGCTTGCCAACTCCGAGTTGGGAAATTCCTGGAGATTTGAGGGTGGAACCTAGAGAGGGTGGAGTTTGGGGAGGGAAGGAAGCAATGCGGGAACCTGGTGCTGTAGAGCCTACCCTCCAAAACTGCCATTTTCTCCTGGCGAACTGATCTCTGGAGATCACTTGTAAGTGGGAGAATTCTAACCCTCACCTGGAGGTTGGCAATCTTACTTGCCATCTTGGGTCTAGGAACAGCTGGGCCTGTTGGTAATTTCATCAACCTACCAGGTAAGGATGGCAGTGAGGACATGGCTTTCGCTGTCACAGCTACTGTTGTATAAAAGCACCATGTTGAAGAAGTGAGAACGGTCCCCTTTATCTCTTCAAAAGGCCTACAGGATTTTTTAAAAAGTTCGAATTGTATCTTTTGGCCTTGAAAAAAAACCCAGTGTTTTTCTACACTGACCTATATTCAACAACACAGTGAAAACTTAAGGGGAATTGCGTTTTCTTAACAGGAGGCAGCACTTACTGCATTTGTCCACTATGTTGTTCCTGGGTGACTGTTAGCCCCCATGAAATGGGCCGTTTTCACACATCTTACTGGCTGCACAAAATCGTGCAAAACTCTCGGAATGGTGGTGTCTTCCTGGTGCGAATCACGCCACAAACCAGAGTCATGATGGGAAATCGTGCCAGGAAGACACCGTCATTCTGGGAGTTTTGTGCGGTTTTGCATGGCAGGTAAGATGTGTGAAAATGGCCAAGGTCAATTATTAAGGTAAATAAGGTCAATTCCAATATTGGCATTCCAGAAAAAGTGGAAAGATTTCTTTGGTTATTTAGCCCAAAACTAAGGCCATTTCCTCACTGCCTTAAAATAGCGGCAGGCTCCTGGGACACTGACAGCTTCTTCGGCGTGACATGAGATGAAAAAATTCCCCGCATCCGTTTTAAAGAAAACATCACGCAAATAAGCCACCAGCGTTTCAGGAGCCTGCTGCTTTTTTAAGGTAGTATGGAAACGGTCTAAGAAAAATTAAGAGTAGTTATTAAATAGAGTAACCATAACACAAAAACTTTAAAAAATGTTGAGTATATGGAAGAGATGACTGATTAAAAACTATTGATATTAAAATTTAGGTATAAGCAATCAATGAGAGGGGAAGAGAACTATTACATAAGCTAGCTACGTTGTCACATATTTTGAATATACTTTTCTGTTGTAGCTTAATTGTAGCTCAAATGTAGTGCTTTGTGTTTTGTATAAGTTTCTATGCACTTTCTATTGCCATTTCTATTTCTTCTTCTAAATAAAACTTTTTTCTAAAAAAATAAAGAAATAAGGTCAGTGGGCTGCATTGGGAGAGGGAAATTGGACGAAATCTTTGCCCACTCTTGAAAACTTAACAGCTTTACATTCTTTAACTGAGTGGTTGGGTACAAGACATTGTTTTGTACTCCATATTTGTAATTGTACGTATTTTGACACCACTTTGTCAAACAACTTCAATCCCAGTGGAGGAAAACGTGAATAAGTGAATACATACATCTCTGAGGTGACCCCAAGTTACCCTCTTAATAACCGCTTAAATAAATGATAACATACAGTTATCCCTTTCTATTTTTAATTATTTTTCTATAATAAAATGGATATTTTCCAGGATCATTTAAAGCATGTGTTTCCCACGTGTCCAAATGTACTTTGTATGGTGAGTGACCCATCCAGGGCTGGCTCAAGAGACTGAGAAGGCATGAACAGGGGGATGCTGGGTTAAGGAAATGTGGGATGATGGTAGATGTCGGCAACAGGGCAGGCAGCAAGTAGCTCACTAAAGTATATCTCCCATAGCCGATAGAGGGCAGTGAGGGGGCTGGGCAAGAGGTTGGGGTGCTGGAAGAAGTGCCAAGACACAACCTGCATTCGTACACACCTCTTTCTCTCCTCTTGCTTTTCCATTTGGTGAACAGCCTCCACCTGCTTTTCAATCTTCCCCCCTTCTTCCAGTTACTAATGTTACTAGTTGCCAGACAGCTTTCTTCTCCACCCCCCAATTATTGTCACAAAGGGAGAAGGCAGGGCAAGAATGGGAGAAGGAAGAAGAGAAGAAAAAAAGACGTGTGCGAACAGCAGGAGACGCCATTAAGGATGACTGGTTTGCAAGCTTAGTTACCCACTTTTGGGTAACTAAGAAGCTTAGTTACCCTGAAGCTTAGTTACCCACTTTTGGGTTCCAACTAGAGATGGGCAAGAACAGCAATATGAACTTTAAAAAGCCAGAAACAGCCCAATCAGCTGTTCGTGAACAAGCTGTTCATGAGACCCCATTCTAAATGAACAGGTGGTCATTGCAAGCCTCCTTCATTACTGTCGTTGCTGTTTGTCAAGCCAGACAATCTGGCAGCTGCAATCAATTCCCTTGGCAACCGGAGGCAGGGACTGCCTGAACTCTGTCTGAACTCCTGCTGTTGCCCTGGAAACCCCAATCTAAGCCCAATTTAGCTTGATAGGCAGGTCTTCCTCTCAAGTGTGGAGCTCCAAATTTGTTACAAGGAAGCAAACAGCAGGGGGGGGGAGGCTCCCAGCTCTGGTTTTGCAGACAGTGAGGGAGAGACAGTTGCTGTTGGCATTTTGAGAGAGAGACAGGGAGCGTGCATTGGAGCTTGAATTTTCTTTGTGTGTGGTGGGATAGGGATCTACCTCTTCAAGTTCCAGGGCTGCTGCCAAGCTATTATTTATTACTGGTACCTTTTCTGCTGCCTGCTCAGGTAAGGTTTCTGGGAGTGGTGCGGTAGGGGTCTACCCCTTCAGGTTCTAGGGCTGCTGCCAGGCTCTGGGGCCAAGCTATTATTTATTATTGGTACATTTCCTGCTGCCTGCTCAGGTAGGGTTTCTGGGAGTGGTGTGGTAGGGATCTTGATGGCTAGAGGAGAGCCTGCTGGCCCCCACGAACAACGAACAATGAACATGTTCGTGAACACATCATGTTCGTCAATGTTCATTGTTCATTGTTCGTGGATGGCAATGAACAACGAACACCATGTTCGGGGTTTTTTTTTCTGTTCGTGCCCATGTCTAGTCCCAACCCACAAGTTGGAAAACACTGATTTAAATTAGAAAGGTGCTTGTGACATCCAAAATTCCTTCAAAAGGAATCTTGGGTCCAGGAAAGTTTGGAGCACCATCATTTTTAGGAGCGCCAGACGCCAGGGATTATTTTAATACAAATACCTCTCATTCTTTAAATAGAAATGCCACAATTTATTCAACCTCATTCAGTGGTGAAGGTCTTCCTGGATCATATCACTTCAGGCTGCAGGCAGGAGGTTACGAGATGGAATAAGCCCTCATGACAAATTCTCCCTGCACTTAGAAAAATGGCATGCCAGCAAGAACGCAAGCCGGAGCACAGTGACAGATTACCATGGAAGAAGGTTTTATTTGCTTATTGCTTTCGAATGTGGGCTGTGACACGAGATCCAATGTGGTGGATCCTTAGGGAGGAGCCATGGCTGAGTGGTAGAGAATCACACAAAAGGTTCCAGGTTAAATTCTTGGTATCTCTAGTTAAAAGATCAAGGCCTGCTGGAGACCAAGTCTGCGTAGGCAGTTCTGGTTTTGATGGATCCGATGGTCTGATTCAGGCAGCTTCCTGTGTATTGTTGGAGTTGGATCCTAAGCCATTCGTCCTTTGTGTCTGTCTTCACCCATGATGGAGGCCATCTTCTGCTGCAAGGTGCTTTTCTCTTGTTTGATGGATAAAAGCTCCTGTTTAGAGACACATAACAATAATAATATAATAACATTTGATTTATAAACTGCCCTTTCTGCACACCCACTCAGAACGGTTTACAAAATGTGCTATTATTATCCTCACAACAATCACTCTGTGAGGTGGGTGGGGCTGAGAGAGCTCTGAGAAGCTGTGACTGACCCAAGGTTACCCAACTGGCTTCAAGCAGAGGAGCAAACCCGGCTGTCCGGATTAGAGTCCTGCTGCTCTTAATCACTACACCAAACTGGCTGTAACTGAGGACCACTCCTGTAATGGAAAATGAGTGGAAGCAATCCAAGCTTTGGAGTGTCAAGGCCCAGGTCAGACTCTCACTCTGACATGAAGCTTACTGACAATGCAATCCTCTGAACATAATCTAGGAGGTAAATCCCACTGAATAGTCCTGCATAGGGTTCTGAGTAGATCTGTTTAAGATCATTCTTTGAGTGACCTTAGTCCACCTCCCTCTCAGGGTTGTTGTGAGGATAAAATGCAAATTGGAGAACCATGCCGTACACCCCTTGGAGATAGGGGGGATAAATCCCTAACAGACTGAACATTTGAATGTTCCCTGCCTAAAATGGGTCAGTCCGGGGAAAGTTTTGCCACTTGATTCTGACGAATGTGCAGATTGGGCTTGAGAATGAACAGCCAATGTAAGAAGAAGTTGGCCGGAGGCTTTGACTGTGCTGATCACACTGGGTAGGGTGAGTTGAAGCACATACATTTCAACATGAGACAGGGCTGCCATCCATCTATAGTACAAAACTATCAGCATGTGTAAAGATTTCAAGTAAATGGGTGCATGTGTCTTTAAATGCTTGGTGTGAGATAGGTGAAGAGTGGGGGTGAAAGACAGGGATATGATTGGTTGATGACTGAGAGTGGGGGCGGAGTGAATGCAGTTTAGACAGAGAGCAGAGAGAAAAGTTTGGAGTCAGAAGGAAGTAGGCCAGCTGTGTGCTGCCTGAGTATATTGAAGTGTTTATGAGAGAAATATAACCTGTATGGAACCTGAACTGAGCATGTTTGTGAAAGGACACTCAGTTAGGGGAAGAGAGGCCAGCTGTGTGTTTTAAGCATTTCTGTGAGAGAAATATTGAGTCTAGAGAAAGCAGGCAAGCTGTGTGCAGCCTGAGTAACTTTAAGCACGTCTGTGAGAAATATTGAGTCAGAGAAAGAGGCTAACTGTGTGTGAAGCCTTAGAAGAGATCTGTGTGAATGAGTTTAAATGAAGTAACTTTAAGAACAGAGAACTACTTTTATGAAACCGATACGCTTCTTGACAAAATAAAAGTTTATTTTGGTTTTGTTATATCCCAGAGTAGCTGTCATTGCTATATCCCATTCCTATCCTCAGGGCCGCATAGAACCACGAAGGAGCCTGACACTTAAGAACGTTACCAAATGGAAAACTTAAATAAAATATATTGGAATATAATATTCCTGGTGGCAGCAAACTACCCAGAGGGTGTTAAGGGAAAGATTAAAGGCAAAATCTACCCCAAAGAAAGTAAGGGTCATAACAGCATGCCTCTTCTTAATCGCGAGAAAGTCATCAGCTTTTGGACTTTTAGCTCAGTCTCCTCTGAAACTTGCAGAATCAATTTTGTCACCGAGCCCTTCTGCTGGGAAGCATGCCCTTTCCAAATTAAAATTCACGAACAGTCCTTTCACAGGTAAAACTGTCACTGACATCATTAAGAATGATTTCTGACGAAGAGCAATATAGGTGTTTCGCTGTGCATAAGAAAAAAGGTGTCCTGAATTTTATATATGCTTGTAATCTTGCTTTCCTCCTCTGGAACAAAGAGAGATAGATGGATGGACAGATGGACAGACAGGCAGTTTTGAAACATATAATGTGACAAGCAAACCTTTATATCAACATAAAGCAAATCAAGGTTTCACTCATTATTAAACTTGGTGATTGCCAAAAAACATCAATTAGGAGCAGCCAGGTGAATGGAAGGGAGGGGGTAAGGAAAACAGAAATACTCTATAAGAGCAAGATTCGGGTCCAGTAGCACCTTAAAGACAACTAGATTTCCAAGGTATGAACTTTTGAGAGCTCCCTTTGTCAGAAGTTTTCTAGGAATCAGTTTAAGAAAACTTGCCAAATTTTATCCAATTATATTGTTTTGCTGTGGTTTAACAAACACTTGTTTCTCTCCTGGGCTGCTAAAACACACTTTTTTGTACTGGGAATGAATGTTGGGTTGGATCCCATCAATTTTTCTGTTGGTACAAAGGCCCCTTTTGGCCCCCAAATGGTTATGCCCAAGGATTGTGAAATCAATGTGGATAAAAAGTCGTAGCAGATGGGACTGCAGCCAGGAGAAGAATTTAGTAAGATCACCTGTTCTCCCTTGTTTACCAGCAGAAAAGCTGACAAGATCCAACCCACTGCATTTCAGTGTTTCACCATTCATTCTGAAGCAATTGGAAAAGGATGACTTAAGCATTTTCAAGATCCCAAATTCTGGGGATCATCAAAGATCCCATTGGATAAAACAAAATGAACAAATTGGACTAAATGTCATATTCCAGTAAGAAGCAACTCCATACCAGAATCTCTCTTACAGTTATCTCAAAACATGTAACAGTGAGAAGTTTTGAGAGTCTTTCAGCAGCAGCAGCAGTTATGATCCTGTCCCTCAGGGTGATACTAAATTTTGCAACACATACCATCTTGACACAAAAATCTCCATTTTGCTTTTGCTTCATGCATTGTGCAACTCAAATGCATTTTTGTGCATTTCCTGTTCCCCAAGCCAAATTCTAATTGTGCAGTTTTGATGTTATTTTTGCATTGATTGCATAGACATGGCATATAAATGGGATATAAATAGCATATTAATAGCCTAAAATGGCATAAAATAAGCATACAAATCACCAGCAACTCAAACAGGCTTTAAAAAAAAAAGACTTTTATGAAAACATCCCAAACCAAAAAGTTTAGTTTATTAAGCGTTTAACCTCCCCTCCCCTCAAGCGGGCTCAGGACAGGGTACAACAATCATAAATTGCAATTGCATAGCAAATTTTACAATAATATTCAGCAATTAAAATCATATACATACAAAAACCTCAGATGGTTGGCTATACATTCCTGCCCCCAGCATACAAAGAGGAGACAGACAGACAGACAAGCTGTACTCAAATAACAGAGACCAGTGGGAGGCTCAATGATGGCCCTGATGCTGGCCACAACCATAAGCCTGGCGGAACATCTCCGTCTTGCAGGACTGCCGAAATTATTCAAGATCCTGGTGGACCCGGGTGTCCTCAGACAGAGAGTTCCACCAGGTTCCACCAGTGTGTATCCAATTTATCCTATGTTGGCTAGATTCCTCTGTCAAAGTCTCATTGGAATCTAATATGCCCTAAATACAATTTTGTATCAGACCAGTCTAGGATCTCAAGCTCTTATGAACTTGGGAGTAAATCCCTTCGATCATAATGGAACTTGAGAGTACGTCCCATTGATTACAATGGGATGATTGAGGAATATGATAGTTATGCTTAAGATTGCTAGGTGCTGTATAAAATCCGAAAATACAACCTGCCCATCAGCTGACAATCTATGTAGAAGAAGACAAATTATGGGAGAAAGGAAAGGGAATCAAAGGAAAAATGGGTTAATATGGGAATGCTGGGATAAAGAGAGTAGTCTTTTACTTCCAACTAAACACACATGGATTTAATTGTAAGTTGTGTTAATTGTCCAAACCACCATCTATTTCCTAGGTTTCCTTTAAAGTTTTTGAATAACTTTCAGTGTTTTACACATAAATGCTGTCTTGGTATTACTCAAGACAAGAAAATCTCTGGCTGCAGTCTTGTTAGTTATCTATGTATATTTTATCCCACCCTTCCTCCAAAGGGATCAGAGTGGCATGGTTGACGCTCTCTTTCTATTATGTCCTCACAACAACCCAATGAGGTAAGTTATATGGAGAGATAATGACTGGCCCACGGTCAACCGGGTAGCTTCAGGAATGAGTGGGGATTCGAACCTTGGTCTCCCAGGTTCTTGTCTGACATTCTAGGCCACGTTGGAACTATTACTTGGAAATAAATGGAACTAATGGGACTTTTGAGGAAACAAGCCTAGGCTGCCAGTATACTTCACAGGAAATACCTACCAGGAGGAGCAGAAATGTTACTCAAGCATTTGGTCCCTTCTCTCAGTTAATAAGAGAGATTTTGCCCTTGAGGTCTGAAAAGAGATGATACGAGATGAAACAAGACGAGACGAGACGAGACGAGACGAGACGAGACGAGACGAGACGAGACGAAATGAGACGAGGAGAAGAGAAGAGAAGAGAAGAGAAGAGAAGAGAAGAGAAGAGAAGAGAAGAGAAGAGAAGAGAAGAGAAGAGAAGAGAAGAGAAGAGAAGAGAAGAGAAGAGAAGAGAAGAGAAGAGAAGAGAACTTACCATTTTAACTTGCAGGATGTTTGAGAGCTTGATAATAACATGTCCTTGGTTTTCTAAACTTAATGGCAGACATTTAAACTCCGTTCCCTGCAAGTCTAATAGAAAAAAAAATAACTCACCTTATATTCCACACTTGAAGAGAGGGTGTTTTTTTTTGCTGCTTCACAATTAATCAGCCTATTAGCTTACCTCACAGTGTTGTTAAGAGGATAAAAGTGATAAAAATTAAACCACTTTGTGGGCTTCCAAGTGCCATTGAACATATTAATAGTCCTTGATAGACCCAAGGAGAAATTAATGGGTTTATTAAATGATCCTCAAACATTCTAAAGCAGCAAGTAAGTACCAACCCCACATCACAATAAATGTGATGAGCAGTAGTGTGGCTCAGGGCCCATTGATGCATTAATTTTTCTTAGGTGCACACCTCAGATATTCGTAAAAGGTAGACTGCAAGGTATAATGGAGCAGAGTATTGACTCCAGTTGTCTGGCCAAAAGGCCAAAGACTTGGAGGAGGAGGGTGAGCACCTGGGGCCATCTCAGAAGGAGGTAGTTGTGTAAGACACCTCCAGGAAGCCCCCTTTGATGTGAGGGGGGATCTCAGGGGGTTGAGTCAGCTCCCTCATCTTGGGACACAGCCCTGCCTCCTGACTTGCTCCAGTCCTGAATCCCCTGCCCTAGAACCCATTGCAGCACCTGAGGTATCTCCTGAACTGACCTCTCAAGCCCCACACAACCATTCAGTTACCCCAACCCAGTGGGAGCGCTCAGTGCTGTAACAAGGCATGGGGCCTTTAAGAACTGGTCACCTGCTCCTGGAGTGACAGGGCTTGCAGCTCCACCTCCTTGCAAGAATATTGATGGCCTCAGTCTTAGCCTTTCCTGGGAAAGCAGTAAAGTACTGTTGACGGCCACCCCAGTATCCTGACTTAATTCCCAGACCTCAGCCTTGAGCAGAAGACATCAATACAAAAGACTTGCATTTTCAAACAAGTTTATAATGTCGATGCTGTTTATTAATATTTATTAAAGAGTAAGCATTGGCAGTGGATCCCTGCTGAGCATCCTTTCTGTGGAAAATTCGGTTTGTTGCTATGCAATGTGTGAATGTTGCAAGGATGGAACATTTGCTAGACCTGAATGTGTCAGACATGTTAGCCCCCTTCAGTTGTTCAAAGCACATGCAACTCCTTGTGCATAGAGGGGAATGGGAACACACCCTCCGGATCCTCCTTGGACAGTATAAGGCATCGGGACTTGACCTAGCACCCCTCCCAGGCCAAGTCCAATTCCTTACCAGCTGCTCCAGAGAGCCAGCTGCTGCAGATGGCATGTAACAACAGCATCTCCTGAGTTTGGGGTGTGGGGAGAGACGAAGTGTCACTCAATGCAGCAACACCATTTCCAGGTGAAGAACTGAAAGTGATGTCACCACATCAAGCAATGGTCTAGGAATTTCCTATATCTCTATGGTAACCATTTGGGGGAATATGTAGAGCATTGCTCAACATGGTGGTGTAACTTAGATGTCTCCTTCCCCATTTTTGCTCCCGTCGCCACACTGAGTGGTGACGGGGAACAGGAGTACAGAAGTTACCATAGCAGGCAACCTACAGGGCATGCACCTTCTTTCCTGATTGGGACAAAGTCTCAGGACAGCTGAATCCTGGACTTGCAAGCTAGCTCCTCAGTCTGGTCAACTGGTCAGCCCATCAGGATCCGTCCAGACTGAACTTAGCTCTCCTTCTTGCTTATCCTGGCCTGATTTCCTGGAACTTGCCTCTACCAGTCTTGGATTACACTTCTTATCTCCTGCCTTTGCACTTGGGACTGCTCGCTGGGACATAAGATCCCTGGCTTGATCTTAATCCTGTTTGAACCACTGGTGCTGCATCTTGAACTGTGCCCCACCCAGACAAATGACTGTCCAAGTCTTTTCAGATGTTAGTATTAGGCACAGTTGGAGCCCACTAACTGCCCATAATGGGAGAGAGCTTCATCTGCAGTCCTCCCAGTATGGACAGTTACCATATTTATATGTGTGCTACCCTAACCTGCTCATGGCAACCACATGTATTAGGAGGACTGAGGGTAGATTCGTGAGCTCCCAGGACACATTATTGAAAAGATCTTCTGTTGGAGCCCTACACATGCATAATGGTACAGACAGACTCCATATGCATGTACAAAGCCTACATGCATATACATATACACATGTATATGTTTAAAGGTCCATGCAGACATTCAGTTTGTATACACTTTACAAATATTTGTTGCTTATGAGCCTCCCAGAAGAATCTGGCTATTAAATGTGCCCACTGTTGCTGGAATAGATCAATCTGGGTTTGATTTGGCAAAGCAATTCTTATGGTCAGATCTTCAGAAAAAAACAAAATTCTGGATTACAGTGATATTATTTTCCCTTAAAGGGTATTTATGTGTCATTTTAACACAGACGCATAAAAAATAGTCTCATCCAATTGTAATTTGTTCATTTAAGACTTCATCCAATGTCACTGTGAGCCTGTCCTTGACCCCAATAGTTTGGGAGTCAGGTCCAATCTTTTCCTCTCTAATTATCCAAGCCTGCTTTCTGATAATGGATTGGGCAAAGAGAGACCTTGACCTGGCATTTTCTGTTCATTTGTTTGTAATGCAATTATTCCCTTGAACCTGGAGATACTGGAAAGAAACTTCATATACACATTCCCAACATAATTCTGAAGTTCAAGGTCAAAACTGAGCCCACTGCACCCTTTTGTTTTCAAAGGGGCAGAAAAGCTGTAGAACACATTAACTGTAATCTGTCCAAGACACCGACATTCTAAGGGCTCAAACAGACATGATAAAGATCTTGATCTATCCATAAAATGCAAATTGCAGAAGGCGATAGGTTGGATTCCACAGAATAATTCATGGAAGAACTGGGTGCAGTGGATCTTTCCCCCCTTTCTCCCACCATAAACAGATTGCTGTTTGCTCTGAAATAATCACTCAGAGGATTGAGAGAACCTTGCAATCAAAATGTGCTACAGTACAGAGAGCTGTAATGACGAAGGGGAATTGGATAGAATCACTTCCTTATCCTACAATCAGCTTGCATCAAATCTTCCCCTCCCTCAGCTCTACTACTAATATTTTACAGGAGCAAAAAAAGTTGTGTAAAAACCCTCCCTCCACCCTTAAAACACAGCAGGAAATGCTACTTTTTATAGCAACATAGAATGGAAGTCTACAGGTTGAGCCCCTCCTTCCTTCCCCACATGGCTCTGAGGCAAATTGAGGCTGCATGAGCTCATAACTTGCATTTTATTCACAGTCTGTAACACATGAGCTTTGTCTTGTTTGTTTGGGCTCTCCGTGTCCCAATATTCTGATCTCACTCAAAATAAAAAATAAAACCTATAATAATCTTTTCCTTGTTTTAGGGAGCGGTTGAAAATATGTTTTAAAATTTTATTTGTGCACTTCAGGTTTAACCCTTTTTGGAGGGGCTCTTGAAGTTAAATATCTAACAGTACAATCCTAAGCAGAGTTACTTCAGTCTAGGCCCATTGACTTCAATGGGGTTAGACTGGAGTAACTCCTTTTAGGATTGCACAGTAAATCAGAGATTGCATTTTGAAATTAGTGCGTGCCTATGTAAATGCCCGTGCGCTGATTCTCCCCTGCCCGGATAACTGCCTATCTAGGTAATAAATATTGCTGAATGGGTTTGAGTTGCCTCCATCCTACAACACGGATATCCAGATTCATTATAACATAACAACAACAACAACAACATTTGATTTATATACCGCCCTTCAGGACAACTTAACACCCACTCAGAGCAGTTTACAAAGTATGCCATTATTATCCCCACAACAATCACCCTGTGAGGTGGGTGGGGCCAAGAGAGTTCCAGGGAGCTGTGACTGACCCCAGGTCACCCAGCTGGCTTCAAGTGGAGGAGTGGGGCATCAAACCTGGTTCTCCAGATTAGAGTCCTGCTGCTCTTAAGCATTACACCAAACTGATTCGGTATTCTATTCGGTATTCTATTAACTGCCCTTGAATTCTAAAAAGAAAACCTTTACAGTAATACTACCAACACTTTTATTTTGTAGGACAAGCCATGGCAGAGTAAATTAAAGCAGCACAAAAGCAGCCAGCAAAGAAGTTTGAATGAATAGTAATGGTGGAGGGGGGGCACATAGGCAGTGCTCTGTTGTGTGAGAATGCTGGTGCTGGAAGTACAGTTGCCAGCCTCCAGATGGAGCCGTGGAGTTTCCCAGAATTACAACAGATCTCCAAGCTACAGTTCCCTTGGAGGGAATGGCTGTTATAATGATGATGATGATGATGATGATTGATTGATTGATTGACTGATTGACTGATTGACTGATTGATTAATTGATATACCGCCCTTCAGGACAACGTAGCACCCACTCAGAGCAGTTTACAAAGTGTGTTATTATTATCCTCACAACAATCACCCTGTGAGGTGGGTGGGGCTGAGAGAGCTCTGAGAGAGCTGTGACTGACCCAAGACCACCCAGATGGCTTTCAGCGGAGGAGGGGGAAATCAAACCCGGTTGTCAGATTAGAATCCTGCTGCTCTTAACCACTACATGAAACTGGCTTTAGAGGGTGGGCTCTTTGGCATTAGTCTCTGCTGAGGTCCCTCCCCTCCCCAAACCCCACCCTGCCCAGGTTCCACACCCAAATCTCCAGGATTTTCCCAACCCAGAGTTGGCAACCCTAGCTGGAAGAACAAAAGAAGAGCCCTACTCAGTTAGCCCCAAGTCCATCTAGACCTGCTGCATCCCCTTTCCACCAGCTGCCAATCAAATATTTTCAAGATGCCCACAAGCAACACCCTTCACTGCTGTTTAGTCCTCAGCTACTGGCATTCAATGTCTCTGACCTGGAAGTTTCTGTTTTGTCTGTCATAAATATGTATTTCTTTCTTTTTTTTGTATCCCTGCTGTTCTCCCCAGTGGGAACCCAAAGCAACTTACAATATAAAAAAATACAACAGAAACAAACAAGAAGGAGGGAGGCTTCTGAAGGCCAAGCAAGTCTTCTCTCTCTTTGCTAGCCAAAATCTTCCCCACAGCTCAGTCTTCCTCAAGCTAAGAACTGAAGGCCAAGAACTCTTTGGCTCTTGTCTTTCAGCTCACATCAAAGAGCTCATGCTACTGGGAACACCCAGGCCTTCAGGACCTTGTAGCAGAGCACAGCTAGGTAGCCAGTCTAGCCTTAGCCTTCCCCTTCCAGATATGTAATACCTGTGCTCCTCCATGAATTTGTCTAAATGCTTTTTTTTTAAAGCACTCATCCCTTTTTTCATTTTTGAAATATTGGAAATTATTTGAAGCCGGAACGTCAGGACAGAAATAATAACATTTGTTTCTGTCAGGCCTGCAGAACTTGGGAACTGGCAAGCCTGAGGAGGCAGCGTTACTTAGTGGTGGAGTATCAGTTGTGCATGCTCAGGATTAGAGATGGGCACGAATCGAATTATGACCCAAAAAAATGCACGAACCAGACCGGTTTGTGGTTTGCGAACCAGTGGTTCGTGGAAGCTCATTTCCACGAACTTTCACGAACTGGTCTACTGGTTCATTTGGGTCGTAAAGGGGCAGTTTAAATGACCATTTCCCCAGGCTTTTCCTGTGGCAGAATCCCCCCCGCCTTGCCACCTGCCAGCTGATAGTTTAAAGGGACCTGCCACTTGCAAGGCAGAAAAGGGCCCTTTAAACTGTCAAACACCCCTTTCCCTGCCACTGCTAAGCAGCCAGAAAGGGACATTTAAACCCCACAAACCACAAACCATGAACTGGTTCATAAATTTGCCCCAGTTCAGGCCAGTTCGTGGTTCCTGGTTCGTGAAAACCCACGAACCTCATGGTTCGGTTTTTTTGTGGTTCGTGCTCATCTCTACTCAGGGTCTCAGGTTGAAGCCCTGGTATCTCCAGTTAAAAGGACCAGGTAGCAGGTGATGTGAAAGATCTAAGAAGTCAGAGAGCCACTTCCTGTTTTTTTTTTTTAAAAAAACTTACTTTGATAGGGTAAGTATTTTGTTTTTTGGGACTCGTTTCTGTATTTAAAATTTTATATTATATATATGCAAATAAAGGCTTGCTTGGCTTGACTTACCTTGATAGTCCAATTGTCTGGCTCAGTATGAGGGGTTATAGCTCAGTGGCAAAGCATCTGTGAAGCATGTATAAGCAGGGCTTTTTTTCTGGGAAAAGAGGTGGTGGAACTCAGTGGGTTGCCCTCGGAGAAAATGGTCACATGGCTGGTGGCCCCACCCCCTGATCTCCAGACAGAGGGGAGTTGAGATTGCCATGCGGCACGGAGGGCAATCTAAACTCCCCTCTGTCTGGAGATCAGGGGGCGGGGCCACCAGCCATGTGACCATTTTCAAGAGGTTCCGGAACTCCGTTCCACCTGAAAAAAAGCCCTGTGTATAAGGTCCCAAATTCAAAGGATCAAGCAGCAAGCAGGTATGCGAAGGACCTTAACCTGTGGTCCAGGAGAGCTGTTGCCAGTCAGAGAAGACAATACTGTAGACCAATGATCTGACCAGGCAGTTCTTGTGCTTGTTGATCCATTGGGTTGAGAGCTCTGCTTTGCATACAGACAGTCCCCATTTCAATGTCCAGCATCTCCAGTTAAAGGGTGGCAAGTGCTGAAGAAGACCTTTCATCCCCTGAGTCTCTGGAGAGATGTTACCACTCAGAGGAGAGAAGACTGGGCTAGATTGCCAATGGACTAGTCCAGTATAAAGCAGCTTTGTGTGTGGGACGGAATAATATCATTCTAAAGCAAACCCACACAAACTCTGTGATTTATAGAATAGCACTTAATGATGGCTTTCTTCACTTCTGCAAAACCAAACAGTGCCAGCGGTACTTCCAATATAAAAGCAATGCCGAACATTTCCTTCCTTGGTCATTAGCTTATCTCCAAAGTCTCATCTTGCAATAAGCAGGATGGTCTCCTCGCCTATCAAATCCTAATGCAACTTCATTTTCATTTTATTATCATGACAATTCAGAGGGAATGTTATGCGATTGTCTCATCTGCACTTGCAGGAATTCATCAAACAATAACAGCTTAATGCCTTGAAACCACTGCAAAAAAGCCCAGGTTTCGCTCCCTATTTGCACAGGCGGCGAATTAGACCAGCTCTGGGCTCAGCAAGGGATAACGGCATTAAAGACAATGCATGGGGAATTTTCCCCACTCGTATCTCTAAAACCCTTCTCAAAGTCTTTATTGCTATTAAGGTAGCAAACACCAGCCTCTCCGCCACAGGAGCCCCATCACATTATTCCGGAGACACAAGCTCCCCCCGAGAAAAGAAGCAAAGCAGAAATAATAAATCTGCAATGAGGCATAAAACCAAACTGAACTGGTCTCGAACTGTCAGCATAAAAAGAAGGAAGCCTTCGACAGTTCATTCAGATTGACAGGTTTATTTATTTTATTTATTTATTTATTTATATTCCACTTGTCTTCCCAATGGGGATTCAAGGCTGCTAATGACAGGGCTTTTTTTTCAGCTGGAACGCGGTGGAATGAAGTTCTGGCACCTCTTGAAAACGGTCACATGGCCAGTGGCCCCGCCCCCTGATCTCCAGACAGAGGGGAGTTGAGATTGCCCTCCGCGCCCCATGGCGTGGAGGGCAATCTAAACTCCCCTCTGTCTGGAGATCAGGGGGCAGGGCCACCGGCCATGTCACCCTTTTCGCCAAGGATGTTTTAAACTTTAAAAAACTCCCTCCTTGTTCCAGCTGACCCAAAGTGATGTCATTGTGCAGTCCTGAGTTCCACCACCTCTTTTCCCAGAAAAAAAGCCCTGGCTAATGATACAGAGAAAACAACAGAATAGAACAAACAAGAAAAAGGGGGGGGGGGAGCTTCTAATCGTTGACCAGCTTTCTGCAAGTTGATCTGCCCACCTGTACACACCGACCCTCTGGATAAAAGGCAAAGGACAAGACCCTTTTGACTCACGCTTTAGAGCACACCCAGGCCTTAAATATCTGTGTGTACACTAGTAGAGCAAACTCAGTGAGATGTTACTCAGCTACTGCTAAGTAGCAGGATTTTCCCCAGTTCCTCTCCCTGTTTAGAAAGCGTGCTTCCAAAGTTCTCCCTATCTAAATTGATCCCTTAAGAATTCCCTATTGCCTGCGTTTGTTTCTAAACTGAATGTTATGTTAGGAATTCTTCATTTCCCCCCAAATGTGCATATGTGGATTGCCACAGGTTCAGCTCATGTGCACCCCTCACTCCATGTTAGCAATGTGCATGTGCACAGAGATCAAACACTGCAAAAAAGCAATCTTGTTGCAACTGTTTATATGGTGACATCAAGATTCTTTTCTGTAGTGTTTTTACTTATGCGCAGGAGTGCATATAAGCCTCAAGAAGTTCTTACACATAAATCAAATACTGATGCAATCAAAGATATGGCTGTATCAAGATTGCTTTTTTGCAGTGTTTCTCTGTGTGTGTTGTGTGCATGCATGCACGTGCATACATACCCACATTGGCACTGTAGACCAATAAAAGATGGAAATGAATTAAAGGAAGTGGAAAGCTGTAGCGAAGTGTGCTCTTCCTTTCCTAGAATTACTATTAGACATTCTCTCGGCTAAACTGGCATTCAGAAGGAAAGGCAGTCAAAGTGAAATTCTGGAACAATAAAACAATGCAGTGGGAGTGATCTGCTTTTCCCTAGCGTTTGGGGAAGGATCATTGTACAAAACTCCCTTTACTGTACCACCTAAAAAAAAAAAGATGGGATATTGCTTGATTAAAGTTCCCCCATATCGATCATTCCTCAGACAAAAGAACATAATATTCCTGCCTTCTGCCCAACATACTGGTTTTCTATCTATTCATTTATTTCAATCCCACACTCTCTAGAGTTTTCTTGTGGAAGAAAAAAGAAAACATAAAATGAAACAATAAATAATATAACTTAGAATTTAAAAAACAAGTTTGAAAAAGGCTACTTAGTAAACTAAAATAACAGCAGCCATCAGCAGAATTTTACAAAGGCAACCAATAAAATCAACATAACAAGGACTGCCACAGAGGTAGAAGGATAACAAGACAACAGGATAAAATTCAATTGATTCCAAATGGGTAAGAAACATTTTGGCTTGGTGCCTAAAAGGCAGTAACACCAGCTGAGTTTCAAGGGGATGAGCACTCCACAAGCAGGGGCCACCACTAAGGAGGCCCCATCTCTAGCTGCTGCCTGCCTCATTTTTGTGGGTGGGTGCATGCATCAGTAGTAGTGTTTGAAATGAAGAAATGGGGAATTAAGAAAAAACTGAGAAAGGCTTTCTTTAGATAGGAAGAAAGCTTCAAACTGGAGCCAAAAGAAATGGCAGGATGTAAGTATTTTAATAACTACCCACTTTAATATATGTGTTTCCAAAGCAAATACTATTTTAATAAATAAATAACAACGCACAAACTTTGCTCGGTAGAGTGGTAGGGTGAGGGTAGGATCCACCCCCATTTACTGTACTGCAGGAGAGGCTCACACCCACCCCTCCAGAGTTTCTGGTCACACTGGCCTCTCGTCCCAGTAAAGTTTGAAGCCTTTCTCCAACTTAATTTGTTCTTCCACTGCAGGAAGGGCCACTGAAGTCTGAGGAAGGCGCCAGGAGGTAACTTTTCTCACCTGCAAGTCCTTTTTGTTTAAAAATGAATCCTGCATGAGAGAAGGTAAGGGCCGCCTCACATAGGTCCCTCTCTTGTATGCTTTTATTCTTGTTTTGTCCAGCATTCCTTCAGTGACCCCTTCCTTCCTGCCCTGTTTTAAGTGCCGTCTCAGTGTTTTTACATATGGATTTTTGTTTTGGTTTTAATTGGTTTTATGATCTGTTTGTATAATGCTGTGTTTTAATTGTTAGCTGCCTTGGGGACCCTGATTGCGAAGAAAGAGAGGATATACATTTTGTAAATGAGCTTTATATTATCTTTGTTCTCTTCTGACTCACAAGTCTGTCTGTACTCCTTTTTTCTGTAATCAGATATTGTCCCCATAACATGACAGCCCTCAGATCAAAGGAAGTAAAACAAAAACTACCCCATGAAGCAAAACTCTTTAATTCTCACCACCCACTGAAATGGAGCAGAAATCTATGTAGATGCATTTGCTTACAAGCACCCCTCCCTACCATGACTCGCCTTTCTTTGCCTCCCTCCCTCCCTTGCTTCTCTCAATTGTTTCTGCAACTGAAATTTAGATCAAATGCTCCTTGGTGCAAAGAGACCTTTTTTATTCTGCTTATATTACACTCTCAGGTGTGGTCTTAACCAATGGGCAACAGGGGCAGCAGCTACCCCAGGCCCCAACCCTCTATGACCTCGTCCCCCTGATGGAGGGGAGGAGGGAGAAGAAAAAGAGCAGGCTTCCCTGCCACCACTTGAACCTGCCCCATCTAGGACTCGGTCCACCCACTCTCAGCAACAGCCGCTTGTGCCCAACTGTCTGGGGCTCAGGCAGCCAGCTTCTGCTGATAGCTCTCACTTGCCTCACCTGGGGAGAGGGCCACCCCTTGCTTGCCCCTGGTGCAGGGGGCTGGTGAGATGGTGCCAGTTACTTTTGCCAAGGGCCCCAGAATCACTAAAATTGCCCGTGTGTGCTCTCTATGGACATTGATACCACCAAATACCAGACGTTGGGCTTGGCCAGCAATGAATTCTGGACAGCCTCTTCTTGGAGTGCTCCCGCCTTCTGAAGTAAGGGCAACAGAGAGGACCTTTGCTTAGGAGGCTCCCTGGCCATTCGAATTACGAATTTTTTAGATTGTTTCTGGAGGGTGCTAACCCCGTTTACAGTTCATGGTGCAATTTTTTGCAGCAGCAGCCTGTAAAATCCACAATGAAATTATATGCACAGAACCTAAATGATAGCCAATTTATTTTTAAAAAGTTTTATTTTTTATTTTTGTACAATGGAATTTTGGTCAATATCTTCTGTATTGCTCAGATTTGTGCTGGGTTTTGGCCGAATAAATTGATTGAATATATGTTTTTGTGATTTTGATCCATCTTATCAATCAGTACAGGGCTGAAAGTGTAGGATAGAAGAACACTTGAACCAGAATCTTTGAACTCCTGCAACATTTTGCATACCCCCTCCTGCAAATTTTTTGCCTCTGTTGGCCTTTGTGACTTTCAAGCAACATTTTCCCAATGCTGCTCCATGTCTAGGCCCCTTTGTCTTTCCCACCAGGGTTTCTTCCTATTTCCCCCCTCTTGCTTTGCTCGTTTTCTCACAGGTGCCCCAGTTGCAGTCAATAACTTCCCTACATCATCCAGTGTCAGCTTCACTCTGAATGCTGCCATCCTTCATCCAAAGTGTCACCGTTTCCCAGTCTGGCAGCCTTCAGTTCGTCACCGTTCTTGAGATGTATGATGACTCAGTGGGGAAATACTGGCCTTTTGACATTGCCCGGTCCATTTCTTCCGCTTTGTCTCTCCTACCATTGCTGCTTTTCATTCCACCTGTAAAACATTTTGGAAGAGTTTTGTTTCTCTGATAGCCCAACTCTATAATCACCTTCTGCAGAGCCAAAAATGGGGATAGGCGCAAGATCCCCTAAGGCTTTTTTAACACTTTGAAACTGGGTGCAAAGCTGGGAGCATATGTAAAGTTGTGAAAAAGTTGCATTCTGTCAGCTGGTGTAAAAAGTGATGGTGAAAAGGAAAGGGAGTTGTCTTGGCTCCTCTAGAACTTCCGGAACACACTCATCTCTCCTCCCCTTGCTATGATTACAAGATGAAAGAAATCATTCTAGAACATGGCAGCCCCTTTTCTGACAGGTCATGTGAACTTGCCAATGGGATGGATCCAGCAATGCAGGAGACGAAAGAAAAAGTTACTTAGCAGAGTTCCAGTTGCTCAAACGGTAGCACAACACAGGGTTGGACCCAGACTCAATTTTCTGCTAATGGAGGATGTGAGATAATTTCCACCAATTTCCTCTTCCTGCTGCAGACCCCAGATGTACCTCTCATGCCGTTTCTGACTGCCCTCTCTCCCCAAGGAGCAGCATTTCAGAAGATCAGTGGAAGGGGGGAAAGCAGGAGTATTCTGTTCCACTGATGAAGATGGGTAGCCCTGTTAGTCTGTCTGTAGCAGTAGAAAAGAGCAAGAGTCCAGCAGCACCTATAAGACTAACAAAAATTGTGGTAGGGTATGAGCTTTCGTGAGTCACAGCTTACTTCAGATAACAAATCCGAAGAAGTGAGTAGTGTCTCACAAAAGCTCATACCCTACCACAAATTTTGTTAGTCTTATAGGCAGGCCTTTTTTTCAGCTGGAACGCAGGGGAACGGAGTTCCAGAACCTCTTGAAATTGGTCACATGGCTGGGGGGCCCGCCCCCTGATCTCCAGACAGAGGGGAGTTTAGATTGCCCTCTGTGCCACTCCAGTGGTGCGGAGGGCAATCTAAACTCCCCTCTGTCTGGAGATCAGGGGGCAGGACTCCCAGCCATGGGACCATTTTCTCTGAGGGCAACCCACTGAGTTCCACCACCTCTTTTCCCAGAAAAAAGCCCTGCTTATAGGTGTTATGTGACTCTTGCTCTTTTCTATTGTTCTACTGACAGAAATGGCTTCCTTTAGGAGAAAATTTAAACTGGACCCAGCCCATAGTCCTTTAATATAAATTTTAGCAATGCCTATGGAGCTATGGAATGTATAACATGATTTCATTTAATTTGGTTTTGAAATTGTATCAGAATAAATACTTTGTGCTATGTCTTGCATCCTTGGAAAAGATAGCAGGGATATAAGAGAACAAGCATAGTGTAGTCATTAGATTGTTATACTAGGATGTGGGAGAACCAGGTTCGAATCCCCACTCTGCCACGGAAGCCCAGTGAGTGACCTTGGGCCGGTCACTTTCTCTCCACCTAACCTAGTGCACAACGTTGTTGTGAGGAAAAACTGGAGGAGAAACTTGTAAGCCACTTTAGGTGCCCATTGGGGAGTAATGTGGAGTATGAATAAAATAAATAGATACATTTTCACGTAATGCTTGCTTCCACTTGCACAAGGACAACTGTGTCCGGGGTCTGAGCCCCAGCCCCCAGACTTGACAAGAGGGAACAGCAGGGGACAAAAGGGTGGCAGCAACTCCACCCCCCAAGCCGGCAACCAGGGCCAGAACCTACCTACTCCATGGGGAAGGGGCAAAAGGCCAGTACCTCAGAGGGGTGGAGGGGGCAAGGAGAAACCAGCCAGCCCCACCCTCCAGGGGGAAGAGAGGGGGCTAAGCAGGCCGGAGGGAAAGGGACACAGCAGGGAGAAGGTGGGTCCAGCAGCAGCAGCAGCAACCCAAGCAGAGCCCTTACCTGGCAGGGAGAGGACGCCGCCGCTGCAGCCCAGAGCCACACCATGGCTAGAAGACAGCAGCCTGGCTCAGGAGTTGCTAGAAGCCAAGCCTCTCCAGGGGGGGCTGCCACAGGCATTCTGGGGGAGGAGATGGGTAACCCCGCCCAGCATTGCTGAGCAGGCAGCGCAGAAGCTGGCTAAGGCAGCTCCTCGTGAGCAGGGCCAGGCAAGCTCAGTAGCTCAGAGGCTGGCTGGGGCAGCTCCTCGGGAGCAAGGCCAGGTAAGCCCAATAGCACAGAGGCTGGCTGGGGCAGCTCCTCGCGAGCAAGGCCAGGCAAGCTCAATAGCACAAGGGCTGGCTGGGGCAGCTCCTCGTGAGCAAGGCCAAGGAGCCCTCAGCTGGGGATGGCTCGTACTCAACCCCACCCTGCCAGCATGGCAAAAGGGCCCAGGAGGGATTAGTGGTTGGAGGGAAACACCTGGAGGAATGCACAGCTGGGCCCAGTCAGGAGAGGGAACAAGCCTGGAAGGAGGGCGGGGTGGAGAAAGGAAACCCTATAAAGGGTGGCTGGGAAGAGCTCTGCGGTGGTGGGTGTGAGTGAGGAGTGATGATGTGGAGTGAGAGCAGTAGGATGCAAGGGTGGAGGCTTGGAGGAGAGTTCTGGAAGGAGGAGATGGAGGACACAGAGGGTAAGCAGGCCAGGTTGAGCAGGCCAGCGAGTGGACTGAGAGGGAGTCTGGGTGAGGTATACCGCCCCTCCTTCCACAGAGCAGGGTCCTGCAGAGTCCCTGGCCCCCCTGTGACGTCAGGAGCAGACCGCCCAGTGCCACGCCCAGCGGCAGCTGCGGCAAGCCCTGACAAACTGCATTCATAGAAATCTTCCACGGGACCCAACTTGATGTTATGATAAGGTACAGTGATACACGTACAAGGAATCTGCACTTGAGGAAATGGCATGTGCTATAGGCACAAATTCCAATCGCATTGCACTGGGCAGTTCCAAATTTCCCTTTAGAAAAGCTCTGGGGACAGCTTTCTCATGCAAAGGACAGAGAGAACAGCATTGAGCTTATCTGTGCTGACAGGGTTCTCCTTAGAGCTGCAACAATGCAGTCCTTCAAGAGCACAAAAAGAGAACTTTAATTTAGCAGTGGACCCACTAAGGTTTGTTGGTATGTGTACTCGCATGGTACAGATTTTATATGCAACTCCACATGCAATGTACGTCACTTCTGCACATTGCATTGAATGTATAACACTGATAAATGTGCATAAATAATGCTGAACAGCTCATACGCTTCATCTTACAGAGGGGAAAATCAGTGCAAGGAACAGAAAAGGATGAATTGCAGCTTGATTCACAGAAGAGACAAGGGAAATCGAAATGAGTATTTGGAGGTTGGAACCACATGGATGAGGAATTTGAAATGGTTTCGGCCAAGCAGTACCCATGCCGTTAGCCGGTAGCCTTAAGAACTAGTGCCTGACAGTCCCCAACCACAGTCAATAATATGGATATAAAGGTGCCTCGAGATGATACTGTGCACGGATTCTCCATGTGGAACTGTAAAAACGGTGAAATTACTCTCTTCACATGCAGGGATAACATGAGAAAACTGCACTGGGGGAAAGGGAGGAGCCTTTCCTCCCCCCATAGTGATGTTCTGAGACCATTTGGGCTCTCTCTCTCTCTCTCTTTTTTAAAAAGAAACAGTTCCTGCAGCTGCCATGTGATTGCAGGGAACACATTTAAATAAGTGACCATGCACAGAAGTATAATCTAGAGGCACTAAGAAAGGAACCAACAGGGGAAGGACATTTCCACCCCCAAGTCTGCATTTCCTACACATTTACTCTATTTTCCTTCCCTTCTAATTCTGCTTCTCTCTTTTTGCCCCCATCTTCATCCTTGCCGATTCCTTCTCTCCCTCCTCTGAAAATTTTTCAGGTTCATAGTGGAGAAAAATCTTCAAGACTACCTCCAGAGATCTTAGTAGCCATTTTAGGTTGCCAAGGGAACCACAGATTGCTTTGTAGGGCTTCCACTTCCCTGGTGGGCTTGGGCATTCTCCCGCTTTTGTAGCTGCCCTCCCATTGCTTTCTTCTAGGTGGTGGGAGGAAAATGGGGTGGAATCGCATCCTGTATGTTGCAATGTCATGTCTGGCAAAAACTCTGAAGAGACATCATAGGCACCTTGTGAAGCTCTAAGAATTCCCCAGATCTTGATCATCCTTACCATAGAGATCTGGGAAAGTTCTAGAGAGTCACAGTGTGCCTATGACATCACTTTGGGGTTTTCACCAGAAGTGATGTTGTGATGCTGACACTGTTTCTTAAAGGGGTCCTCCCCCTGAAAGCTCCTGCTGCTTTCAGGTCCCGGGCTGGCAATTGTATTGTTTAGGCAATCCAAAATGGCTGCCCAGATCTTGTCAGATATTTTCTTGGCACTTATTCCCCATTTTATGTATGTATGTATGTCATTTATGGTCCACCTTTCTCACTGAGACTCAAGGCGGATTACACAGTATGAGATTAGTACAATCAGTATCAAGTACATTTCATAAACAATACCCTAGGGTAAATAGATACAAGTTTAAAAGAATCCAAGATACAAGTTTAGCAAGAATCCAATACAGAGTAGAAAAAATACTGAAGCAGAACATAATTCTAGGACTAACATTAGACAACATGGAGCAGTGGTGGTACATAGGAGTACATATTTAAAGCAGCAGATAATATGTAAGGCAATATATTGATGAAGTCTATGATCCCCAACTCATTAGCGAAGCATCTTCCCTACAATACAGCCCTCCCATTTGAGTAAAAAGGCTTTATGCTGTGGGGAAGGGGGTGGCAGCCTTTGGGAGTTCCCTGAGGTTTGACAAATACCCTCGATTTGTACCTGGCTGCAGTACTGGAACCTTTGGAAGGATCTCCCAAGTCCTGATAGGGAACTGGTAGAAATCAGTCATTACAGCCATACAGAGAAGTACTGGGAACTTTTTAAAAACAAAAGATGCCCTGCATATGCATGTACTTTGCTTACCTCCCCAAAAAGCTGTTTTTATGTTATTTTTATTACTGTTATTTATTGTTCCCCTTTCTCACCGAGACTTGTGGCAGATTACACAGTATAAAGCTGACACAGAGCTGAAACCGACATAAGCAATTTGACATGACATATTAAAAGATGTGGAAATGATGCAGTGGGAACATACTTACAGAACTGACAGTGCACAGTAGTATAGACTATACTACTTGTACTGTCTGCTACTGTAACTACGTTTCTTATCCCTTTATCAGTCTCTATCCCCCAGTTTGGTGTTAAGAGTGGCAGGACTCTAATCTAGAGAACTGGGTTTGTTTCCCCACTCCTGCTCTTGAAGCCAGACGGGTGACCGTTGGGATTCTCTGGCTTGCATTGGGGATTCTCCAGTTCTATGCTGGGATTATCTGATTTGACACTGGTTCCCTTTGGTTCTATCGGGCTTTATTGGTTCAGCTTGCATTGAGAGTGGGACTTTAATTGCAGACTGGCTTTTGGCCAGGGGTTGCCTTTGCTAAAGATTTCTCTTTGCTTGCAAAACCTTCCTAGGTTTCCCCATATGACAAAACGGAAAGTGGCTAGAAAAAGCTTATTTAGGGGCCCGTAGAATTTGACCCTGGGGTCCAATCTTCCTGAAACTCGGGGCAGGAGGTCTTTAGTGATTAGCCAGAAGTAGGTTCCTTGCACATTTGGTGAAATTTGCTTGGAAAATGCCCACCCTAGGCCCTCTAGACTGTTTTCCCCATGGAGAATAATGACTGGATAAATCCGGGATTCTCTGACCCAGTTTATAGAATCTGATCCATGACACCTGGATCCAGATTACCTGGATTTGGTGTGTGTGTGTATGTGCATACCCCTAGCTGTGGATCCAGGTGACTGTATCCTTTATAACCCCTATGCTCTTAACTGAGGGCCAAGCTACAAGTGACGAATGACACTTGAATGGCAAGTGGATTGAGTGGAGGGCAAGTGAACAGGGAGAAATACACTTGCTGTTCAAGCGTCATTCATCACTTGTAGCTTGGCCCTCATTCTTCAAAGATCAGCTGAACCCCATCGGCGGGGGGGGGGGGGGTCAATGCCCTTCAAGATTTCCATCTTCTCAACCAACACCTCTTCTGTCTTGTCTGAGATCAGTTTCAATTTGTTTGCTTTCAGCCAATTGACCACTGCAGTGACTTAAAACCTCTACTGCATCACCAGAGAATTTGAATAAAGTGATACCGAAGTGGGTGTTATTCACATATTGATGACATCCAATTCCATAGCTACGAATAATTTCTGTTAAAGACTTTACTTAAGGGTAAAATAACATGGGAGATGAGATTGTAACTTGTGGAACACCAGAAGATAATACCCACTCTGAAGATACTCTTTGAGTCTATTCCAAGCTGGACAACTTGTTGGGAGGTGTTGTAACATTATGTCTAAGAGACTGATTTGGAAGGGCTCCAATTCAATTCCTGTCTATGCCACAAACTCAGCTAGGTTTCATTAGCAAGCCATTCTCAGTCTGTCATCTACAATACAGAGATAATAGTATGACACTAATATTAGCTCTGTAGTATGAAGTCCCTGATTCAAATCAAGCCTAGGCCATGGATGGCCATAGGTGAGCCACTCAGCATCACCCCACCCGGTCTGCAATATATTGGCTTGCAGGGGTCATTTCGTAGAAAAAGAGCTGGAGGAACTCATTAGCATAACTCATTAGCATATGCCACACCTATTGCCATCACCGGACGTGTGTTATTAGTATAACTGATTTGCATATGCCACACCCCTGATATCACCTATTCTGGCTGTTTTGGACCCAATCCTTGCCATTCAGGGCTGAAATTGGGCCCAAGATGGCAAAAAGGGGCAGAAAATGGCTGAAAAGGAGCCCAAAATGGTCAGGATTGGGCTGCTAATGAGCACGAGAGTGCTCCACCACCTGTCAGAGGCCCAATCCAGGCCGTTTCAGCCCCAATCCAGGCTGAAACTGGCCCAAAATGGCTGAGAGTCAGGTGGGCGGGGCCACCTGCTATGTGACCTCTTTGGGGAACTGCTGGAACTGCATTCCTGTGCGTTCCCCCTCAAAATGAGCCCTGCTGGCCTGCCTTAAAGGGATATTTTAGAGATTACAAAATAATGTATGTGAACTGCCTTTAACAATGATAATCCTATATAATTTCTAAGTTAATAATGTACCATCTTTCAAGGCAACTTAACACCCACTCAGAGCAGTTTACAAAGTATGTCATTATTATCCCCACAACAATCACCCTGTGAGGTGGGTGGGGCTGAGAGAGCTCCGGAGAGTTGTGACTGACCCAAGGTCACCCAGCTGGCTTCAAACGGAGGAGTGAGGAATCAAACTCGGTTCTCCAGATTAGAGTCCTACCGTTCTTAACCACTACACCAAACTGGCTCTCTTTACTATTCTCTTTATTGTTGATAGGCTAAAACCAGCATTTAGCTTCTGAATTTTTAAATATATTTTGGGGAGGAGGAATAGGGGTATTAGTGTTTGATGTGAGACACCAATTATGGTGTTTGGCAGGGGTCATTTCATAGAAAAAGAGCTGGAGGAACTCATTAGCATAACTCATTAGCGTATGCCACGCCCCTTGCCATCACCGGAAATGTGTCATTGGCATAACTGATTTGCATATGGCCCACCCCCTGACATCACCTATCCTGGCTGCTTTGGACCCAATCCTGGCCATTCAGGGCTGAAATTGGGCCCAAAATGGCAAAAAGGGGCTGAAAATGGAATAAAAGGGGGCCAAAATGGTCAGGATCGAGCCACTGCTGAACAGGAGAGTGATCCACCACCCGTCAGAGGCACGATCTGGGCTGTTTCGGCCCCAATCCAGGATAAAATGGGCCCAAAATGGCCGAGAGTCAGGTGGGCAGGGCCACCTGACATGTGATCTCTTTGGGGAACTGCCAGAAATGCGTTCCTGCACGTTCTCCCTTGAAATGAGCCCTAGTGTTTGGCGACATAGGAACTAAAGGATGGAATAGAAACATTTTTATAGATACATCTTTATTTCCTCTCCCAAAATCATAAACAAGCCCAAATTAAAGTATATGGATAACACTTTGGAATATTTTGCCCTAACACATTTGTTCTTCTGTATTGGAGCCTGTTTGACAAAGCAGAACTTGTTAAAATCTAACTACAGAAAGAGCTTCAGAGAGCAAGTCAGAGCGAGGGAGCATTGAACTGATTCACTGTTATTAACCTCTGTCCTTCCTAGGATCTAAAAGCTGCTCATGTCAAGAGTTTGAGTGGAAGAAGTTCAAGACCTTTCTGTGGAAAACGATAATTTACACCATCAAGCACTCAACCAAAATCTTTATTTGAGATTGTCAAAGTTGGAATTTACCAGTAGGGATCAATCAATAATTGTTAGAATGACTGGTTGGTAACCAGAAACTCTTCACAAGTGAGTTTTCTTTGGGGATAAGGAAAAAAAAAACAGCTAGAAAGGAATCGTAACAAGGGTCTTGTGGTGCTCAGAGGAATATCAAGAATAAAGAGGTGATTATTTCCTGTGGATATTGATGAGGAATGAGTGGAAGGGTCGTGGCTTCAGCGGAAGAGGAAGTAGGCCATCTTGGATTATAATAACATAGAGAAACCATAGAGAAAAGACGCCCGACATTTTGGATATAAAAAATTAATTTTGGCAAAGATTGGGACATTTAAAAAAAGGAAAACGTTTAATTATACGCCACGGAGCTGAGGAAGAGAGCAGATTCGTGGGAGCGAGCTAAAGCAAGCCCACGATGTCGAAAAAAGAGTGGCAATCGGCAATAGAAAACTTGGACAAAAAACTTATAGACATGATGAAAGAACTTAAGGACACGAAATTGGAGCTTATTAAAGAGGTCAAGGAAGTTACACAGACAGTAAAGTCGGAGCTGTCAGAAGTGAAAAAAGTGTGGAAACGATTAGCCAGTGAATTACAAGGAACGCAGCAGAGAGTTAAAACAGTAGAAGACGCGATGGAGAATTTAATAGACACGCAACAAACAGAGATGAGGCTGGTGAAGGGGAGGATGTCAGTTGCAGAAACTAAACACATGGAGAAGCAGCTTCGTTTTCGTGGTCTGCCAGAAGTGGAAGGGAAGTCAGCGCAAGAACAGATGACTGAGGTGTTGGCTGATTACCTGGGGAAGGAGGAGGAGGAAATTGTGGCTATCCTAATGTGGCGTATCGTGTGAACTCGAGAATTGCAACCCAGAGGAAACTACCAAGGGATGTGATTGTGCAGTTTACAACTAGAAAATATGAAAGAGAGGATTGTGACCAAACAATTTCAAGATCCATTGGAGATTGATGGCAAGACGATTATTATAATGAAGGAACTGCCCAGATCAGTGTTATTGGACAGGAAAAAATATAGAGTGCTAATTCAGACTTTGAAGGACATGAATATCAGATACAGATGGGAGTTACCCGGAAGGAGTGTCCTTTGAGTTTGGAGGGGCAAAAAAAAGTATCAGATCTGAGCGGGAGATGGAGAGATTTATCAAGGACAATGAAAAAGACTTACCAACAAAACATGATATGGAGTGTAAAGTATTATCTTGGAATATAAATGGACTAAACTCACCGAATAAGAGAAAAAATATTTTTCATTGGCTACTAAAACAAAAATGTGATATTGTTTGTTTGCAGGAGACCCACATTAGAAAACAGGATGTAAAATATTTAAAATCTGGAAAATTGGGCAAAGAATTTGTAGCGGCTTCCAACAAGAAAAAAAGAGGAGTGGTGTTGTATATAAAAGAGGAGCTGCAGCCAAAATTTGTTATGAGAGATGTGGAAGCTAGATTTGTAGCAGTGAATGTAATTGGAACTTAAAGAGAGTGTTGGTAGTCGGACTTTATGCACCTAACGGTGCAAAGGAAAGCTTCTTTGAGGACTTAAGGAAGCACCTAGACGATCTTGTATATGACCAGATAATTCTTGCTGGAGATTTCAATGGAGTGACAGATTTGGAATTAGACAAAAAGACTACAAAAGCACAAAAGAAAAGAGGACTATTGCCAAAGCTTTTTTTTGAGTTGATTCAACAAGAGACTCTCGAAGACGTAAGGAGGAGAGAATATCCTAAAACCAAACAGTTTACTTTTTATTCTGCAAGGCATCTTACATTATCAAGAATTGATATGATCTGGGCCTCAAAGGACTTAGCGCTATGGACTAAGGAGGTAGAAATAATGCTGATGGTAGGCTCAGATCACAACCCAATTATGTGGAAATTTGGAAAAAGGAGAAAAAGGAAAGCCTGGAGAATAAATGAGGACCTGTTACAGGAAAGTGAGAATATGGAAACATTGAGAAGAGAGACTAAGTTTTTTATACAATACAACGTGAATAAAGAAGTACCAACCAGTAAAGTTTGGGACGCGTACAAGGCGGTTGTAAGGGGCATACTAATGGACTTAAATGGTAGAGCAAGGAAAAAGAAAGAGGAGAAAAGACAAGAGATTGAGGAGAAAATAAAGGCCAAAGAAGTACAGTTAAAAAAGAGACCAGGGAAAAAGAAAATACATCAGGAAATCAAAATTCTTCAAGAACAGTTAACAGCAATGAGTAACAAAGAATTGGAGTGGAACCTTAAAAGACTGAATCAAAAAGCTTTTGAGGGTGCTAATAAACCTGGGAAATATTTGGCATGGCAATTAAAGAAGAAAAGGGAAAAGAAAATAATAAATAAAATTTGTGAAGAAAACAAAACGTATTTGGAGCAGACTACCATTAGCAGAGCCTTTTATAAATTTTACGCTAAGCTGTATAATAAAAAAGAAGTAAACAAAGAATCAATAGCATCATATTTGGAGAAAACCAAACTTCCAGAGATCTCGGAAGCTTGGAGAAATAAGTTGAACAGTGAAGTAACTGATGAGGAAATAAATATGGCAATACAATCCGCAAATCTAGGAAAGGCGCCAGGGCCAGATGGACTTACGGCTAAATTTTATAAGACAATGGCCAATGAACTGGCACCATTCCTAAAAGAGGTGATGAACGGAGTTTTTAGGGATCAAAGAATTCCAGACACTTGGAGCGAAGCGAATATATCATTGATCCCAAAAGAGGGCCAAGATCTGACTAGCGTGAAAAATTATAGGCCTATATCACTACTCAATAATGACTATAAAATTTTTGCGAAGATATTGGCGGAGAGATTGAAGGGGTGGCTCTCGGAAGTCATAGAGGAGGAACAAGCAGGCTTTTTGCCAGACAGACAAATAAGAGACAACTTAAGGACAGTGATCAATGCTATTGAATACTACGACAAGCGTTGTGACAAAGAGGTTGGTTTCTTCTTTGTAGACGCTGAAAAAGCGTTTGACAATTTAAACTGGGATTTTATGTTTGCCACTATGGAAAAGCTACAACTGGGAGAAAGATTCGTCAGAGCAATCAAGGAAATCTATAGAGACCAGACTGCAGCAATTGTAGTGAATGATGAATTGACCAAAAAATTGACGATTAGTAAAGGAACAAGACAAGGTTGCCCGTTATCTCCATTGTTGTTCATTTTAGTATTGGAGATTCTGATGATACAAATTCGACAAGATGAGGAAATACGAGGAATAAAAATAAAGGACTACTCATATAAGGTCAGAGCATTTGCAGACGACATAATGTTAATTGTAGAAGACCCACTGGAGAACATGCCAAAAGTGATAGGCAAGATCAAGGAGTTTGGAGATTTGGCAGGTTTCTTCATTAACAAAAAGAAGTCAAAGATATTATGCAAAAACATGACTAAGCAGAAACAACAATTGTTAATGGAAACAACGGATTGTGAAGTAACTAGTAAGGTGAAATACTTGGGAGTTGAGCTGACTGCAAAAAATATAGATTTGTTCAAGAATAATTATGAAAAATTATGGACTCAGATAGAGAGAGACTTGATCAAATGGAATAGATTGAACCTGTCATGGTTGGGCAGGATTGCAGCAGTTAAGATGAATGTGTTACCAAGAGTAATGTTTTTGTTACAGACAATACCAATCATCAGAGACTCTAAACAATTTGAAAAATGGCAGAGGAAAATATCAGATTTTGTTTGGGCAGGCAAGAAGCCTCGAGTGAAAGTAAAAGTTTTACAAGATGCAAAGGAGAGAGGCGGAATGCAACTGCCCAATCTGAGACTTTACCATGATGCAATCTGCCTAGTTTGGCTAAAAGAGTGGATGACATTAAAGAATAAGAAACTATTAGCCCTAGAGGGATATAAAAAAATTTTTGGATGGCACGCATACCTATGGCATGACAAAGTAAAGGTCAACTCGATGTTCCTGCATCATTTTGTAAGGAGAAGTCTATTTACAATCTGGAAGAAGTATAGAACTTACTTACAAGAAGGAACCCCCTTGTGGGTGGTTCCATATGAGGTGATAGATCCGAGAGCTGTGGATAATGAACAACAATGTTTAACGTATAAAGAAATAACTAAGATTGAAGTATCTAAACTTAGAATAAAGACGCAAGAGGAACTATCACCTAACTATGACTGGTTTCAGTATAGACAGATTAGAGACTTATACAACTCAGACTTTGCAAAAGGGGGCATACGAACAGAGAACTCGGAACTAGAGCAGACCCTTCTTAAAGAAGACAAGAAAAGAATATCCAAGGTATACCAAGTATTGCTGAAATGGTATACTGAGGATGAGATAGTTAAAACACAGATGGTGAAATGGGCTATAAATTTCAATAAAGAAATAACAATGGAGGCATGGGAATACTTGTGGAAAACTACAATGAAGACAACGACATGTATTAATATTAAAGAGAACATTTTCAAAATGATCTATCGTTGGTACATGACACCAAAGAAGATTGCGCTAGGGAATTTGAATACTTCTAATAAATGCTGGAAATGTAAGAAACATGAGGGCTCCCTCTATCATATGTGGTGGTCGTGTGAGGTAGCTAGGCAGTTCTGGGGGGAAATAATAAGAGAAATGAGTGAAATTTTACAGTTTCAAATAAATAAGAACCCAGAACTCCTGCTGCTAAACTTGGGAATGGAGGGAATTCCAGCCCATCATAGGACGTTGATTTTTTATATGACTGCAGCAGCTAGACTTTTGTATGCGCAGAAATGGAAAGTACAAGAAGTACCAACTATTGAAGATTGGATCTACAAATTGCTGTATATGGCTGAAATGGATAAGATGACAAGAAAACTGAGAGATCTGGACTCAGGGCAGTTCAACACAGACTGGGAGAAGCTGAAACAATACCTGGAGAAGAAATGGGAGGTGGGAGGAAAACTGTGGCAGTTTGAGAACTACTGAAATATAATAAAAGTATAAAAGAGAGGGGTGACTTTACCGGGGGAGGAAGAGAAATGTGAATTTATAAGCAGTTAGATTAATTGATTGAGATATATATAGATATGTATAGGTCAACTGATAGAGAATAATTAATGATAAGGTTTAAACATGAGGATTGACTAACTAACAATATTTTCTTTCTTTGACAAGATTTATATGCACCAAACTGAATGTATAGAAGAGTTAAATTGATTGAGTATCTGAGGAGTTATATAGAATTACCATAAAAAGTTGAAATGAGTAATATATAGAGAACAAATCAAATTGTTTGATTTAAATGTGGGAAATTTTTATGGTTTATGATATATAGGTTTATATAGAATTATTCAAAACTGGAAAATGGGATAAATTGTTTATCTAAAGACGTATAGTTTGGGTGTATAATAATTAAAGGAGTTAATGATGCACTGCTTAATATAATGGAGAATGTATATCTGTTTTAGACAGAGGAATTTAATAGAAGTAAGGGAAAAGGGACAGAGGGTGGGAAAGCTGTTGGAAGTCAACAAAAGGGGGGGAAAGGGAGGGGGTTAGAAACGAAAAATTAGGGGAAAATTGATTGTAATGTAAAAATAAAAATGTTCTAACCCAATAAAAAATTTTTCAAAAAAAAAAAAGATATTGATGAGGAATGAAAGAAGATCTGGTGCAAAGGCAAATAAGAAAAACGGCTGCCTATAAAAATGTGTGAACTTCTCTTGTTTCAAGGTTTTTTTAAAAAAAAGAATGATCCATCCTTCCTGGAATATCCGAAGCCTCCATATAAGACGAGTACTAAATATCTGGGTCATAAGTAATCAGAAGTTGGAACCTCCTCGTGAGCCCTTTTCATTTAATTAATCCTTCCTGCAGTCTGCTAATGTGGCAATAATATTAGTTATTGCTGGGGATGTTTTAAGGAGTAAATTAATTCATGGTGGAGAAATTGCAAGAAGTGCTAAGTAATAAGATAAATAAGCACACGGTCTCCTCCCCCTCCCCCTCCGCATCCTTGAAAGGGAAAGGGAGCCTGCTTGGGTTACCTTGTTGAAAGGCTACCTCCAGGGAGACCCTCTTCTGTAAATCAGTTACTGTAGTAGATACAATCAGAGTTTGTGTTAAAGCCACTACTCTTTTCTTCTTGGTCTCACCTGAGCTAACAGCTTCCACAAACCATGAAATGTTTGACTGTAAAACAGCTAAAGCAATGAGGACCCCAGAGGGTCTGCTGTCTGCCAGTTATCCCGCGCAGAGCTGTGTTTGTACCTAATTTTGTTTGTGTAAGCTTATGCAATACAAAATTCTCCTCATTTATGCATTGACTAAAGTGGCTGTGGCTTCCTTGCGGCTGGGGGAGGGGGGCAGAGCCTGGAGCTGGGCCTCAGATAACTCTACAGAAGTTTCCATGAGCCCTTCAAAGTTGGACAGTGGGCTTCTGGTAGAGATCAAATCCCAGACGGACCATGTGCATGTCACACAGAACTGTGGAAAGAAAGAAAGAAAGAAAGAAAGAAAGAAAGAAAGAAAGAAAGAAAGAAAGAAAGAAAGAAAGAAAGAAAGAAAAAGAAAGAAAGAAAGAAAGAAAGACATTTCCATGACTCACTCCTCCGGGGTTCTGTGATATGCCCCCACCCTTGAGTTCTCTGCATGAAGAGCTTCTGCACTCTCTTAATGTTTGGGAAGATTTACACCTACAACACGTTGTCTACCACTGGGTGGAATGGAGAAGCTCCTGCATGTACAGAGCACTGTGTGTGTATCACAGAATCCAGGAAGCACTGAGCCATGGGTGATGGCTGGATAGAGAAATAAGTAGGCAGAGAAAATATTCTTTCTCGCTGTCTTTTCAATGCTGATTTATCGTCATTCGTGCTCCATCCCTCGAAAAAGCTGCATATTAGGGTTTTTTTAAAAAAATGCACTTTGGATCGTGCCCTGATTAGTGTGAAAATTAAAAACCCCAAATTCTCCAAGCACCTTTCCATTTGCATCACAGCAACTCAGTGTGCATGTGTATATGCATATAGAATTCAATCATTTGCAACAAACTCACCTCATGCTAAAGATGGGAGTAACTCTGTCAAGCTTCACTGGACCACAGTCAATGGAATCTGCAGATGAAAGAAATAATTAATAGAACCATTCCTGTTCCAATCATTTGGTGGACATTTGTATGTGGAGTGTCCACCTGGCCTGTACCAGAGCCAGGGCCTTTTCGGTCCTGGCTCCAACCTGGTGGAACTCTCTGTCTGAGGAGACTAGGGCCCGGCGGGATTTGTTATCTTTCCACCAGGCCTGCAAGATGGAGATGTTCCGCCAGGCATTTGGTAGGGGCTAGGCTGTCCTCTCGCTGGCCATACCATTGAAGACCTTCCACCGCCCATGCAGGAGCTCATGAGAGTGATGCAGGGCATGATGCAAGAGCCAAGCCCTGCATCTAAAATGCTGTATTTTAATATTTATATCCGCTAATTTTAATTGTATATGGAATAATATTTTAATGTTTTTATAATGTTTTTATTGTTTTTAATCTTTATGTAAAAATCGTATATTGTTACATCGCCCTGAGCCTGTCTGATGGGGAGGGCGGTCTAGAAGTGTAATAAAATAAATAAATGAATGAATGAATAAATGAATAAATAAATGTGTGAATATGTGTGCATGAATCTAGTTCTGTACCTGGCCCCAGAGAGTAAATTTAAAAATCTACAAAATGGGGCAGGGTAAATGGGAAGATTTTTATTTGAAACTTGGGGGAAATCTCAGATTTTTAGGGAAAACACAAATAGGTTTTTTTTTTTTAATGATGGGGAAGAGAATAAACATGACACTGGTTGTGCCAAAATCTATCAAGACCACCTCATGAGATCTTGGTGGCCATTTTGAATTATCTAAGCAAACACAGCCAGCATCACTATTATCTTTGGTTCTCTTGGCAATCTAAAAGGGTTGTCGAGATCTTGTAAGATAATCTTGTGAGATTTCAGTGGTAATTTACTCCACTATGAAGTTGAAATATGGTGAGTGGAGGAAGAGAAAGAATGAGTAGGCCAGAAAATCAAGGGGGGATGAGGGGGGAACCAAAAGAGAAGGGCAATGAAGCAAAGCGGTAGGAAGTTACTGGGGACCAGACGATGGAAGGAAATTCCATTTGTTCTTGAGTGTCTCAGGTTCCCCACATTTGTGTATGTCTGTGTACCAGGGCTTTTTCTTTTTGGAAAAAGAGGTGGTGGAACTCAGTGGGTTGCCCTCGGAGAAAATGGTCACATGGCTGGTGGCCCCGCCCCCAGATCTCCAGACAGATGGGAGTTTAGATTGCCCTCTGCGCCGCTTGGTGGTGCGGAGGGTAATCTAAACTCCCCTCTGTCTGGAGATCAGGGGGCGGGGCCACCAGCCATGTGACCATTTTCAAGAGGTTCCAGAACGCCGTTCCACCATGTTCCAGCTGAAAAAAAGCCCTGGTCTGTACAAATGCACATGTATGCTATTTAACAACAAATAAATATTATATGTTTTAACCCACCTTGGGGATCTTATAGGGTTGAAAGGAGGCCTATAAAATAAAACATATGTTTACCACCTTGACTTTCTTTCCTCTACATAGCTTGTAAAAAAAAAAGATCTATCACAAGTGTTCACAGTTTTTTCATTTTGATCTAAAGCATTAAATTCCCAGTGAAAAACTTCAAGATTGGAATGTTTTTCCACCAAGTCAAACTCACACACTCCATGAAAGCAGATTTCCCTGCAATTGTTCCTAGGCTCAGCCATCCCATCTTTCATGTCCTTTGAGGTTTTAACCCAAACATTTGTTAGCAGACGACAAAACAACTCATTTTCCTGCAGAATCCACCTCCAGAATTTTCACCTCACCCCTTCCCGTATTTGAGGGCCTGGAAACACACAATTCTCCCCTGCTGTGTTTTTAAGTCCACATCCTCCCGGATACAAGATAAGAGCTTAATAGCTCTGACTTGGTGCCTTTTTCATATTCAGGCATAAGTTATGAATACGGCAACAGATCCGCACTTCCTGGCGATTTTTCATTGGCTCCGGTTCACTGCTTTAAACAGTCTGAGTCAAGGCCATGTTTTAATGCCATAGACAGTCTATTCAAATACCAGTATGACCACATTTTAAAAGCCACCCTGTACCACTTCATTGCCGCAGATGTCCTTTACATCTGGCAAGGGCCGTTTCTCTGCATGTCAACAGTAATTCATTTTAACAGCTGTCTCTTTTGACAAGCTTAGTGTCAGACTCTAAAATGACAGGGTGACAGTTTTCCCCTTTTCTTGAAACAGAACATAGTGCAAATTAACCGTTTGAATGCAGGATCTGTGAATGGCTTTGAAAGCACAATTCTCAGAACACACTGAATAGGTTTTAGGAGCAGTTTGCCTCCTAGAACCAAAGCTGTAAAAAACTCAAGAGGGCTTAGGGAGCTGGGATACTTTGTGCACAATTCAGATCTGTGCTTGAAATTTCAGAGCCTAGGAAAATGCAGATGAACGATACCTCTCAAGTAAATACGGAAAATTCACCAAACCTGCTAATGTTGCTGTAACTTGTAAACCCACAAGAGACTTCCCTGCACATGACTGAGTGAGGTTTAAAGGCTTGAGAACATCAGTTGATGGCTTCATATGCAAAGGATGTACCAATGTGCTCTTTTTAAGTTTCTTTCTGTTTTCCTTTCTGTCACTGAGTACTAGACTTGTGCATGGAAGTTTGTTTTATTTTTATGATTAATTCTCAATGAGGCTGTTTTGTTATTTGGGTAATTGGTATGATTTTGTTTTGTTGTTGTCATTTTGTTTTCATAGTACTATTTTATCATTATTTTCCATTGGTTTCAATGGAAGTACTCCCTCCCCCGTTTGTTGGGTCTGTACCTTTCTGATTTTTTATCTGAACTGGACAAAACTCAGGGGAGTTACCATATTTCACTAGGATATCTGCACTGCTAAATATCAGACAGAATAAAGAGGCACTGGATTATGTCCATGGCTGTTTCCACACCACTCACCTTCTTCTGGAATGCTGTGGAACATGGTGAAAAAAACACGGAAGACAGTGTCTTCTCACACGAGTTTTGCGCGATATTGTGCAAAACTCACGCAAGAAGACGCTATTTTCCACATTTTTTTCACCGTGTTCCACAGCATTCCAGAAGAAGGTGAGTAGTGTGGAAACGGCCTATGTTTAACATTCAAGTCCATGGAAGAATTGATAGGAAACAGTAACACATAGAGCAGCTGGAGGAATTGGCATTGCAGCCACTGAGCTTGAAAAATAGCAGCTTGAGCTTGCAGAGAGAACTTCCAGTGTCAGGTAGACTGTTACTACTATTGGCTGCCGATGCTTTTTTCAAAATCAAACCTTCCTCTTTCTCTGACAGATCTACCCTCATCAGGCTGCTCATTCTTCCCACCAGAGTCAAAGATCACCTGGCAGTCATGATGTGCTGTGCTTGTGCACAGATGTCAGATAAGATCCTATAATGTGTGTATGGAATGTATGCAATTGTATTACTAGACTGTGTGTGATATAAAATAAATAAATAAAATTAAAGTGCTGTCGTTGGGTTACACTTGGGACACACAGACATACAACAGTGGCTGAGCTAAACAAGACAGACAAATCTCAACTTAATTGTAAGAACCACAGCAGCTTCAGTGAGGAGGGGGGCACAATTAAAAAATAAAAAGGATTCAAGGACACAACCAGGCAATATAGCCACTGCCAGTTGCACACTGAAATAATGAAGCAAATAAGACTGAGAAAAAATGGTCTCCAAAAAGCCAGTGTACAGGAGAAAGCAAGACATTAGGCAAATCCAAAAAGCAGGGGGAAAGGAGGTAGGGTGGTGGTGGGGAACAAATCCCAAGTAAAAACAGTAAAATGCTTCAGAAAGAATTGGAGACACACACAAAATAGCATCGAACTCAGAGTGGATCTTGCGCAATTTTGTCCGCAAAGTAAGCAGCAAATTGGTCTCAGTGAGTTGTGGTGTGTTCAGAAGTCAATTCCGTGGGGCCATCATGTCACAGCTCTTGAACCACATGAAACAACTCAACTGGATGATCCAGCACGTATGCAATGGAGGCGGGGAAATATTGCCTTTGCTGCCATCACTGACACAGAATAGCTTCCAGTATGGGCTCTATGCTGTGTTCGATCAGTCTCTCTCTGAGTTTTCTGCCAGAACGCTATCTTTGATATTGTTGAAGAATCTGAAATAGTTCTGCCACCCTGCCATCTATTTATTATATTTTTATCCCACCCTTTCCCCTACTCGATTTGCTTGTTTTATTATAAAATTTTATTCTATGATTTATTTTACTCCTCAACAATTAATGAGAATTTCTGTAATTAATTCTGGGATTGGAGCACACACTATTTCCACATCTATCAGTTCCATCAGTATGTTTGCATCTCCCCCCCCCCAGCAATGCATGCATGAATATCAATAAAACACTGCAAAAAAGCAATCTTATTCATACATACAACTGCATCAGGATTCTTTTAGTGTTTTTTTCTGATGTTCACATGTGCCCCTGTGTATCACTTCCCTGCAAATATAAGCTTGATATAGTTGTACATAAAACTACATATAGCTCTTTCCCAGCTTTGTATCATGTGGACAAGCACAATGGTAACAGAGAGAGTAACATAAAGGATACAAGTAACATCAATAATAACGATAACAATAACAACAACAATAACAACAACAACAACAACAACAACAACATTCGATTTATATACCGCCCTTCAGGACAACTTAATGCCCACTCAGAGTGGTTTACAAAGTATGTCATTATTATCCCCACAACAAAACACCCTGTGAGGTGGGTGGGGCTGAGAGAGCTCCAGAGAGCCGTGACTAGCCCAAGGTCACCCAGCTGGCTTCAAGTGGAGGAGTGGGGAATCAAACCCGGCTCTCCAGATTAGAGTCCTGTGTTCTTAACCACTACACCAAACTGGCTCTCAAGAATCAAGAATCAAGAATCAAAAATGCCTTTTGACTGAAGTGAAAAGAAACTGTGACCAACTGAGCAGCAGTGTACCAAATTTGTAAATAAAAAAACAATAACAGGGATTCCTGAGGCATCAGTTTCACTTCGAAAACAAGGCAAGGAATTTCAGATTCCAAAATCCAGCAGCTTACATAGGTTTTGGTATTAGTTTAAAACTTTCCTGGTCTCCTGGACAGTTGATTAACTTTTCTTCTTTACTTCTCCCTTCTCATTGAATTGGTATGACAGTGTGTCATTGTTTTCTCATTGCTGCTGCTGGCTTTTGAAATTGATTTGATTTACTTACAGATCACTGCACATTGTTCATTGATTGCTTCTTTGCTGTTTATGATTTTATAAGTCTTTTATTATTATAAAATTGTTGCTACTATTATTTTGAAGCAGTTATATGAGCCTTTCGTGCTGAAATCACAGGATATAGAATTCTGATTGAATAAATGAAAGATATAATCCATCACTCAGGTTCAATTTAAAGCTGATTTTTTTTCTCCATATCGTCAATACAGCCCAGTTTTTAAATACTGTTCTTTTACAGTTTCTTAACCAACCACGTAATGGAAGCTTTACTAACAGTGAAATCCTCAGCAGAGTTACTCCAGTCCAAGCCCATTGAAATCAACGGGCTTATACTGGCGTAACTCTGCTTAGGGAATATCATTTCAGTGGTCTTATCTTAAGTTTTTACACATCTCCTCTTTCCTCCTCTTAGAAAGTGCAAAAGACTATGCTCATTCACATCTGTCAATCTTTTCTCCAAAATGAATTTCACCAATTTCTTCCATTAAATAAGCTTTTGCAAGCTGTGAAAACAGAATGCGATAGAAGTGACAGAAAGTGGCTCTCATAAAATAAAATCCTGAACATTCCCTTTTGAAATGAGTAATTAGAAAAGTGTAAACTTTTTATAGCAATGTGAGAAGTACACGTGGGGGAGGGGAGAGAGAAATTGACACGGCATGGGGAGAGTTTCCATATGCCGTCTCATTTCTATGCGTTATGGAGATTTTTAAAAAATCCATTTCTTGGCTGAGAGTTAATTTACATAGAGTTCAAGTCACACACACAAATTTGAATACTTAGCTGTGGCCTCCCACATTCTTGAGATGTTCTGCCTTTCTTCTGATAGATGTTCACAGGGCTTTTTTTCTGGGAAAGGAGGTGGTGGAACTCAGTGGGTTGCCCTTGGAGAAAATGGTCACATGGCTGGTGGCCCCGCCACCAGACAGAGAGATCAGGGGGTGGGGCCACCAGCCATGTGACCATTCTCTTTTTTTAAAAAAAAAAATTTATTGGTGAGTATACTTTTCAAATTCAATACATACATTCCCTCAATATCTAATTAACCCTATCCCCCACCCTTTTCCTCCCCCCTCTCTATCGACTTCCAACAGCTTTCCAACCCTTAACCCCTCTTATTACTTAATAAATCCCTTACTCTAAGCACATTATAATTTTCCCCCCAAGGTATTCTATCATATATATCAAATATCCTATCAAATATTCTATCAGTATAATATACATCTATCAGTTATACTATCAATATAGTATAGATCTTATACCCCTCAATATAGCAGACCAGTATAATATAGTATAATATATAACAGAAGTCTTAGTTTAAACATATTCTATTTCTTTTAAACCTATATTCTATCAAATATACTATCGTCATTATAATATGTATTAAAACCCCTACTGTGTGCCCTGCCACCAATGTGGCACAGCATACAACACCGTACTACACATTCATTATATAATATACAATCTGATCCACTAACATTATAGTATATATAGTATACCCCATCAGTATATTTATTTAACTTTTTCCTTATTCATATACTCTAAAAAAGATATTACTTACCCTAACCTCCCTATCTTATTCTTTACAAAATCAGTTCTAAATTTCACCCCTTTTCTACTATATTATAATCCAAGTTTAGATTAAAATAGATATAAATTGGTATAATTGTAAAGTCACTTCTCTCTTCTGTTTAAAATGTCTTATTTTAAAAATTCTCAAACTGCCACAGTTCTCCTTTCACATCCCATTTTTTTTCCAAAAATTGTTTCAATTTTGCCCAGTCCACCAAATACTGTCCCGGATCCAGGTCTTTGAGTTTTCTTGTCATTTTATCCATCTCTGCCATGTACAACAATTTATAAATCCAGTCCTCTACAGTAGGTACTTCTTGCATTTTCCATTTCTGCGCATACAGTAATCTTGCTGCAGCTGTCATATAAAATAACAATGTTCTATTTTGCACTGGAACATTCTCCATTCCCATGTTTAGTAGCAGCAGTTCTGGGTTCTTATTTATTTGGGTTTGTAACACCTCATTAATTACTTCTATTATATCTCCCCAGTACTTCTTCGCTACTTCACAAGTCCACCACATGTGATATAATGATCCTTCATGCTTTTTACATTTCCAGCACTTATCTGACATATTAGCGTTCCCCAGCGCAATTTTCTTCGGTGTCAGGTACCATCTATATATCATCTTGTATACATTTTCTCTAATATTCGTACACGTTGTAATCTTAATTGTATTCTTCCACAAGTGCTCCCATGCCTCCATTGCTATTTCTTTATGAAAATTTATTGCCCACTTCACCATCTGTACTTTCACTACTTCATCTTCAGTATACCATTTTAGAAGTATCTTGTAGATCTTTGAGATTTGTTTCTTATCTTCTTGTAGCATTACTTCTTCCAATTCTGAGTTTTCCATTCTTATTCCTCCTCTTGAACAGTCCAATTTATAAAGATCTCTAATCTGTCTGTATTGAAACCAGTTATAACAAGGAGACAATTCTTCTTCTGATTTTATTTTTGGCATTAAATATTGTATTTGTATTATCTCCTTGTAGGTTAAGCATTGCTGTTTGTTCTCGACAGTTCTCGGGTCTATTACTTCATATGGGACCACCCAAGAGGGGATTTGATCTTCCAGATACA